>NC_064807.1:10721007-10861325 GCF_023721935.1 Panthera uncia
AAAAGAAAAGAAAAGAAAAGAAAAGAAAAGAAAAGAAAAGAAAAGAAAATTAGAGGACCAGAGTAAGAAGTTCAGTAGCTGCATGAGAGGAGTTCCATAATGAGAGACAGAGAAAACCAAAGGAAGGAAACTGTCAACAAAATAATTCCAGAGAGAGAACATGAGTTTGCAGATTGTCAGAGCTACTGAGTGTCCGGATAATAGATGAAATTAGACCTACTCCAAGGTACATTATTATGCAATTTCCAAACACTGTGCATTCGTTTGCTGGGGCTTCAGGCAACATACCACAGAGTGGGTGGCTTAAATAACAGAAATTCGTCCTCTCACAGTTTTAGAGGCTGGAAGTCCAAGATCAAGGTGTTATGGACCCCAGGATAGATTTTTTTAAGAAGGTGAAATTAAAAGAATGCATTATCTATCTGAACATATGAAAAGGACATTTAGACATGTGTATGAGAGTTTGAGGTGAATTAGTGATAAGAAGGCAAGAGGGAGCAAACTAAACTACAAAAACAGAAACAAGAAAAGTATTAACTTCAAGGAAAATGAAAAGTCGAGTAGGAAAAAAAAAATACAGGACATCATGAGGTTCCACTGTGAATACCATTCACACATTTCTAATCATGTTAAAATAAATATTAATCTAACCAAGACAAATATGATGAAGTGTGGGGAGATAAGAAATAGTGGTGCATATTTGGTGTGCTCTGTGTAGGTGAGGTCAGAAAAAGAGTTCATTTTTCCCGTGTACAAATCTGTGATTGTGTCAGAAAAAGTCATTAATCTGCCCCCTCAAGCTTAGTGAGAGTTGGTTGTGGCTCAGTTAGAAACAAAAAACAACACCAACAAGTGTGACTCAGGTTTAAACCTAAGCTAGCATAGGGGCGCCTGGGTGGCTCAGTCAGTTGAGCGGCCGACTTCGGCTCGGGTCATGATCTTGCGGTCCGTGAGTTCGAGCCCCGCGTCGGGCTCTGTGCTGACCGCTCAGAGCCTGGAGCCTGTTTCAGATTCTGTGTTTCCCTCTCTCTGACCCTCCCCTGTTCATGCTCTATCTCTCCCTGTCTCAAAAAAAAAAAATTAAACCTAAGATAGCAAACGAAATGCCCAATGGGGCTAGGCAAAGAGCTTCACCAAGTGATTTAGACTTGGTAAGATTGGATAGGGAATTAATGGGGACACAGCAAACCGAAGGACACGGGTTCTGTTCTTCACGTGGACTACCCTTATTTAGCTCCAGTTATAAAAACATGTATGTATCACAGGGGCATCGGGGTGGCTCCGTCGGTTAAGCGTGTGACTTTGGCTCAGGTCATGATCTCATGGTTCGTGGGTTCAAGCCCCGCATCAGTCTCTGTGCTGACAGCTCAGAGCTCGGAGCCTGCTTCGGATTCTGGGTCTCCCTCTCTCTCTGAGCCTCCCTCACTCATGCTCTCTCTCTCTCTCTCTCTCTCAATAATAAATCAAAAGAGAGAGAGAGAGAGAGAGAGAGGGAGAGAGAGAGAGAGAGAGAGAGAGAGAGAGAAACCAGATAGGTAAGTTCTCAGAAATGTAAATGTCCTGATTTTAAAAACACCGCTTTATGAAAAAACTTAGCTGTGGGCTATATTTGGCCTATATACTGCCAGTGAAACCGACGAAGCTTTTTTATCCTCTCCTGGAGGGTGTGGGAGAGACCTAATATCCCTGAAATTATATTGCATTGGGTTAGTAAAATTGGTTCTGGATGAAAATAATTTTAAACAGCAAACCCAGGAGCAAAAACCTATAAAACTAACAAGCCAGAACAAAACAAAACAAAGAAACAAAGCCTCTGGACCTTAACATTTTTCCAAGGCACATTGATGTGATAAAGTCAGAATTGCCAAGTGTTTATAAGATATCAAAGATTATGCCTTTGACTTCACATATTCAGAGAGATAATTTAATTGGGATGACTTTTACAAATTTACTGGAGATCTAAACAACAGGATCATTTAGGTCCTGCTGATATGTAGAATATCCAAAGTCCATGTTTAGTCTGATGTCAGTAAATGACCCATTATTTCTCTTGACTTCCAGGCTGATCAGCATGCTGTGTCAAATGCCAAACAATGTGTTGGACTTAAGTGTCTATGTCTGTTAGTGTGCAGATGAACAAGGGTAAAAATCAAGCAAATAAGTGAGAAAAAATGACTGTATTGTACAAATGAGGACAGAAAGTGGATCCATGGTTGCCTGGGGCCCAAGGTAGAGAGAAGGCAATTTGGGGGATGATAGAATTGTTCTAAAACCACATTGTCATGATTGCTGCACAACTGTATAAATGAATTAAAATTCTTGAATTATGCACTTAAAATGGGTGAATGTTATGCTAGGGAAATTATACCTTAATAAAGCTGTAATTTTAACAAATAATAAAGGATGATAAAATCAGTGGGCTAAAATATGATGAAAAAGAAGATATTTACATAATTTCAAAGTGTCTCCCCCCCAGATACTTATTAACTACAATGTGGAAAATAGTAACTTTATGGTGGAAAAACCTGGCAGACAACATTTAAACCACGTGATCAAAATTAACATCACCAGTAAAGGGATGTATGGATATCACGTAACTTCTGAAGGGAGGCACAGGGGGCGTAACATCAACTTGTGATATTCTAGCCAAAAACGCACACCTGAATTTAATCCTGAGTAAGCGTAAGACAAACCAGAGTTGAGGGAAATCTACAAAACAACTGACCAAGTACTCTTCGAATGTGTCAAAGTCACGAAAGAGATAGAACAATGCCCGTGAATAAGTACATTAAAGAGATGTAGGGGCGCCTGGCTGGCTCAGTCAGTGAGGCATGGCGACCCTTAGTCTTGGGGTTGTGACTTGGAGCCCCATGCTGGGTGTAGAGATGACTTAAAACCATAAAATCTTAAAAAAAATTAAAAATTAAAAATAAAGAGATGAGATAACCAAGTGTAATGTGAGATCCTGTATTGGATTCTGGTCCAGAAACTGGATGCCAGTGGGGCAACCAGCAAAACTTGCTTAATGTCTGCACATTGGCTAATAGCATTGGGTCGGGGTTAATCTTCTGCTTTTGATAATTGCACCTAAAAAAAAGTTTTTTCTTAAAAGACAGATTATAGGTCACAATGATATTTCATGCAAAACTTGGCAAGACAGAACCTTATGGATTCCAGAGTGTCTAGAATTCAAAGCACTACTTTGGTTATTCTATTGCTGAGTAAAGATAATAAAGTGAACGTTGACATTCTGGTGGCCACAGAAGCACAATGCACAAAGAGCACTGGCCAGGGAGGGCATAGGTGTGTGCGTGCTCTGTTTCTCTTATAATATATTAATTTTTCTCGTCAATGTTTACTGAAAAAGAGCAAATAGCTCTCCAGGCGAGTCAGTTGTTAACTTCGAAGTTATTTAATCTCCCAGAATATAACCTTTAACTTTCAAGCATGTCACGACCTTACAAACATGCTGGTTAAAGGAAATCTTAGTTGTTCATTAAATCTATGGAATATATATATTACAGGGTATTAAATGTTTTCAATCAAGCTGTACATGAATTTACCACTCTTGTGATGAAAAAAATCGTCCAACTTTTAGTGTAGTTTCTCTTATTAACCAGAATGCTCCATTCACTCTTTTTGTCCAACTTTTTCTTGGAGGCTATTCAAAATAAATGTGCTTTAGGGCACCTGCGTGGCTCAGACGGTTAAGCATCCAACTTTGGCTCAGGCCATGATCTTGTGTTTCGTGAGTTCGAGCCCCACATTGGGCTCTGTGCTGACAACTCAGAGCCTGGAGCCTGCTTCGGATTCTGTCTCCTTCCTCTGCCCTTCCCCTGCTTGTGCTCCGTCTCTGTCTCTGTCTCTGTCTCTGTCTCTCTCTCTCTCTCAAAAGTAAATAAACATTAAAAAAATAAAAAATAAATAAAGGTGCTTCTAGCAATTTCATATGTCAGCACAATGCAAAGCCTTACCCTGCCATCATATTCCAACATATGAATGAGCCAAATTTATTTAGCTATTCCCCTACACATGGAAAGTTAGGATGTTTCCAACATTTTACCTTTAGAACAATAACGCTAGGAATGTCATAAATGTCTGCATGTGTATATACACAGAATAAATTCCTTTTAGTAGAATTTCTAGGTCAAAAGGTATATGCAATTAATATTTTGATAGATATTTTACAATTTCTCTTTCCCAAAAAGGCTGTTGATACATATCTATTTTAAAAAGTTTAATTTTCATATAAAAAAAATCATAGATGCCTTTTGTAGCCAGGAATATGATACTAAGGTGTATTTAAAAAAATAAAAGGTGGGGCGCCTGGGTGGCTCAGTCGGCTAAGCGTCCGACTTTAGCTCAGGTCATGATCTCGCGGTCCGTGAGTTCGAGCCCCGCGTCGGGCTCTGTGCTGACCGCTCAGAGCCTGGAGCCTATTTCGGATTCTGTGTCTCCCTCTCTCTCTGACCCTCCCCCGTTAATGCTCTGTCTCTCTCTGTCTCAAAAATAAATAAACGTTAAAAAAATATTTTTTTAAAAAAATAAAAAAATAAAAGGTAACCATCTCTCCTTTATCCCATTGCCCGTCGTACACATACACGTCGACAGTTAATCCTTGACCAGCACAAGTTTGCGTCATAAATGTATTTTCTCTCATGCTTTTATTAATACAATTTTTCTTTTCTCTAGCTTATTTTATTGTAAGGATAAGGTATATAATAAAAATTTGTGTTAATTGACTTTTTATGTTTTTGGTAAGGTTGCTGGCCAACAGTGGGCTACCCGTAATTAAGCTTTGGGGGAGTTGACATTTATCTGTAGATTTTCGATAGCATGAGGTTGAAAATCCCCACGTGTTTCAAGGGTCAACTGTATATTCAAATATATTTAATTTTATCTAAACAGGATTATATTGTGAATACATTTAAAACAATTTTTGTGTATTTTATGTGTACTATTTTTAAAGTTTTTTTTTTTTTCTTTCAGGGTAGAGGGCTTCTCCTTCCTCTTTATGTCTGCCACCCAAATCACCTTCCCTATTTCGTCTTCCTCAAAGACAAACCCCGTTAACAAGTTGTATTCTAATAATTACACATCGTTACATAAATACCACTTGTATATATACTTTGTACTTATCAGTGCTTAAGGAAATGTGCCATGTGAACTTCTGCCATTATCATTGCCAGCTTGTGGGAGTTAGAACATTTCATAAAGAAAAATGGATGCGGTTAAAAGAACCATCAAGCCATAAAAGTATACAGTAAAATATTCTGTCTGCTAATACTTTCCAGAAGTGTTGCTCTAGGCTTTGAAGAGGTGAGTTATAACTCAAGCACGAAACAGCACGGTGATCAAGACCCAGTATGTAAATTCATCTTTCTGCAAACAGCAGCTCAGACGTGAATTTAAGCCACGTATTGTACACTGTTGCCCAAAACTCACAAACCACAATTAAATTATAAAAGTGCATATGTAAAGTTATGCGTAGTGAACACACGGTGCAAAACCTGAGCTTGTTATAAAATAAATACAGTATGTGCGTAGAACCACATTAATTGTAAGTAACCCAGAATTGTGGACCAGAAATTATGAATTTAAAACTTAATATTGCATAAAAGGATAAATGAAACTAACTTAGTAAGAGAAGCTAACAACTTTCAAATACCAAACCGGAATGGGAATAAAGTTTATTATTACACGTACAAGCTTTAGCTTATCAGAATACTTTCCCATATTTCTTGCCAATCTGTTGAGTTTACTTTTGAGCGTCTTTTAGGGAGGTGTCGAAGCAATCTACGGGACCCTTACAAAGATAGGGTGAAAGAGTTATATCTCTCTTAAGGAATACCATGAATGGTTAAAAATGAGTGGTGTAGTTCTAACACTAGTGAGAAGGAAAAATGATCAGCGCATATTAAGAGAGCACGTTCCAGAATAAAGCCCATATGTATGTTCCCAGCTATATTAAAAACAAAAATCACGTATGTATATAGGTGCACAGAACGATGCCATGACACTGGCAGAGATAGTACTAACCAGAAAAAAACCCAAAAAATCTGGACCAGTGTCGTTCTATTGCTCACTGAGGTTGTATAACATCAGTGAAGGGGGTTGAGGCTTTGGGGAGTGGCAGAGATTTCCACTGTCTCCCTTAGATGCTCCTGTACTCTTTGAATTGTTTTCTAATTAGAATACATTCGGCCGTTATTCATATGATTTTAAAGACAAACAAATAAAACCCTGTCTTGGGGAGGATTCGTTTCAGTGGCAAACACAGAAATCTAAACAACATGCAAAATCATTTCCCTCTCCTGCCGCCCTGCTCAGCCCAGCGCTCAGCCTGCAGGTTGCTTCTGAGTCCCCGCTCCCCCACCTGTAGGGCATGGGAAACAAGGAGCGCTTCAGGCATCACTGTGGCATCCCAGGCGGGCAGATGAAGGAAGGAACGAAGGCCACTACATTCTGCAAAACTGCCCCCATGGCCCTTCTGCAGTCTATCAGCCAGAACTCTGTTACGCGGCCATACCCAGCTATAAGGCAGACTGGAAACTGTAGTCTTTATCCTGGAGGCTATGTACCTCGCTTAAAAATCAGGATTCTGGGGGCACCTGGGTGGCTAAGTCGGTGAAGCGTCTGACTCTTGGTTTTGGCTCAGGTCATGCTCTCATGGTTCATGAATTCGAGCTCTCTGTCGGGCTCTGCGCTGACAATGTGTAGCCTGCTTGGGATTCTCTCTCTTGCCCTCTCTCTCTGTCATTCCCCTGTTTGTGCTCTCTCCCTCTGTCTCAAAATAAATAAATGAGCTTTAAAAAAATCAGGATTCTGGGGCACCTGGGTGGCTCAGTTGGTTGAGTGTCCGACTTTGGCTCAGGCCATGATCTCACGGTTAGTGGGTTCTGTGTCTCCCTCTCTCTCTGCCCCTCCCTGGCTTACACTCTGTCTCTCTCTTCCTCTCAAAAATAAATAAACATTAAAAAAATTAAAATTAAATTAAATTAAATTAAAATCAAGATTCTGCTATTATTAAATAAGGGGGAGAATGTTGGGTAATGCAAACACCTAATTCAGGGAATTTCAAATTATTATGCATATAAGTTTGGAAGGATCACTAAAATAAAGGTCGCTTGTAGAAGGAGTAAGCATGCTGAAGGATGTCGGTATGAAGGAAGTTCCCTAAAAGAAGAACATGTGGGGGCACCTGGGTGGCTCAGTTTGTTAAATGTCTGACTTTGGCTCAGGTCATGAGCTCATGGTTTGTGAGTTTGAGCCCTGCATCGGGCTCTGTGCTGACAGCTCAGAGCCTGGAGCCTGCTTCCTCCCCCCGCTTGTGCTCTGTCTCTGTCTCTGTCTCTGTCTCTCTCTCAAGAATAAATAAACATTAAAAAAGTTAAAGGGACGTCTGGGTGGCTCATTCAGTTAAGTGTCTGACTTTGGCTTAGGTAATGTTCTCACGGTTTGTGAGTTCAAGCCCAGCGTCAGGCTCTGTGCTGACAGCTCAGAGCCCGGAGCCTGCTTCGGAGTCTGTGTCTCCTCTCTCTGCCCCTCTCCCACTCACGCTCTGTCTCACTCTGTCTCTCAAAAATAAATAAATGTAATTAAAAAAAATTTTTTAATTAAAAAAAAAGACCACGTGGCTGAGATGTAAGTATGGAGTGGCTGGAAGGCTTGAAAATCTGTGCTGCCATGTATTTGGAGCCGTCTACACGGGTACTCAAGGCCAGAACAACAACATTACCATAATAGGAGGAAAGTAAATCAATCTAAAAAGAATTCACGAATCTTTTTCCGTAAGTGACTTCAGGGTGCCTGAGAGGCGGAGCCACAGGACTCAGAAGACACTAGCTTGATGCTGGGAAGACCTGACTTGGCTGACAGCAGAATATTTCAGTTACGTGCAACTAAACACTCTTTGAGGGGATCTGAAGGAGTAGGAAAGAAGAAGGAAGAATGAAGGTATTTTATTTTTGTGTTTTTTACTTACGTTTAAGAAATCATGGGTAGGTGCCCATGGATTTTGGAATCTCTCTAAAACTATAAAAGTTAGAGAGTAAAGCTCAAAGCCACAAATGTCACTTTGAAATGTCCATTGACGGGGCGCCTGGGTGGCGCAGTCGGTTAAGCGTCCGACTTCAGCCAGGTCACGATCTCGCGGTCCGTGAGTTCGAGCCCCGCGTCAGGCTCTGGGCTGATGGCTCAGAGCCTGGATCCTGTTTCTGATTCTGTGTCTCCCTCTCTCTCTGCCCCTCCCCCGTTCATGCTCTGTCTCTCTCTGTCCCAAAAATAAATAAAAAACGTTGAAATGTCCATTGACAAGAAAAGAGGATATTATTTAGACGGTCTCCTAAACTATTACAGCACAATCATTGCACGGCTTTTTTTTCTTTCTTCTTTCTTTTTTCTTTTTTTTTGTTTTTTTTTGTTTTTAGTTTTGTTCGACATCCACTCCTTGCCTGGTAGTATATTTTGGACAGAACAGTGCACTGCCCAAGTTGACCAGCTAGCAGGCTTTGAATAATGTTTTCTTGTGTGTGAGTGTGAAACTGATTTATAAGTGACTAGGCTGTAATTATGCCTTATTAACAGTATGGTTTAATAGCCGAAGACAATGAATTCAAGTAATATTACTGACAACCTTTGAAATGAAAGTCATACTCTCTAAAAACACCAAAATGTACCTATTTCACTTGCCAGCCACTCTGAGCCTTCTGGGGAAAGAATATGATTTCATGTCCTGACAAGAGTTTTATGTCTAAACAGAGGGCTATATGATATTTGAATATTGATATTCTATCCTAACTAAAGTGGTCACAAGAATAAAAAAGCCCCTGACTTCTGGCCTTTCAGAAATGTTCCCACTATGTCCGTGTGCACCTAGTGAAAAACAGCAGATAAATTGATAAATATTAAGTGGTTAAGAAATATTTTATGTGTTCGTTGTTTGTTTACCAACCACAGCTAGGTAAGAGGAACTGGGTTCATTTTGAAACCCGAAGTTTCCTTTCCTCTAAACCAATAGCTATTGCTGGCCATTACTGTGTTCTTCGCTTTGCAGGAAGTTGCAAAATGAGAGAAGAAAAAAAAGAAAAAGAAAAAAAGAAAAGCAAAACCAAGCTGGCATTATTTTTAGCTTTCCTCTGATTTCCTCTGATATGGCAACTCTCGTAACTGTTCAAAGGAGTTAAAATGAGGCAAAGTGGGGAGCAGGTTGCTGTGCGAAAGGACTTAAGGCAGGGTTATTTCCATGAAGCTGCCTGGCTCCAATGCAAGAGGGCTCCTACCGTTAAGCAGACTCAGGTGCTGCCTAAATCGGGTCCCTCTGAGACCAGGTATCAGTTTCCTTGGCGAGACAGTTGAAGCTTCTCCGCTTCTGACGTTCCTCTGAATATTAATATGGTGGTAACAGCGACATCTAGCTCTTGGAGGGCGAGGGTTTCTTGCAATGGTGAATGATTTCTAAACCCAGCTTAAAATAGCAAGCGTGCTATAAAAAAAATAGTAGTAAAGAAATAAAGAAATAACAAGGATGACCTATTTCGGCAAAATTTCACTGAATACAGTTTAACAAGCTAGTACCTATTGGCTTCGATCTGTAGTTGGTGAACTATGGCTCACTGCCTCTCTCTGTACTGTCTGCAAGCTCAGAATGAAAGAACAGTATTTCATACGAGATAGTATTTTGTGACATATGAAAATCAGGTCAAGTTCAAATTTCAAAATTTGCAGAAGTTCGTTCTCTCTTATTAAGTACCTACATTATATCCTTGAATTTGGCTGTTGGCCTGTAAAACTTAAAATATTTACTACCTGGCCCTTTACAGAAGAAGTTTGAAGATCCTGGTTTAGGAGAGCATGTAATTGAGTGTCAGGCAAATCTGGATTGAGCCCCAGGGCTGCCATTTACTAATTGTATGACCTGGAGCAAGATGTTTAACTTTTCTACAGCTTAGTTTCCTTGTCTATCAATGAGCATATGAATACTATTTATACTGCCAAGTTAAATGAGATAATGCATTTAATGTGCATACACAATGCCTATCAGATGGTTAGGGATCCACACATTGCTATTATTGTCGCTGTTTTACGACAAAGCTACTGAAAGCTAAGAAAAATTGTAAAATCGAGGAAATTTTAAAGATACATTAGAAGATGTACTAGATTCTACAATATTATACTTAGGATTTCTTCTTTTTTTTTTTGCTTATTTTATTATTTTTAAAAAAATTTTTTTAATGTTTATTTATTCTTGAGACAGAGAGAGACAGAGCATGAATGGGGGAGGGTCAGAGAGAGAGGGAGACACAGAATCTGAAGCAGGCTGCAGGCTCGGAGCTGTCAGCACAGAGCCCAACTCGGGGCCCGAACTCACGGACCGTGAGATCATGACCTGAGCTGAAGCCGGACGCTCAACCGGCTGAGCCACCCAGGCGCCCCTTTTTTTGCTTATTTTAAAAGAGTTGTGCTACCTACCATCACTGCAATTAATTTGAGAACATTTTCATCACCCCCAAAATGTCCAGATTGGCAGTCACTTCCCTCAGTCCCCCTAGACCCTGGTAACAACTAATCTACTTTCTGTTTCAATAGACTGGCTTACTCCGCACATCTCACATAAACGGAATCATAAAATACATGTTTTTTGAATGCCTTCTTTCACTTAGCACATTGCTTTTTCCATCTCATAGCAGGTACTTCCTTCCTGTTCATTGTGAGATAATTTTCACTCTATGGATACACCACATTTTGTTTATTCATTCACCCAGTGATAAACAGTTGGGATGTCTTTAACCTTTGACCATTGTACTGCGTAGAACTCTCTTTGCTCTGACCAAGGCTATATACTGTTACAGCAGTATTTGCCAGTCACCTTGACTGAGCTGGCCTTGTTGGGGACAGGTTACTCTTGATGAGATAAGCAATGTTAGTATAACATTCTGTCAGAGTCCTATACGGGGAGTTTGTAAGAACATTCGTGAGAAATGTGGAAGGGACGGTCAGGGCTGTAACAGCTTCTGTTCAGGCAATAATGCAGTGCTGAAGGGTCACTGAATGCAGTTCGTAGAGCAAAACCTGGAAATAATTGAGAAGAGATGAATGAATGAATTGCCATATAGTCACATTTAGATAACCCCGGGGAGATTACATACTGAACGATACAATTTTTATGAAGTTCCAAGACAAATAAAAATTAAACAACATATTGTCTATGTACCTATATATGTGATAAAACTGAAAAGAAAGGAGGGAATGATCAGTCACCCCAAATCAACTCACGCCCATGGTTACTACCTTAGGGAAGAGGGCAGAGCGTTGGAATAGAATACTGGCCCCATATAGGTAGCTGTAACTTATTGGTAGTGTTCCCCGGCTAGGGATGAAATCAAAGGAGTTCATTATAAACATATAACTATAAAGGAGGGCTAGCCATGGATTAATGATGAGAATGTTGTGAATCAAAGAATATGATAAATGAACACAGGTTACCCGAGTCCAAATAAAAAATGAGAAAAATAAATAAATAAAAGCAGTGCATGTACATTGTAAAACTTGGGATACACGTGTAAAATATGTAATTATAAAAAAGAAAAGCTTTTACCGGTTATTCCTTCAGGTAGAAAAATTACCATTAAGATAGTAGGAGTATAGCTTCTCGTTCTTTCCCCTATGAATTAAAGTTTTTTAATGACACCAAAAAAATGTCAAGTTGGCAAAGTCTCTTCTCTACGGGGGCTGTTTAGGTCAGGCTACTCATTCCTCCTTCCCACCACCCAGGTCCTGGTCAGAGCGCACAGGGACAGCATCAGAGGCTGGAGCCCTAGCAACTCCGCCCAGCCTCGCTCAGGTTCAGAGAGCGCAGCCGGGGGGGTGTGCCCAGCTCCTCCGGGGGCGTGGCTACCAGGTGAGGCGGTCCTCGGCCGGGCTCCTGGAAATCGGGGCGGGACGGGGAGGAGCCGCGCGTCGCGGCGTAATGACGTCAATGACGCGCCCGGCGTGGCGTGATCGGCGTGCGCAGCTGCCTTTCGGTGTTTTGGTCCCGGCTCTGGGGCCGAGGGGGAGGCGTGCTGTGCAGTTGGCCGGGATGTTTCCGGCTCTTGGAGCTGAGGATGAAGAAGAGGAGCAGGCGGAGGAGGACTGTCCTGAATTGGTCCCCATTGGGACGAAGCTAAGAGAGGAGGAGGAAAAGTCTGGCCCCGGCGCTAAGATCCCAGTCACAATTATCACCGGGTATTTAGGTAACTAACCATCCCGGTCAGAAAATACCGTGAACTTATCCTGGGATTTGGGGGACTTGCCGTTGCCTCTTCACCTGAGGCATCTGGGCCTTCTGGCAGACAGCAGATGTCTCTGACGTAGGGGCTGGGTCACTTGCCCCCTGTATGGGTTGCTTCTCGTCTCGGGGCTCAGGGATGCCCAGACTCCTTGCATTAGATCCACATTTATCAAGTGAGCTTCAAAGTTAACCTCACAGTTTGAAGCTAGTTCTGGCCTTGCACTTAGAGGCCTGGACCCGCCCCTTAATTATCCTTGTGACAGCTACCGAGTTATCTTACCTTTCTGAAGCTCTTCAACCGCACTTGAAGGTGGGCGTGTTACCAGTCACCTGTTTGAGTTTGTTTACTCATCTGCAAAACGGGGCAGGAAACACCTACCTTACGTCTATTACCATTAAACGGTGCCCTGTCTGTAAAATGCCCGACCCACAAGAGTATTAGTAGATTCCCTTCCACCTCGAGCCAGTCTCTTCCAGCTCTTCGTGGCGAGGACTATCTGAGATTTTTTTTTTTTTTTTTTTTGAGATCTGTTTGCAAAGCACTCTTGGAGAGGTGGTAAGAATAAAATCTCCACCCTCCAAGACTATTTCTCAAGCTGTAGACATTCAGCAGTGCTCAGGGACCCTTGGATTCATAGGCGTGTAAACGTACAATTTCCTGAAGGACAGTTGGTGCGTTTACACTTGTGATCCTTTATTAGAAAAATCTGACGAGTATTATTTTAAAACCTTACATTTTAATAGAAGGGCTAGAGTAAATACATGAGCATATTAATTGTGTGGGGAAAGTTAAGAACTGTAAATAAAGCCAAACGATTTGGGGGTAGATAATACCGTTTCTAGACCTGAGGGCCTTTTACATAAAAATAAGAATTAAACCACTGGTGGGGTTATTTATTTATATATTTTTTAAGCTTTGTGGACTAAGTTTATTCTCCTTTTTACTCAGGATTAATTAAAAAAAATTTTTTTTAACCTTTATTTATTTTTGAGACAGAGACAGAGCATGAACGGGGGAGGGTCAGAGAGAGAGGGAGACACAGAATCCGAAACAGGCTCCAGGCTCTGAGCGGTCAGCACAGAGCCCGACGCGGGGCTTGAACTCAAGGACGGGACCGTGAGATCATGACCTGAGCCGAAGTCGGACACTCAACCGACTGAGCCACCCAGGCGCCCCAACTCAGGATTAATTTTATAAAGGGATTTACTTTTGGTGTTTTCCCACTGTTATTCAGAGGCTCCCCTATGAAGAAGTTAAGCAAATTCCTCGTCTGAGGTGGTATAGTTCAGACTTGCCCCTCTGGCCTCCCCCATTTTGTTCATCTGTAGGTCACTAGAGCATTGGAGGTAGCGGCCTGAGGCTTAGGAATGAGGGCTTTGCCAACAACCTTGTTGCTGAATATAGTTTCACTGCTTATTCTTGACCATTTTCTCTTTTTTGAAACATCGTCCTATTATCTTCCAACACATTTTTCTTCTGGATACTTCCACCTACTTCTCTGGCTGTCCCTCTTACAAAATTTGCCCACCTCTGTTCATCCTTTTAACTTCACACTCAGTTTCTATTTTGATATCCCACAGACATCTCAAACTCAGCAGGTCCACAACTTCCTATGTTTTGCCCTCCAATCCTCCTGCTTCTGTGATTCCAATGACCTGGAATACTCTAAAAGTTTTCTAACTAGTCTTGAGTCATACTCCCTTTTAATATAGTCTTTGTACTTGAGCCTGAATGATCTTTGTAGGTGTCAACTGATTCGTTAACACCCATCAGTGGTTTCCTTTTAGTTTACAGTTCAAGTTCCTCAACATGAATCAAAAGGTCCTATATGATCCAGCTCTTGACGGCCTTTCTCGCCTTCAGAACTGTGGTCCAGTCACTCTGAATACTTTCACTTATAAAAGGTGCCACGTACTTTAGCCCCCGGAATACTTTTCTTTTTTTGTTAGTCCTCTGCCTCGACATCCCTCTTAGGTGCTTCATAACGTCTTGTACATCTCCTATCCACTGTATAATCCTGTGACATAATTACCTGTTTATTGATCAGAATTCCCTTACATCTCCCACTCTCTTAGTGTTTGTAAGCATTGTGAAAGGAGAGACAGTATATCTTTGTTTTGTGCCCATTTCACCAAGGCCTGGCATAACATCTGGCCCATAGTAGACTTAACATTTTTTTGTGTGTTTATTTATATTTGAGAGAGAGCGAACATGAGTGGGGGAGGGGCAGAGAGAGGGGTACACAGAATCCAAACAGGCTCCAGGCTCTGAGCTGTCAGCACAGAGCCCAGTGCGGGGCTCATACTCAGGAGCTGTGAGATCATGACCTGAACTGAAGTCGGATGCTTAACCGACTGAGCCACCCAGATGCCCCCATAGTAGACTTGAATGAATGAACTGTGCCTTAAAGTCTTCTGTTTCATAATATGGTTAATTATTAACTGCTAGTAAATCTATTAGAAATTTCTTACATCCACCTTTTCCTTTCCATTTTCACTGCCACTACCTATGCTGCACTCATGTTCAGGGTCTCTGTCTCATACTCGGACTGGTTCTAAGAATTTCCTCATTGCCCTTAAGCTATGCCCCTTTCAGTTTGTGTTGAGCTTTTTAAAGAGCCCTAAACACAAGCCCTTCATCCCTTCAACAGCCTTTAAAGGAATGTGACGTAACAGTGTTCAAGATGTTGATACCCTAATGATCATTAAATCCCACCTAGTTATACACTAGAATCTTCTAAATGTGCTTCAGAAGATGTGTACAAGCTGATTTGTAAAAGTTCTTAGCAGCCCTGTTTGGAAGAACGGAACACTGGAAATAACCCAAATGTCTGCCAACAGAAGAGTAAACAAATGATAGATTCATACAATCGAATAACACTACTGTGCAGTATATTTTTTTTTCCTCTTTGAACTTTGGTATATACGGTTCACGAGATAAACATTTTTCTTCCACTTGAGCTGAACATATTAGGTTTCACATGCCACCTACTGGATAAAGTTAGTGTAGCTTTGTGAATTTATCTTTCTAAATACTGAACATTACGTACATCGTTAGCATCTCCTACAACCATTCGCCCTTTTTGTTTGTGTTTTATAGACACGTAGACAGAGACAGTTGACCCTTGAACAGTGTGAGGGTTAGGGGTGCCACCATTTTGCACAGTTGAAAACCCGCATATAACTTTTGACCCCTCCAAAACTTAACTGCTAATAGCCTACTGTTGACCGGAAGCCTTCCTGATAATATAAACTGTTGATTAATGCATATTTTGTATGTTATATGTATGACATACTATATTACAATAAAGTAAGCTAGAAAAAAAAATGTTCTGAAGAAATCATCAGGGAGAGAAAATACATTTACCGTACTGTGCTGTATTTACAGAAAAAAAATCCGCATATAGGTGGACCCACGACCCACATAGTTCAAGAGTCAAGTGTATGTATATGTATATGTATATACACATATGTATATACACCCATATATGTATATGTATATATATGTATATATACATATGTATACACCCATATATGTATCTGTGTATATATATGTTCATATATACATACGTCTATATATATGTATGTATATACATATGTGTGTATATATATTTTTTATAGACTAAGCATACTAAAAGTAGCTCTATAGTCTGAATTTGTTTCTGTTTGGTTAATGATGGATGTTGAAATAAAATACAGGGCTTTACATGTAAATTTTAGGGAAGTAAACCATATATTCTTTGCTAAGAAAAATTGTTATCATGTAAAAGTGCTTATTTTATGAACTACATGAGTACTTCATTCCTTGGAAGCCAGTATTTCAATAATTCCTTATTTAATAGAAAATTTAGTTGTCTTTATATGAAATGTATTAATTTATGTAAAAGACGTATGTTTGTCACATGAGGTCAAAGAAAGCTGATCCAAATTGTAGGAGTATTTGTAAATACAAGATTTTATGTGAACATAAAGCTTTTTTAATACTTTGCCAAGGCACTTAATCTTTCCCTCTAGAATCTTCTATGCCATAGTTAAATAATATTTTTAAAATAGCATGGAAAAATTTTAAAACATTGGGACTCTGTTTTTGTGTGTGTATGCCTTTTAAATTAACCTTTCAATGTTGTTATTTAAACCAAATATATTTTATAGGTGCTGGGAAGACAACACTTCTGAACTATATTTTGACAGAGCAACATAGTAAAAGAGTAGCTGTTATTTTAAATGAATTTGGGGAAGGTAAGTAAAATTCAATGAATACTATAATTTAAGAATTTATAGGATGGTTTATACCCCTGGTGTATTGATATTCCGTATTTAAAAACAAAAATACAAAGTATTATAATGCAAACACACTAATGTGGATAGTTTTGGGAAAAACAGGTTAATTTCTGTGAAGCTTTATTTTGTGCAGATTTGAGGAACTGAAATCAGATAGTTTTTATAAAATTTTATTTTACATAATTTTGGAATTCATAGCAACAGAATTAAATTAGGTTTTTACATGAAAGAACTCCAGAAGTAAAAATCTAAACATATGAAGGAAAGTTCTTTCAGGCATTTTCAAGGTGCTTTTGTACAGACTATATTGTTCACTTGTAACTTGAAAAACATTTTATTTAAAAAAATTTTTTTTAATGTTTATTTCTGAGACAGAGAGAGACAGAGCACGAGTGGGGGAGGGGCAGAGAGAGAGGGAGACCCAGAATCAGAAGCAGGCTCCAGGCTCTGAGCTGTCAGCACAGAGCCCGACGTGGGGCTCGAACTCACAAACCATGAGATCATGACCTGAGCTGAAGTCGGTTGCTCAACCAACTGAGCCACCCAGGCGTCCCTGAAAAACATTTTAAAATGCTTTTGTATTTTTAGGTTTGCCTTGTTAGATGTTTATTAATATTTGCAAAGCATTTAAAACTGAAGATTTTGGGGGGCGCCTGGGTGGCTCAGTTGGTTAAGTGTCCGACTTTGGCTCAGATCATGATCTCGTGGTCCGTGGGTCCGAGCCCCGCGTGGGGCTCTGTGCTGACAGCTCAGAGCCTGGAGCCTGCTTCGGATCCTCTGTCTACTTCTCTGTCTGCCCCTCCCCAGCTTGTGCGCTGGTTCTCTCTCAAAAATAAACATTGACAAAAAGTCTTGGGAAAAAAAACCTGAAGATTTTAAATTTTTTTTGACATTATTTATCTTTGATGGAGAGAAAGCACAAGTTGGGGATGGATAGAGAGAGGGAGAGACAGAATTCAAAGCAGGGTCCAGGCTCTGAACTGTCGGTACAAAGCCTGACATGGGGCTTGAACCCACGAACAGTGAGATCGTGACCTGAGCCAAAGTCGGAGGTTTAACCAACTGAATCACCCAGGTGCCCCTTAAAATTGAAGATTTAAAAATTTTTTTTTTTTTTAACATTTATTTATTTTTGAGACAGAGAGAGACAGAGCATGGACGGGGGAGGGTCAGAGAGAGAGGGAGACACAGAATCTGAAACAGGCTCCAGGCTCTGAGCAGTCAGCACAGAGCCCGACGCGGGGCTCGAACTCACATACCGCTAGATCGTGACCTGAGCCGAAGTCGGACACTTAAGCGACTGAGCCACCCAGGCGCCCCTAAAATTGAAGATTTTAAAAATGAGTTAAATATATGGTTTTCATCCTCAAGCACCTACAATTATTTGTGGAAATGCATGCATTTAAAATTCCATTTTTTTTGTTTGTTTTTATTATTGAACTGTACTATAAAAAAATCTACAGCAGTGTTAGACACAATTGTTTGATTACTTTTATAAGTTTTTCTTTTTATAAGAAAAATCTAAGTGTGAATTTTAATTAAAGCTCAGTTTTTGCCAAAAATATCTTATGTTGAACTTCTTTTTTTTTCTTTTTTAACTTTTTTAATGCTGATTTATTTTTGAGACAGAGAAACAGAGCATGAGTAGGGGAGAGGCAGAGAGACAGGGAGACACAGAATCGGAAGCAGGCTCCAGGCTCTGAGCTGTCAGCACAGAGCCGGATGTGGGGCTCGAACTCATCAACTGCGAGATTATGATCTGAGCCAAAGTCAGACACTCAACCGACTGAGTCACCCTGCCCCTTGAACTACTTCCAAACACAATTTTCTCAGTTATAAATGAGTAAAGGAACTAGTTTTTTTTTTAATGTTTATTTATTTTTGAGAGAGAGAGAGACGGAATGCAAGCTGGGAAGGGACAGAGAGAGAGGGAGACACAGAATCCGAAGCAGGTTCCAGGCTCTGAGCTGTCAGCACAGAGCCCGATGCGGGGCTCGAACTCATGAACCATGAGATCATGACCTGAGCTGAAGTCAGACGCTTAACTAACTGAGCCACCCAGGCGCCCAAGGAGCTAGGTTTTATGAACAGGGAGACCTGTTACATTTGATTTCTGATGTCAGTAAACCAAAGTGAAAAGTCTGTTAGATAAAATAAAAATGCTAAGATTTTTTTAATCCTAGTCTTGTATTTTAGCTTCTTATTAACCGATCTGTTGGACACTGCTCACATTTATTAGTATTTGTTACTATTTTTCATCATTCTTTTGGAATCATTTTTATCATTTTGTCATTTACAGCATTTGCAATACCTTCCTTTGCATTTTATTAATATTCTCTAAACCCCAAATTTTGTAGCAGTCCCTTTCAAAGCTCTTTATCCCCATCGCTTCTTGGCCTTTTGGCTAAGATCAAGTATAGTATCAAAGTTCTTGGGTATCCTTGCCTAACTGGAATATAAACAAAAAACAGGGAAATGAAAAATTATTCAGTTTTCTTTTTTGGCCATTTTCTTTACTGGACATTTAGAACTCTTCCCTGGCTATGGTATATTTATTTACTGGAGGAAAAGTAAGATATTTAAAATCATTCTTTTATTATAACAAGCATCTCAGAATTTCACATATTATTGTTTCTTAAGTAAGCATTATGAGGAAACTTAAAAAATTTAATTTTTAAATGAGCAAGCACATTGATACCCTGGCCAACCAAACTTCCTCAAAATGAACTGGGGTTTTTACTCATACTGGCAATATCTAGAATCTGTGTAATAGAAACAAAAACAATTTAGAGGAAGAATGAAAAGGAAGAAGATAGGTAAGTCAATCTTTTAAGAGAGTTAAGGGCATATAAAAACCAACATATTAAACATATTAGTTGGTCATGGACAAGAAAGAGTGCTTTTGAAATAGCTACTTCATTAGGGTACAGGAGTGGGCAGGTGAGAGGCCTGAAGAGGAAGTAGTTAATGAGAGATTAATTTTGGTTCTGCCTTTGTAGGGGCTTAAATCCTCTTAAAGAAATAAAAGCTAAAGTAATCTACAGTAGTAGAGTTTAAAACATTGAGGCTGCATGGATAGAATGAAAGAATGAAAGTTACAAAGTGTATTTGTGTAAATGATTTGAAATCTTTGTTGTTGCTATCCTCATCTTTGTTTTTGGTTGGCTAATGAACATAATCTAAAGAGCACTTCTTGTTACTTATTCTAGGAAGTGCCGTGGAGAAATCTTTAGCTGTCAGCCAGGGTGGAGAGCTGTATGAAGAGTGGCTGGAACTTAGAAATGGTTGCCTCTGCTGTTCAGTAAAGTGAGGAATGTGTTTACTGTGTGCTTGTTAGTCTGTTATAAATGTTTATTGATTAGATTTCCAGCTTTGATTTTCTTGTGTAATTTCACTAAATTTATGTAATCTGCTCCATTGTATTGTCATATAGAAAATAATTTATTAGGATGTAATTTCTTAGAGTGTTTCTTGCTGTCCTATTTATTTTTCTGTCAGCCCTAATGTTTTAGACCTTTTTTTGAGTTTCTTTTTATTATCTTTGATGTCAGGGTTTAAACTTTTTTTAAAAATGTTTATTTTCTTGAAAGAGACAGAGTGTGAGCAGGGGAGGGGTAGAGAGAGAGAGGGAGACAGAGAATCCAAAGCAGCCTCCAGGCTCCAAGCTGTCAGCACAGAGCCTGACGCGGGACTCGAACTCACAAATGGTGAGATCATGACCTGAGCCAAAGTCGGACACTTAACCGACTGAGCCATCCAGGCGCCCCAGATGTCAGGGTTTAATTAATAATCTCTAGTATATGAAACTCACATTTCATGTATCAAAAATTATTTTTTTACTTTTAATGAGTCATTGGTCTTATTTCCAAGGATTCAACTTATAGAAACAAAAATAAATGACCATCAAAAAGGTAAAAAGCCTCAAGTTCTGTTCCACCACTTACGATTGTCTCTAAGGACGTTGTCTCTTGTTTCCACTAATATACCATAGATCTGAGAAAAGGACCTGATAACCTAGTCACTCAAATATTTGAGTAAATTAGTGTTGATTTTGTGTATTCTGGTGAATTAAATTTTTCCTACATCGTTTGATGTTTGACTTTGAGTCAAATATATTAACAAAGCTAAAATCATGACAGCTTTTCTTGAATAACCAAAATGAAACCCATTAAGTCTTCTCTTGCACTGTTGATGTTCTAAGTAAAAAGGAAGACTAAAGTCTGGCACTCTAATTCAGAACAGAATTGAAAAGTATTTCATGATTGTGTCCCTTTAATTGTTATATTAAACCACTGTAATTGATAAATTTTATTGTTCTTTTGGATGTTGATTTTTTCTTTCATAGTACTATAAAAAGAGCAGAATTTGACTTCGGTCAGGTTTATTAAAATTTCCTCTGCTTTTAGCTGTAATAAAATTAAAATATCCATCATGTACTTGATTTATTTTACTTATCAGTACACGTGCATCTATTTTTTCCCACCATTGGTAAATATTGACGGACATTGTCTTAGAAGTTTGGGAAATGAGTTTAATTTTTATATTCCTAAGCTATCTTTGTCTCAGGTTGCTAAGTATATTTTAAAACGTTTATAATGATCACTTTAATATTCAGGTAATCAACTATTTTTTATATTTTGGTATTCTCCAGGGACAATGGCCTTAGAGCTATTGAGAATTTGATGCAGAAGAAGGGGAAATTTGATTACATACTATTAGAGACCACTGGGTTAGCAGATCCTGGTAAGAAATGATATTATTAATAACCAGAATGTAGTTCTTAAACATTTGAAATGTATTAGAGAAATATGTAATGTAGGTATTAATAATAATCTTTACTCCAGACCAAAAACTTGTTGCTGTTATTTAAAACAGGAAAAATACTGGGTTGTCATGTTTCTTTCGTAGATAAATCATGATCAGAGTACTTGGTACTTTTAACCTGATAATTGGATTTGAATTTCAGCTGATTGTTTTAAAATTATTACAGGAACAAAAGTTGTTGAAAGTATGGAAATTTAGGAAAAATAGAGACATCCTACTTATAAGTATATATTTGATTGGTCATACTGTACAGAGAGAGATCTTATTTCTGATTATCTTCTAATCCAGCTTTCTTAGAGAATCATTTAGAGATATTTAAGAGCTTTTGGACTCTAATCCCAGCTATACTTGGTCCTTTTCAATTAATTGTTACTATTTTGTTTTTCTACTACTAAAGTTGAAATAATTTTATTTGTTAATACTGTCTTTAGGTACAGAGTTAAATTAAGCCTACTGGGCCTTTTTCCTGGTGTGGAATTAATGATTATCCATGAAATTTTTATCTGTTAGTGGAATTACGTATAAACTTCTCTGTTGAAAGCTACACAGAGTTGATCTGTTTTTAACAGTAGGTGTCTGTTTCCCTCTTACCCAAATATCTAGGTAACACCTTTATTCCTAGTTTGCAGAATATTTAGTGTTTGTTTTACAAGTCTGGTCGTACTTTTTTTTTTTTTTTTTTTTTTTATGAGTTAATGGCATTGGGCCATAAAACTACAGAAAAGTACTGTTTAGGAATAGTTTATTAAAGGAGTCATGGGGTCCCTGGTTAGCTCAGTCAGTAGAGCATGTGACTCTTGATCTCAGTGTCGTGAGTTCAAGCCCATCATTGGGCTTGGAGCTTGCTTAAAATAAAAAATAAAATTTAATCAAAAGGGATCATAATGGTTTAAAAGAAATATTGGAGTATGCTGATGGTCCAAATGTAATCAGTGGTACATAATAGGGGCTCCTGGGTGGCTCAGGCGGTTAAGCGTCCGACTTCGGCTCAGGTCATGATCTTGCGGTTCATGAGTTCAAGCCCCGCATCGGGCTCTGTGCTGACAGCTCAGAGCCTGGAGCCTGTTTCAGATTCTGTGTCTCCCTCTCTCTCTCTCTGACCCTCCCCCGTTCATGCTCTGTCTCTCCCTATCTCAAAAATAAATAAACATTAAAAAAAAATTTTTTTTTAATAGTACATAATAGCATTGTCCTCATGTTTTCAAATTAGTGTTGAGTTGGGCTGTTTCAGTCCTGTAGTAGACCATACTACATACATTTTCATACATTTCTAATAGATTTGATGGATGATAGGAGTTGGACTATTACATTGTTATTAAATATCAAATTCACGTACATTTGGTAAGATTGGGAAATATATTGTATGTCTCCTTTTTGAAAGAGCAAATACCAATTTCTTTCATGGTAGCTGTTTAATAGAGAAAAACTCCTGTAACTTTTCTTTGAGAATAGGTGAGTTTAGTAAAACATGGTTCACCTTTTCAGAGGGAGAAGGAAAAGTTAAATAAGGATCTCAGAGAAAGCTTTTTTACAAATTGTAGGTGTAAACAGGTTAATATTTCTTGCTTCTAACTTTCTTTAATGATTTTATCGTTTGGGTAAAAATGGAACATTCATTGTAAAAAAAAAAATTTACCCAATACCTAAGAAAATGCAAAGAAGAAAGTTAAAATAAATCATACTGTATTTTACTACCTTGAAGTTAAAGTAGGTAAATTTTATTCCAGGGATTTTTCTGTGCCAATGCCATTTGCTGAATGACAGCATCAGTCTCTGTTAGGAGCTTGAAAAATGAAGATTCTTGGGCCCCATCCCAGATATATTGAATCAGAATCTGTAAGAATGAGGCCCAGCAATCTATTTTAATAAGCCCCCCAAGTGATTGTTATACATTCATAAATTTGGGAAACCCTGCTCTGTGTGCTTCTGAAAGCTGTATAAATATACAGAGATAGTTTTATACAGAGATTGCATTCTTTGTGCTATTCTTTTTTTTTTCTAATTTTTTTAAGTTTATTTATTTTTGAGAGAGAGACATCATGAGTTGGGGAGGGGCAGAGAGAGATGAAGACAGAATCCCAAACAGTCTCCACGCTATCGGCGCAGAGCCCGACATGGGGCTCGAACTCACGAAACTGTGAGATCGTGACCTGAGCCGAAACCAAGAGTCAGTCGCTTAACATACTGAGCCACCCAGATGCCTCTCTTTGTGCTATTCTTAATATTAATTTAGTTTCACTTGAATGTAAAAGAAAAGAACTTGGAGGCAGTTCAAGATGGAAGCTTAGGAACACCCTGAACTTCCCCTCCTTCCACAGACACACCAGATCCGCAGCTACTTGTGGACTACTTCCTGCTCAGAAAGAACTGAAAGCTAGGTGAAGAATTCCCTTTACAACAAGGAATGGAAGGGCCACATTGAAATGGGGAGTAGAGGCAGAGAGATGATCTTGTCAAAATCTTCACCCTGGTACAGTGACCCACAAGAGAGGAAGGTTTCACAGGTCTGGAGTCTTTACCTGAGGAGGGATGGGTTTATGCCCCAGTTTGGGTATGTCAACCCTTAGAACCTGCATTAGAGAGACAAGGCCCCCAAAATGGATTTGGAAACAAAGGGGTTTGTGTACAGTGGACCTGGGGGGCTGTGGGGAATCTGAGATACTCCTTTGGAGGTACTTACACACAAGTACATTCATCTTGGGACTGGACCCAGTGCAAACGCAGAAGTTTGAGAAGTGACTGGATTATGTGTGAAGGAGATTCATTTGTTAATACAGAAGTGTTTGCGGGAGGAACTAGGATCAGTTGGGACTTTCTTTGGGGACAGAGGTGTCGTGAGCACCATTTTTGCACTCTCCTTTCACTCTGCCAATTCAGTCAGGTACTGCGGACACAGCCTCCCTAAACCACGAGTGTGCCCCACCCCCAGTCGTCACCCTGCCTCACTAAAGCCTTGGGTGTATCCTGCCCCCACTGTTCTCCTCCTGCATCCCTAAAGCAGGAGTGTGCCCCACCCTCAGCACTCTGGCAGCCTTGCTAAAGTCTGCCTTTGAGTGCAGTCCACACTGGGAATGCCCCTTGATCACCTGGCCCTGGTGGCCAGAGGGACTTGAGTTTCTGGGCCCCATGGGACTGTAATAGAAAGGCTACCATACCCAAGGCACTGTGTAGGTAGCAGGCTAAAACACACCACTAGTCTGCCTCCGGAAAAGGCTCATCTGTTTGTCCTGGAGCTTCACCCTGAGAGGTAGGCTTCAAAGGTGCTCTCAGGGAATGTAGGCAGGTAGACACTATCTTTGATCTCTCCTCTGATCGCACCATAGCTTGCTGGCACCTCCAAAAAGCTTGTACACTTGTCTGAAGCCCTGATTTTTGCAGCTGGACTTCAGGGGACACCTCCAGATCTCTGGGCCTGGAGGTCAACAGGGTTTATAGTTGCATACTCCAAAAGGTCCCCCCGAGGATCTGTTTTCCAATCGACCTGAAACTAGGTGCTGAGATCACTCCCTTTGGAACACTAGTGGGTCTTGACACACCCTCAGCAACTGGGATCTATCCAGAATAAATCAGGCTAATTTAGTAATCACAATGTTTCAGAGAGACAACCAAGAGCTAGGGCAAGGTTGAACAATAAGGTTTATCTCCTTTGGAAGGACACTCCTTCCAGACTGAGAAAGGTAGATGCTTTGCTCAATACATAGAAACAAACACAGAGAGTCAAGTAAAATGAGGAGACAGGAATATTTTCCAAACAAAAGAATGAGACAAAACCTCAGACAAAAGACCTTAATGAAGTGGAGAGAAGTAACCTATCTGATAAAGAGTTCCAGATAATGGTTATAAAGATGCTTACCAGAGTCAGAAGAATGGTTGAACACAGACTTAAACAAAGAGATAGAAAATGTAAGGAAGTACCAAACACAAGTTGCAGAGCTGAAGAATACAGTAACTGCATAGCAAAATATATTAGAAGGGTTCAGCATCAGAATAAATAAAGCAGAATAGATTGGTGACCTAGAAGCCAGGGCAGTGGAACTCAGCCAAACAAAACAACAACAACAACAATGAAAAATTAATGAAGATAGCTTAAGAGCCTATGGGACAACGTGAAGTGGAATAACATTCATGTTATAGGGATCCCAAAGGAAAATAGAATGAAAGAGGCAGAAAGCTTCCCTAACCCGGGGAAGGAAACAGACACTGAGGTCCCAGAAGCAGAGTTCCAAATAAGATGAATTCAAAGGCATCCACATCAAGAGACATCATTAAAATGTCAAAAATTAAAGAGAGGATCTTAAAAGTAGCATGAGAAAAACAAGTTGTTAAGTTCAAGGGAATCCTCAAATCACTATCAGCTGTGATTTTAGATGAAGCTTTGCATGCCATGGTGGCATGATATATTCAAAGTGCTGAAAGGAAAAAACTCCCAACCAAGAGTATTCTACCTGCCAGGGTTATCATTCAGAATTGAAGGAGAGGTTTCTAGACAACAAAAGTTAAAGGAGTTCACCACTAAACTGGCCTTACAGACATGATAAAGGAACTTCTTTAAGCTGAAAAGGTACTATTAACAAAACATACAAAAGTAAAAATCTTGCTGGTAAAGGCACATATGTAGTAAAGGTGGTGGATTAACCACTTATAAACTTACTATGAAGGCTAAAAGACAAAAGTAGTAAAATTAAGTATAACAACAATACCTAAGGGGCACACAGAGTAAAGAGATGTAAAATACGACATCAAAAACAAAATGTGGACAACAGAAACAAAATGGGGGAGCAAAAATGTAGAGTTTTCACACTACGTTCAACTGTAAGTTGCTATCAACTTGAAATAGACATGTATATATATAGGTTGTCATGTGAACCTCATGGTAACTACAAAGCAAAAACCTATGAGAGATACTGAAAATATAATGAGAAAGGAATCTAAACATTGCACTGAAGAAAGGCATCAAACTGCAAGGGAAGACAGCAAGAGATGAAGAGAGAGGGACTACAAAACCAGCCAGAAAATAATGAACAAAATGGTAAGAAGTACATGCGTATCAATAATTCCTTTAAATTTAAATGGATACAGCCTCCAATCCAAAGATGTACAGTAGTTGAATAGATTAAAAAAAGATTCGTTTGTATATTACTGCCTACAAGAGATTCACTTCAGATCTAATACACACAGACTGAAAGTGAAGGCTGTAGAAAAAGATACTCCATGCAAATGCAAATGAAAGCTGGTGTGGCTCTACTTATATCAGACAAAAAAGACTTGAAAACAAGTCTGTAATAAAAGATAAAGGACATTACACAATGACAAAGCGTCAATCCAACAAGAGGATATGACATTTGAAAATATTTACGCACTCAACATAGGAATTCCTACATATATAAAGCAAATGTTACAGACTTAAAGGGGGAAATGGAAAGCAATACAGTAGTAGAAGACTTTAATACTCCATTTACATCAATGGATAGGTTATCCAGATAGAAAACCAATAAGAAAGTACCGGCCTTAAACAACACATGAGACCAAATGGTCTTAAAGGTATACAGTTGATCCTTGAACAACATGGGTTGGAGCTCTGTGGGTCCACTTACATGCAGATGTTTTGTAGTATAATACTATAAAATGTATTTTCTATTCCTTATGATTTTCTTAGTAATATTTTCTCTAATTTAGTTCATTGTAAAAATACGATATATAATATATACAGCATACATAATATGTGTCAGTTGACTTTATATTATCAGTATGGCTTCTGGCTAACAGTAGGGTATTAGCAGTTAAGTTTTTGGAAAGTCAGAGGTTATATGTGGATTTTTGACTGCATGGGAGGTCAGTGCCCCAACCCCTGCATTGTTTAAGGGTAATTGTATACAAAGCATACCATCCCCAAATAGCAGAATACACATTATTCTCTGTGTATGAAACATTCTCTAGGATCATACACTAGACCACAAAACAAGTCTCAGTAAATTTAAGAAGATTGACGTCATATCAGGTGTAGACACTGGTCATAGTCCTTAATGACACTGGTATGAAAAAAAGTCAATTACATGGAGAAAACTGGAAAAATAAAAATATGTGGAATTTAAATAACATGCAACTGTTGTAACCAGTGGGTCAATGAAAAAAATCAAAGGGGATATAAAAAAATACCTTGACACAAATGAAAATGAAAATAAAACAATCCAAAATCGTAGGCTGCAGCAAAAGCAGTTCTAAGGGACAAGTTCATAAAAAGACACCCTATCTAAGGGAACTAGAAAAAGAAGAACAAATGAATCTCAGAGTAAAATGAAAGAATTAAGATTGAGAGCAGAAATATATGAAGTCAAGACAAAAAAAAACAACAATAGAAAAGATCAATGAAAGTAAGAGCTGATTCTTTGAAAAGATAAAAATCAGAAACGAAAGAGAAGTTGACATATGCCTCAAAAATTGAGAATTGAGAGACTACTATGATAATGAAATAGGTTAATTCCTAGTACCATACAATCTTTTGAGACCTTCTGTCTTCCACGAAGACGTAGAAAATCTGAATAGATGGATTACCAGTAAGGAGATTGAATCTGTAATCAAAAACCTTCCGCACCAGACATCTTCTTTGGTGACTTCTACCAAACATTTAAAAAACATGTAATACCTATTCTTCTCAAACTTCCAAAATATTGAAGAGGAAAGAATGCTTCCAAACTCATTTATGAGGCCAACATTATTACCCTGATACCAAAACCAGACAAGGACACCACAAAAAAGAGAAGAAAAGAAAAATTATATGCTGGTATCGCTGATAAACAGAGATGTAAAAATTCCCAACAAAATATTCGCAAATCAAATTCAACAATATATTAAAAGGATCATTGATCATGATCAATGGGATTTATTCCAGGAATGCAAGTATGTTTTAACATCTGCACATCATTGGTGTGATGCACCACATAACAAAATGAAGGATAATAATCATGTGATCATCTCAATAAATGCAGAAAAAACCTTTGATAAGATTGAACTTCCATTTATGATAAAAACTCTTAAAGTGAGTATAGATAGAATGTACTTCAATATAATAAAGACCATATATGACAAACCCATACTCAATTGTATGCTCTAAAATCAGGAACAAAATAAGGATGCCCACTCGTGTTAATTTTATTCAGTAAGTATGAGAAGACCTACCCATAGCAATTACCCAAGAAAAAAGATAAAGTCATCCACATTGGAAGGAAAGAAATAAAACTATCACTGTTTGCAGATGATACTATATACAGAAAACCCTAAAGACTGCCCCCCCCAAAAAAATCTGTGAGAATAAATGAACTGTCATGCCGTAGTATACAAAATCAGTATACAGAAATCTGTTGCGTTGCTATACTCAAATAATGAACTATCAGAGAAATTAAGGAAACAATCTTTGCAAAAAGCCTAACAAAACAATTTGCATAAAAATAAAATACCTAGGAATAAATTTAACCAAGGAGGTGAAAGACCTGTACCTTGAAAACTGTAGGACATTGATGAAGGAAGTTAAAGAAGTCACACATAAGTGGCAAGTTATTCCGTGCTCATGTTGGGATGAATTAATACTGTTAAAATGTCCCTACTACCCCAAGCAATATACATATTCAGTGCAAACTCAATCAAAATTCTAGTGGCATCTAGAACAAAAAATTCTTGTTGTAAAAGATTTTATTTTTAAGTAATCTCTACCCATTGTGGGGCTTGAACACATAACCCCAAGGTCAAGAGTCACACGCCCCATAAACTGAGCCAGCCATGTGCCTCTAGAACAAGTAATTCTAAAGTTTGTGTGGATTCGCAGAAGACTCTAAATAGCCAAAGCAGTCTTAAGAAAGAAGAACAAATGGGAAATGTCACAGCCCCAGACTTCAAACTGTACTATTACAAAGCTTTTGTATGAAAACAGTGTGATATGGCATAAAAACAGATACATGGATCAATGAAACTGAATAAAGAACCCAGGTAAGAACCCATGCTGATATGGCCAATTAGTCTATGAAAAAGGAGACAAGAATATACAATGAAGAAAAGACAGTGTCTTCAGTAAATGGTCCTGGAGACACTGGACAGCCACATGAAAAGAATGAAACTAGACTACTGTCTTACATCATACACAAAAATTAACTCATAATGGATGAAAGACTTGAATGTAAGACCTGCAACCATAAAACTCCTAGAAGAAAAACAGGTGGTTAGCTCCTTGACATCAGACTTGGCATTGAATTTTTTGAATCTGAGTCCAAAAGCAAAGGCAACAAAAACAAAAATCAAGTAAGTGGACTAGATCAAACTAAAAGGCATTGGTGCAGCAAAGGAAACCATCAATAAAATGTAAAGGCAATTTAGATATTAACCCCTTATCACATATAGGAGTTGCAAATATTTTCTCCAAGTCAGTAAATATCCAAAATGTACAAAGAGCTCAGTAGCAAAAAACCAAGCAATCTGATTGAAATGTAGGCAGAGGATCTAAATAGACATTTTTCCAAAGAAGATAAACAGATGGCCAACAGGCACATGGAAAGATCCTCAACATCGTTAATAATCAAGGAAATGCAAATCAAACACTCAATGTGATACCACCTCACACCTGTTAGAATGGCTAATATCAAATCGACAAGAAATCAGTGTTGGAAAGGATGTGAAGAAAAGGGAACCCTCCTATACTGTTGGCGGGAATGCAAATTAGTGCAGCCGCTATGGAGAACAGTATGGCGGTTTCTCAAAAAATTAAAAATAGAACTACCATGTGAACCAGCTGTTTGACTTCTGGGTGTTTTTCTGAGGAAAATGAAAACACTAATTTGAAAAGATACCTGTGCCCCTATGTTCATTGTAGCATTATTTACAATAGCCAGGATATGGAAACAACCTAAGTGTCCATCGATGGATGAATGGATACAGATGATGTGAGATATATATGTCTCATATGTATGTATATATATGTCTTGTGTGTGTGTGTGTGTGTGTGTGTGTATATATATATATATATAATGTATGATGGTCTTGTCTTTTGTAACAACATGGTTGGACCTTAAGTGTATTATGCTAAGTGAAATAAATTAGATTTCATTTATATGTGGAACCTAAGAAACAAAATAAATGAACAAACAAAACCAAACTATAGACACAGAAACAGATGGATGGTTATCAGAGGGGAAAGGGTTTAGGGGGCTGAAATGAATGAAGAGAGTCAATTATATGGTGTTGGATGGTACCTTGATTTACTGTGGTGATCACTTTGTAATGTATACAAATACCGAGTTATTATGCCATACACCTGCAACTAATACAAGGTAACATACCATTTTACCTCTATTAAAAAAATATGTGTATTATGTACGTAAACCACCTGTGTCTAGCACATATTCGATACTCCATAGATCAGCTATTGATATTATTAAGATGCATTATCTAATAAATTGCTTAATAAAAGATGGGTAGAAGCAAAATACTATATAATTGAAAAAAAGAATGTGAAAGAAATGAATTTCTGAAGTAGCAGAAAAATGTTTTTTCACTGTGAGGGATAGGAGTTAAGGGAAAAAAAGGTTAGAAAAGGCATAAACTAATGGGACAAGTTAGTTTTTAAACTACGTGTGTCAATTCAGAATATTTCTTGATTCCCTGACCTAAAAGATTAGGAAGTTAACACTTCTACTTACTCCCATCTGCTGGCTTTGGTAGATTGTATTCTGTGCTGTGTTGTCAAGATTCCTAACATTTACATCTTGTCATACTTTATTTAGTTCTATATTGAACAGTTTTAGTCCTCATTACCAGTACTGTGGCTTCTCCATTCCTGAGTTGGAGAAATCTCTTGATTGACTGAGTTTCATGCTCGGGTAATCTTTTCATGCTATAATATAAATGCTGTATGCCTTGAGTTCTTGCATACTTGCTTGAGAGTGCTTATCTTTTATTTTTATACTTGGAGGATTACTTGGAGAGGTATAAAAATTCCTTCTCTCAGAACTTTGCAGACACTGCTCCTTGATCTCTTAGTACTTTTGATGGGCTGGTTCTCCTTTCTTATTTCATCAGGAAGGATTTGTGAGTGACGTATTTTTTGAGTTTTAATGCTCTTGTTTCCTTCAGTGTTTGAGTATGGCTACCTGATGTTTTCGTTCTTGAAAAACAACTTGGCAGGAGGTAATAGCCTTAGGGAACACTTTGATTAGAGCTTTGTCCTCATTATTTTACTATATTGGGGTATTGAATGTTACTGTAGAAAAGTCTAGTTTTTGTCTGCCTCCTTGAAAGTAACTTGCTTTTTCATCTAAAATGCCCGACAGTTTTTTCCCTTTATTTTGGAAGGTCAGTAATATAATCAAGGTATATCTACATTTCATTCATTATCAGTTTTTCTTGGATTACAGTATCCTCTTTAATCCATAGGTTTATTTCTTCATTTAGGAACATTTTCCTTATCCTGAATTTTCTTTTGTTCTCCAGATCTTTTATCTTCTAATTGTTTTGTCTGTTTCCTCTGCATTACTTCAATCATCTTGAATGTTCCTTTTTGTCAGTAATTCTGTTTCCACCAGGGTTTGTTCTGTTCCTTGATGTTTTAAAAGAATTAATTAGTTAATGATATGTTTACTGGCTGTTTCTTTTTTCTTTTTTTTTTAATGTCCATATATTTTTGAGAGAGAGAGAGAGAGCGTGAGTGGAGGAGGGGCAGAGAGAGAGAGGGAGACACAGAATCAGAAGCAGGCTCCAGGCTCCGAGCTGTCAGCACAGAGCCTGATGTGGGGCTCGAACCCATGAACTGTGAGATCATGACTTGAGCTGAAGCTCAATCGACTGAGCCATCCAGGCATCCCTGTATGTTTATTTCTTTAGCACTACAAACTACCTTTTCATATTCTACTTTATCTTGCCTTTTAGAGCTTGTTTTTAATTGGTTGCATTTAAGTTCTTTATTATGTATAAGCCTTCGAGAATTTTCTTTGGCTTCTTGGGTTATGTTTCCTTCCAGAATGGGTTCTTTGCCATTTCTATGCCTTATTCATTTCTTCAATTTTTTTTTCCTTTTCTATTTCTTCAAAGCTGTAATATGTGTGCATTGTTTTTTGAAGCGTGTTGGTGCTTGATGTAGGAGGCTCAGAGAAATTCAGTCTTACATATGGTGTTGATGAATTATTTTTAATATCCTACCCATCTCACCTATACTTGTGTTTTTTCTGGGCCTCAGTTTGAATGCTGGGTACTGCCGGGAGCAGTGAAGAGAAGGCAGAGGAAAGGGGGTGACTGAGAGCCAGATGGGCAGTAGGACATTTGGGCTCTCCTCTCATAAATACCAAGTGTTCCCTTCTTGGATTTTCTCCAGCCACTCATGAAGATACATTCCATACCTTGTGCTGTGGGTATGTCCTCAGCTTCAGACCTTCCAGTTCATTTTGTTCTGAGCCCTAGAAAGTGTTCCCCTCCTCCACAAACGTGGAAATGGTTAGAAACTTTTACCCCGGGTTGTTGACTTTTCCCTTAACCCTTGCTCATTTCCCTTCTTGCCATTTCGAAAGCTGTTTCTGGTAAGTATTTGGATTTTAGAAACTATTTCCCCACAACTGATTACTGGTTGAGGGTGGGGGTAGAATTAAGAATTATCACAAATCACATAGGGCTTTCTGTTTCTTATTTCGACTGTCACTCTTCAAAATTTATTGCCGGAGGTTGTATATTTGGTTGTTGCTGATATAATTTGGCTTTTTAAATTTTATGAATTAAAATTTTTGTTGTATTAGGTTTTGAATAAAGGAGATTCTGTGATCTAGCACAGGGTTTCTTAGCCTTGGCGCAAATGACATTTGGGTTGGTTAGTTCTTTTTTGTAGGGGATTGTCTTGTGCATCTTGTGGAATATTTTCCTTTGTTTTTGTTTTTGTTTTTGTTTTTCTTCATTGTAGGGTGTTTAATAGCATCCCTGGCTTCTCCCCACTAAATGCCATTCTTATTCCCCTAGTTGAGACAATTAAAAATATCTCCAGACATAATTAAATATTCCTTGGGGGGAAAAACCACCCTGGGTTTGGAACCACTGATTAACTTACTCTCTCATCTTTGCTCCTCTTGCTAAACAGCTGCATCTAAATTTTAAATAGAACTTTCTTGGGTAGCCCGATCATTGTCACCAGAGGTGCACGTCAGATATAGGAAAAAAGCTCTGATGCACTCTTGTAATTCAACTTAATACTACACACGTCACCTGTGTAGGACTTTCAAGCTATCTGAATAGTAATCCATGAGTTAAAAAAAAAAACAAAACAAAAAACAACAGCAACAAAATGACTTGCGAACACTGGAATTTTACTGAGTGAAAAAAATTAAGAGTTTTTTTTATGACTTACTGTTTGGAGTAATGATACTCACGGGAGATTTACTCTCTTCCCCCTCGTTAATTAAAATCATGTTGTTAGCCAAGTAAGTGAAGAAAATTCTTATTGGCAATTCAGTTGTTTCCCCGTTTAGGAGAGTGACATTCTCCAGTTCTAAGCTAAATAATTGTCATGGGAAAGTAATTTCCTTGAAAAGAACAGGCATTGATTCGCCCCTGTTACTCACAAATCCTATTTCAGTCAAATTGGAAAACTATTAAGTTTTTGGGAAAAAATCAATAGGTATCAGGAAACCATTAGATCTTGTGGCCGTTGCTATATCTTGCATGAGTAATCACTGTAAACAGCTGACAGGTATTTCACTGTTGACACAGAGTGATGCTTGGGGGACCACGTCTCCTCAGGGTAGGTGGACAGCTTCAGACGCTGGAATGAGTTCAGTTACCCTTGTTTTCTCCCGGCACTCATTCTTTTAGACAGCCCTGTCGCTAACTGCGCCTTTGATGCTTTGAAAAATCAAATACTTTCTTTACTGTCAGTTTTCTTTTTCCTGTGTTGTGGCCTGCTAATCCGGCCGCGTGGTTATTTTTCCTCAGCTTCAAATTTTATATCCATATTAACTCGTGTAAGGTTTTGTTAGTAATGCCATAGAGTATCTAGGTTTACCTTCCGTTCTTTTTCTTCTACACGACTTGTAGGTTTTTCTCTGTTTTGGACAAGTGGCTTTGGAATTATCTGTGTTTTGTTTTGCTTGCCTTAAGAGAGAGATTTCATTATTTGTGAACTGTATGATTATTATATTTGAGAGAAAAAATAAAATTAAATCCTAGGTGCACATATCCATACTGCCCAAGTTATTTGTTCGTATCTGTTGGTAAGTTATTATGCATTGATAGAAGCTTGGTGTTGGGTTTATATGTGAGAAGAGCTGGTCTGTTTTTCTCTTTTTCTTTTTTTTTCCCCTTCCTTCCTTTCATTCATTCATTCATTCATTCTTTTGGAGGAAAAAGGAGAAGGGAAGAAATGAGTATAAATAAGAAAAAGATTCTATCATTGTAATTCCCATAAGAAGTTTGGAAACCCATACTTAATTTGTATATGTGTTCACCTGCTAATTCTGTTTGGATAAATTAAAATAGCATGGATAGAATAGTGTTCCTTGGTTTGAAGAAATATTTTTATTTGATGAATATTATATATATTTTTCAGGTGCTGTAGCCTCTATGTTTTGGGTTGATGCTGAATTAGGGGTCGACATTTATCTTGATGGTAAGTGGAAAAGCAAATATTCTTTTGTTTTTAGGTAAAATGTTATGGTTAAGATTATTTTTGTTCATATTTTTAATTCCTTGCATTGTTACTTTTTTTTTTTTTTTTTTTTGAGAAAAAGAGCATGTGCAAGTGAGGGGACAGAGGGGGACAGAGAGAGAGAATATCTTACGCAGGCTCCACACTCAGCGCTGAGCCCGGCATGGGACTCTGTCTCATGACCCTGGGATCATGGTTTGAGCCAAAATCAAGAGTTGGACATTCCACGGACTGAGTCATCCAGGTGCCCCACACTGTTACTTTTAAACTCGTTTAGTTAGTTAAGTAAGCCTTTGTTCATACAGATTCCAAAGGCCCAGACAGTGGTGTAACTGGATGTCACATCTTATCACTAACTCCCAATTTAGTGCGTCCACTAAGGTTTTCCTTTTAAAATACTGTGTAGGTTTATTCGGGCGCCTGGGTGGGTAAAGTCAATTTAGCTTCTGACTCTTAGTTTCAGCTCAGGTCGTGATCTCACGGTTCCTGAGATCAAGCCCCAAGTCGGGCTCTGAGCTGACAGCATGGAACCTGCTCGGTATTCTCCCTCTCCTTCTGTCTCTGTCCTTCCCTTGCTTGCCTTCTCTCTCAAAATAAACTTAAAAAGAAATACCATGTAGGTTTCTTATGTCCTATTGGTTTACATACTTAGTATGTTAGAGAGGGGTTTTTTTGTTGTTTAATTAAAATATACAGTATGAGAATCATATCTCTGCTTTCATTTTTTTCTTTAAGAATTAAGCAAGCCCTTCACCCCTTACTTCATTTACCTTTACACTTTTAGGCAGTTTTATCTGGAGGCTTCATTTAAGACATATTAGAAACTTTCTGAATTAAGTAACTATGTGCCCTGCCCACCCTTGACCTTTCTTTAAACCAGGTCTTCCATAGGCCAAAAAGTGAAATTTAAGACTGTCTCCAGTCATTTGGCTCGAATATATATGGCACGTAGATGGTTGGATTCCCCAGGGAGCATCAGACTCCTTCTGCTGGTATCATTTGAAAAAATTATTTGGCATATAAATTCAGAGATTGCCAGACTAATTGACCATTTGGAAACTTAGGTTCATGTTATGGAAAACATTTGTGTGAGTTAGAATTGGTGCAGATTGCTAGGAATGAGATATCTTAAGACGTCTCAGTTTCAAGGAGTTATTTAAATGTTAAGAAAAGTCTTGATTTTGATTATATGAATACACACTGGCAATAACCTTTCTTGTGTAATTTCTCACATTCCACTTTATATTATGGAATTTATCTCATCATGTTTTGAATTGTAAGTTTTTTAAAGGCCATAGAAATCTTACTTTCTTATTTGCTTATTTCATTTAAAAAATTTATTTTGTAACCTCTGATGCCTTAAAGTGGTGCTAGGCACTCAGTACATATTTGAAATGGTAGGATTGACTTACATTGAAGCATTGGCAAGAGAAAAGCCAAAACTTTATTTCATTGACTAACATTTGCGAACTGAAACAGGTTAGTTATGATTTTCATTCTCACGTATAAAGGTGATTAAAAGAGATAATTCCTTTGTAGGTATCATAACTGTGGTGGATTCAAAATATGGATTAAAAGTAAGTTGAAAGATTGCTGTGAGTTGCTAATAATTTGTTAAAAGCTAGGTATATGGGGATGATTATATTATTTTCTCTACATTTTGTTTAACATTTAAGAAAAAAGGATTTTTTTTAAACTATCTTGAATAATAGATGAAATTCATGAGTCTTTTAATTATTATGTCTTTTTAAAAAACGTTTACTTATTTTTGAGAGAGAGAGTGAGTGTGAGTCAGGGAGGGGCAGAGAGAGAAGGGGACACAGAATCCTAAGCCGGCTCCAGGCTCTGAGCTGTCAGAAGAAAGCCTGTTGTGGGGCTCGAGTTCACGAACCGTGAGATTATGACTTGAGCCGAAGTCGGACGCTTAACTGAACCGCCAGCCTCCCCAGTTGTGTTTTTAAATTAAATATTCATTTTCTATTACTCTGGCTTGATGTGATAAAAGTTGAAAGTGTAATATTTTGCAATAAGGATACTACAGGGCCCAGTTTCGGTACGTAAACTTCCTCAGTGGGATTCACCCCCAATGTTGGCAAGTAAGAACTTCTGTCCAAAGTTCTTTGATGGAAGAAATCCAGCTTGCTAAAGCCTATGAGAACTTTTTTCTCTCGGTCAACTGCTATCAGACACAAACTGGAAATAATCTGAGTTTTAAAAAATAATCGGTTTACTTCATTTTGAAGAAATCAGGGGTTTATCCATAGGTGTCATGAACAGAAACTCCTTTACACGGCACCTTCCCGTGAAGTTTTCCTAACTACCAAGTTCCTCACATGCATTTAGTGGGCTTCAATTCATCAAATGCAGCTGGTTGGATTTGTAGAACATGTTACATAAAATAAAACAGTATTTCTCAACTTTCCAAGTGAAATACTGCTAAAGGCAAAATACAATGAAATTGTCCTTCTCCTGGTCCCGATGTGGGAATATGGATAGCACCCGAAGTAATCATTTCTTAGAAGTTTAATGTAATATTTAAAAATTCAAGTCCATTTTGTATTCTACTCCACAATATATTGGACCCTATTTTGAGATGTTTGGGAGACCATTTCTTTGTAGATTTTAAGCCCAAATTGATTAATAGTCTTAAGAATCAAAGAAACATTCTGAATATTACAATTTTACTCAGAAAAATTCCATCTATTCCGAAATAAGGATTTTTCTAACAAAATGTCTATGGAGGAAGCAAAAGAAATCAAATTCTTTATTCTAAATGTTTATTCTAGTCATGTTTGAATTCATCTTTTATGTACCTTAGTTATCAAATTTCAGATAAATTGGTATAGCAGCTTAAGATATTTTATTTTTTATTTTATTTTTGATAGACTTAAAGTGTCATACCCAGAATAAAACTCTATATATTTATGACTATAAGAATACTTTTATGTGTATATTTAGATGTGCAGAGGACTTAAAAAGAATCCATTATCAGCTGAATTGAGGCCAAATAAACAAAGCAACATTCTGAATAATGCAAACACAGTAAACGTTTAACCTCCTGCCACCTTGATAAAACCTCTTAAATTATTAAATCAATATACCTACACAAAACTGACATACTGTCAGGATAATGGAAACTTTAGATTTTCTAAGTCAGATGCCAGATAAATAACTTTTCTTTTATATAAAGAATTTGCCCACTTGTCCAATTCCTCTGGTTGCAAAGCTTGACCTCAGTAGCTGCTTGTGATTCAGAGAATTCTGAGGCAGTACAAGTAATGACACTTGGATAATGGGCAGCAATTTAAGGTGTCATGCTTCACAGAGCCAGCCCATCGCAAGTAAAGCTGAGAAATGGTACCCTGTGGCCAGGCAGCCAAATTGAAACTGAAGCGGTAATTGATATCATGGGCTATCACTCTAATGGGATTGTCACCCATTGATCTGAAATATTCATTTTTTAATCATGGGCAAAGAATTGGACAACTTCAAATGACAGCTCTCTATTCTCAGGACTTGACACTGGGGCTACCAACATTGTTCTTCTCAGTTCTACAAACGTGACAGCATTTAATGCAATAGAATCAATGAATGAAGTTACACAGAAAAGGTCAAGCGAGAGGTTTCTTTTTGGCTCTTCTGTTATATTGCACTAGCTGTTGAAACAATTGAGTCAGAAAACAGTTGGGCTTGGAAAAGACTGGAAAAATAAATAGACTGACATTATGCAATAATCATTTTTTAAAAGCTGAGATAGTGTTAGATCTATAATCAATCCACGGGAAAGAGATGGCTGCCGCTGCTTTTCCTAAATGTCATGTGACATCTTTGACACCAGCTTTATTTCCACTTTGGTCAACAACAGCGTTTTCCCCCTGTCTTTCTCTCTCTTTTGGTCCAGCTTGTTTCTATTTCTGCAGAGAAGGACATTCTGTGGCCCTTATTGAAATAGTGTCTACAATGGTGATCTCAGAGGGTTTCCTTCTGTCTTCCCATATGCTAAGTTGGAGGGCTGAAGCCTAAATTTTTGGGTGTGTTAGATTAATTAGTACCCAAATCGTTTTTATCTTTTTAAATATATAAGCAAAAGCCATAGTCTCTAAGCAGACATGAAGAATCCTTTGGGGTTGTGTATACATACATTCAAACAGATACACACACACACACACACACACACACACACACACATTATAAAATTTTTGAAAAAATCTTTTACAAATATTTTCCTTCTTTGCCTGTACAGGTAGACTAGAATATCAAAATTCCCATTTTTTAACTCTATAAATGGAAGTCATCCGACTGAAGGGCCAGTATTGGAGAATGTCCTTTTGAATAACAGACACTGTTTTAGCATTTTTGCAAAGTTTGACTTGGGAAGGTAGGAAGTTGCATAGGGGAAATGTTGGGCTGGTACCTTGAGAAAATAAATGTTAACGTGCATTTATTATTTCTTCACGTTTGGGTTCACATAGGCATAGGACAGGGCTTCTATCTCTTTTTCTGTAATTATTTGTGAGGATTACATGTCTTATTCGTAACAGAGTTGTATATATTGGCCTGTATGTATTTGGGGGATTTTAATGTGTTATTATATTTGATAACTTCTTGGCTGCCAGAAGGTAGTAAAATGTTACTTAGCTTTGAGTGTAGATTTCTAATCTTTTGGAGAAGTAAATGCATTAAAAACCCGGGTAACTTTGAGAAACCACTGTTGGTTCTGTTTAGGTATGGAAATTCGAAAACAAAATCTCGTCATTTTCCTGCCATATCTTTTTTTATATCCCACAAGCTTACAGCCATATAGCCCCAAACTCATATGTAAATCTTCTAAAAGGTCAACACTACAATATTTTGAAAAACATTTCAAATTTTGGAAGGAACTAGACTATTCCAGGATCTTTCAGAAACAGATGCCTTTGTTAAATAGATTTTGCTGAATAGAAAGGGAATTGTTGCTGCACATTATATAATATTTCAAATAACAGCATCCACGTATCCTTGTCAGCAAATAGGAAGTGTTAACTAGAATTCATTCGACAAATAATTGTTGAGCCTAATGCTGTTTCCGGAATGGTAGCAGCCTCATTCTCTACAGGACGTGATAACAGGATGCAGTAGCCTTAGGCCAGGAGTGATTAGCAAAAAGAGTAAACTTTGTCTCTTGTCAAGGAACAGTTTTTGATACAGTATTTTAATAATAATAATAATGATAATAATATAATTTTGAATGTAATTTTTAGGTGGTCTTTATGAGTATACTCTTATGCGATTGTTAACATTTATGTAACATCTGTATACGAGATTGATTTCATATGACATGAAAAACTTTCACAAGTTTGTAAAATTATGTTCAGTTTACTTCTATTGAACATGTTTTCAATTTTTGAAAAATATCCCCTATAATAGGGTATCCTGTGACAGTGACGGTAGTAAATTTAGTCTCTTCTTTTATAAAAGGAGTAGAATAGCCATTTTCTATGATTATTATGAAGGATGAGTGAGACTATGTAAAAGAAGGTAAGAATTTGTGAAGTTTGATTTCAAATACAAAGAACATTAATATAATCAAATTGCTTCCGACCTCAGCAGGCAGCTTCTTATTGTGAGAAGGAGAATCTGTTGAGGGTTAAAATAATGAAGGTAGAACATTTTGCAGAGATGAACCTTATGGCATTGATGCCTTTAGGGTTTTAAGTAGGATTATGGAAAAATAGTAACTGCTTCCAGAGTGATGAAAACTATCTGGTGGGCTCCTAAGTCAAGGTCAAAAGATTTTTTTTTGAGCTAGCTTGACTCTGCAGAAGTCAGCAAAAGATGTTTAAACTGTGGGGCCAGATCACTCAGGTGTGGGTTTCTGTAAATGAGAAACTGTCTTTAGGCTAGAACTGGGGCTGTGTCCTTCCCACAGCTTTTTTGTTTCTAGGGAATATGAAGGGCCCAGTGCTGAGCCCATATTGTGTACGATTCGGCCGGGAGGGATGGGGTGTGGGATTGGAATGGAGGGAAGGATATTAGATTTTAAGAAAGTGTTATTTCAGTAGTTATCTCTTTTTTAAAAAATATAAATAATAAAGACTATTTAGAACAAAAACAGTTTTATAAAAAAGAAAATGCCTAAAATTTGAACTGTAATGTTCTTTGTTTTTATTGACATGATTTAAATCTGGAGGGTTTTCCTTTGAAAAAGGAGATGTCAGGGGAACAAAATTTAAGTCCTGTCCCCTCTCAAAAGAACCCCCCTCAGGTTTACTATAGGATAACACAAATGGGGAATAAAATGCTTTCAGTTAGAAAAGTTAATTCTGCATTTGTGTCATTTAGTCATAGAACTTGCTGAAGTCTGCATTAGAAGCAAGAAGGGATTCGCCAAAGTAAAATTCTTTGTGTTGACATTAGAATTTGTGTTACACCTCAGTAACTTTTTTCAAACTTTGTTTTTGTTTAGCATTTAGAAGAAGAAAAACCTGATGGCCTTATCAATGAAGCTTCTAGGTATTCATATTTAAAGTATATATTGATTCCTGGCCGATTGAGGAGAGAAAATTATTATGAAAACCAAAACCAGACTAAGAAATATAAAAACATAGTCAAGGCAAATTTGTTATCTTTTTTCCTATAATTGAATTATTGCTAACTATTTATAATGGTCTAATGACTAAAATTTTGTTTAAGACTTTTTTTTTATTGTAGCATAAAATGAGTATTGGGCACAGCAGTTCTTTGACAGGAGCTAGGGAAAAGGGAACATTTAAAACTGTTTTTGTTGTTCTTTTACAATTTCATGGGGATCGAAAATGATTGTGGAGAAAAGAGCTAGCTGACTTACTACGGTCTTTAATAGTAATTCATCTGAGTCACATGTTTACTGTTACAACAACAACAGAGGGACAGATATGGGAATAGTTTCAATTGGCATTTAGAACTTTTTTTTAGTTAAACAGCTGTATGTTCCTAATTGGCTTGTCTTTAGACTTAGAAATATTTAAATTAGGTTGCCTCCCCTAAGCATATTCTCGCTAACGGGAAAAAGACTCTGGGATAGACCAGAGCTGCTAAGTGGGCTGCTGAGTTTAAGAGAGGGGCTCCCTGAGATTTGCTAGGGTGAGGCAGACATCACTAATAGACTGCAAGCAGGCAGTTCACTCCCTGTCGTTTTGGAATATGGTACTCTGTGGTTCTGTAATCCTGCCTAGACACTGCATTTGGTGTATAGGTGTGATTCAGGTTAGACTGAACAAACATTTTTGTAACCGCTTTCCTTGCTAAAATATGTGTATTATAGCAAGTGTAAATAAGCCAGGTGGGAAATAGTGAAGTGTCATAAAAGCCAAAATAAAGTTAAACGTAGAAGGCCTCCAATTTAAAGATTGTAACTGTCTTTTGAGACGTCCACATTAAATCTTTATTCATAGAACACTTACTTAAACAAAAATGGAATTGTGATGTACATACTGTTGAAACTTGCTTTTTTCAGTGAATTGAAGTTAGTTTATTTTTGAGAATTTGATGATGTTTTTTGAAACAATTGGCTGTGTCTTCAAGTAGCATGAAACTCGAATTGGGAAAAAATATTATAGTGATTAAAACTTGCTGAAGAATTGAGGACAGTTTAAAGAATCCTCAGTTCTGCTTCTTCTGATTATAGTAAGCTATTTTGTTCTCTAGCATTTTGCCAATGGGATTCTTTAACTTGAATTTCTGTGTATCTGTTTTACAGAGATAATACATATTTGTAATGATGAAGAAGATATTTGCTCAGGATCCTGTTGTATCTCCTGAAGAGTAGTTTTAAAAAAACTGTTTAGTGTTAATGTTAAGTGAATGTCTTCTGTTTCTTTGAAAATCATGGTAACTGTTACATGGAATATTTGAGTCAGCAGACTGTCCATGTTTTACCATATTGAATATCTGAATTGTATACATTTCTTTACAAAGAAAATTATGAGTTGAAAATCATCCTTGATTGCATACTTTTGGGGACTTAGTAGTTTCAGAGTCACACGTGAGAGCACTTAGTAAAGATTTTTTGAATGAATAAATGAGAATCCTGAATTTATATGTGATGGATACATTTATTCATTTGAAGAATGATCAATAGGTTAGGAGCAAATTCAGTTACTATATAGAGTACTATATAGTTCTTAACGAATATTTGATCTGAAAGGGCTTTCTGTTTTCAATTTCTTAACATTTCTCTTTTGACATCTGTTCTTTGTTTGCTAATTTAGGCAAGTTGCTTTGGCAGATATTATCATCATTAATAAAACAGACTTGATTTCAGAAGAGGATTTAAAGAAATTAAGAACAACCATTAGGTATGACATTTTAAGTGTTAACTACCTACAAATCCAAAGTGTACTATACAAAATATTTTTACTATAACTATTGCCCTGTAGATACGTAGGATCAAGGTTGAGTTTGAATCATATATTGTTATTGACTCATTGACTGTAACATAACTAGTAGCATGTAAAATTACTCCCCATTGTTTGCAGAGTGTAGTTCAAAGTTCATAGACTGATACTCAGGGTCTTTTGACTCCATCCTCCTTTTCCTGTCTTCTCTTTGACTCTTTCCCTGAATGAAGTTCTGACTTTACTCAGGACGATTTACTTTCCCATGGATGTATCTTGCCAGATCCTTTCTTTACTCTTACATGTTCTCACTGTCACTCTGCCAATCCTTGAATTCCTTCACTGTCTCTGTTTTTCTTTGCTTTTTTTTTTTAAATTTTTTAAAATGTTAAATTTATTTTTGAGAGAAAGAGCATGCGCAGGGGAGAGGCAGAGAGAGAGAGGGAGACAGAGCATGAGAGTGGGAGAGGCAAAGAGAGACAGACACAGAATCCGAAGCAGGCTCCAGGCTCTGAGCTGTCAGCACAGAACCCAATGCGGGGGCTCGAACCCGTGAACGGCGAGATCATGACCTGAGCTGAAGTCAGCCGCTTAACCTACTGAGCCACCCAGGCGCCCCTCCTTTTTTTTTTTTTTTTTTTTTTTTTAAAGCAGTGTTACCCATTGTCTCGAGTCCTCCTGGTTTCCCCTTTTTTTCTCCCTTGCGTATCCATGAAGTCTCGTCTGACTCAGGTGGTCTCGTTTCCCTGAACCCTCACTGACTTTGTCTTCTTGGCTGTCAACTAAACATGCCTGTCTTCCAGTTTGTCTTAACATCTTCAGTGTCCGTGGCCAAGGTTGGTCAACATAGGACAATGCGAACGGTACTCAAATATGTGTGAAATGATCCAATAGTCATTTGGACTTTTCAAATGAGGTTAGAGTTCAGGGACTTTGAATTATATTTTTTTTGGACCTAATAAATGCCTTGTGCAAAGAGACTTTCAGTAGCTTTTATTATTAGTCCTCTTTAATGGATGTAATCTGCTGACATCGATTGGATTTTGATTCTGTTAGTACCAATTCATATAGTATGTTATAAATGGAATCAGTAAAGGTAAGGCTCATGAGGAGATTGGCTGCAGTGATTAATAATGCAAGAAGAGGGGCGCCTGGGTGGCTCAGTCGGTTGGGCGTCCGACTTCGGCTCAGGTCACGATCTCGCGGTCTGTGAGTTTGAGCCCCGCATCGGGCTCTGGGCTGACAGCTCAGAGCCTGGAACCTGTTTCGGATTCTGTGTCTCCCTCTCTCTCTGACCCTCCTCTGCTCATGCTCTGTCTCTCTCTGTCTCAAAAATAAATAAATGTTAAAAAAATTAAAAAAAAAATAAAATAATGGAAGAAGAAAGAAATTAATATTTTCTGCATATTTTATATTATTTTAATATTAATATCCTCTGAGTCTTTACTATAAAAAACTGTAATAATGCCTCCAGGTGGATGGCAGGTAGTGACGCATAGCGTTTAAGATGATGGACTTTGGAATCGGGTTGGGTTCTACTCATTGGTCTGTTTCCTGCCGTATTCTTAAGTGTCATCTCTAAAACAGGAATAATACCTATTTCATTAAGTTTCGTTTAAATGTTACATGAGACAGTGTTGGAAAACTTTGCACAGCACCTGACACACAGTAAGTGCTCCGTTAGCTGCTATTATCAGAGTGTAGATTTTTTTCCTAGTTTACATAATAATTTCAAGTTGCAGTGAGTAACATTATGAAAGAAATAGAAAAGTGGTTGATATTTTTGAAAAGTCTAGAACGATGAAGGCAGTGAATGGAGATTGCTTCCTTGACTCCTTTTGACACTGGTCTCCTAAATTTGTTTCTCTTTTCAAAATCCTCTGCATCGTTGTGGTTGCTGGAAAGGAGAACATAAATCGCACAGCAAACATTTTTGGCAGCAAAGGAAGGATTGTTACTACCGGGCTTTTCTGTCCCCATGTTGACTTTTTAAAGCTGGGTTTCTAACATCAGCAGTGTTGACCGTCAGCCTTGTTGCCAGCCTGCCCTGTACGGCAGTCCCGGAAAAGAATTTGGACAAAGTGCTTTGGTGGGTTACAGCCCTTTTGGCTTTTGACTCTCCGTTGTACCTCGCAGACTGGCAGCTGACGGGGCGTTAGTTTGGGAAGTTGGAAGAAAGTGGACATATTTGAGAGGAAGTGGCCACGAGGTTATAGAGAGAAGATGGAGAACTTGGTGACATGGCAGAGAGAGAGACCTGCCTCAGAACAGAAGGCACGTGTGTTAAGCAAGTAGCGCTGAGGGCAGTGGAGGCGATGGGATAAAGACACATGGGTCAGGTGGACAGTGCTCTGAGAGGGACTTAGCGAGCATTTTGGTTGAGCGTTTTCCCTTAGCGAGGGGATCTTACCTCATCATCGTCGCATCAGAAGGGGGAGGACCGGCGGAGTGGGTAGAGTTTCTAGTTAGGGAACCGGAGAGACTAGCCTGTGAACGAACCCGGTTGTGTGACTTGGCGTCACTGTGGATCCCGAGGATGGCCTGGGGTCACAGCCCCTCGCAGCCAGGTTTTGATATCCAGCGCGTGTGGAGCCATTTGCACAGCGTGTGCTTGTGGAAAATTGAGCATCGGTGAAAATCGTGATTGGTCCGCTCATTTTGAGACCGTTAGAAGTACTGGCTATGTATGAATCATTTTTCTCAATCATTTATAAGGGTCTCTTTATAATTCACTAAGTAGCCCCTGGTTTTTCAGCTGTGCAGTAGATTTTTGTATATCATGTTTTAATACCTAAGTGGAATATACCTGATTTATGATTAGAAAGAGAAATAAATAGTAAGCTGTAAAAAATGTAAGTTTTGTTTTTTATTTTTTTCTCACTCCAGATATATTCGTATATGCCTACTTCCTGTTTTAGAAACAGTGTGCCTTAACGATTTTTAAAAAGTTTAACATTTACTCTTTTTAACCCTTTCTTCCTCATTTTTATGTTTATTTCAGATCAATAAATGGACTGGGAAAAATTTTAGAAACACAAAGATCAAGGTACTTTTAAAAGCTGTCACTAATATTAACAATAAATAATGTTAGTTCATAGTACTTACTAAGAAATTGATAAATATGCTTGATTCTATTATAAGAAAGATGTATGTGCATTTTTAAAAAATGGGGCCCCAAAACGTTTTGAATGAAATTAGTTCGGCATATTTGGCTAATATGTTTGCTTCTCCTTGTAGCTAAGACTACGGAGCCATGGTAAGGCTGTGTCACTGCGCTTTTGCTTCATGAGGAAGAAAACACTTAGAACCACTCAAAAAAGTAACTGGTATAGAAATCTGTACAGGTATATTATTAGGAATCTTAGTTTGAGGTACTCAAAAGGCCTAGTATTTTTAAAAAACTGCTTAGTTTTTTGTACAGTTGCAAAAATAATCTGTCGTGTAAAAATACATGGAAGCTTTACCCTTTAGTTCCTAATGCATCCTTTTTAAAATGTTGATTTCCAGTTCCTGTAGGTTCTTCTGGCTTTTCATTCTGTTCATACAGATGTGCATTACTTTATAAAATAGATGTGTTCTTGAAACATCTGTGAAGTGTATTTCGGTGGATTAAATTCTGTGTTCCACCGAATGCTCTTAGGATTTCAGAAAATGTCTTCCGGGGAAATGTCGTTAAGCTCATTTTTTAGCAAGAGTGGCTCAAGCAGCTGATGGAACCCGCCGCTCTGAGGCCATCTCGCGCCAGCCCGCTCCCGCCTTCAGACGTTGTCTCCTCGCAGCTGCGTAAGGGGCCTCAGCGGAGAGGCCCGTCTGCCGGGGCAGAGCCTAGAGGTGCTGACAGGCTACTGGAGGCGGGAGGCAGCGGCAGCAGCTGCTTGGATGCATGCGAACAGCCGGGGAGCTAATTCGCTATGCGTTCTCAGAAGCCCCCGGTCCTCCGACACAGGTAGCGGAAGAATGCCGGTAGCGGGAGGCCTAGACGAGCGCGCACCAAATGTGCCTCCTGCGTTTCACATTCCAGCGTAGAGCAGCTCTGATCGTCTGACTCGTCCCAGAGCCATTCCTCAGTCATCTGGCTTCTTCCTCCTGCCTTTTATTTACCATTTTCTTTCTCCTTCAATTTTCACTTCGTTACAGAGTGACACACAGACGCCCACACGAAGCTGACACAAGTTGTTAAAAACCTTATCCGTAAATAGCTGTGTTTCTGCGCAGTAGCGTTTACGTGGTTCGTATTTACAGACCTCCCCGATCACTTTTTCTAGGCCCCTGGATTTGCTGTGCATAATTCTTCTTTTTGTTGGTTTTTATTGTAGACCTTTATGTCCTGCATAAAGGTTTTATCTTGAAGAGTTTATTGTGTGACAATTTTGATGTTTATATGACATTTCTAACATTCGTTCTGTCGTGTTATAGAGCAGGAAACATGCGCTGATTAAATTTCGTTACTTGGAATGGACAAATGAACAAATGAATAAAATCTCATTTTTTCGTCTGTTTCTTCAGTGTCCTGTGTTTGCCGTTGCCTCTGAGAATCTAGGGACTTTCTGAAATAGTACTTCCTTGCTGTGAGGACTGTAGTTGGATTGGGATCTTTTTCAGTGAAGATCAGACCTCACCATGGTCACGAATCTTACATTAAATATTTCCTCCAATTCCTGGAAGCATAGCACCTTGAGCTTCCCGGTTTAGAAACCAGAGATTTGGTTTTTAACAAAATAGTTGAAATCACTGTTGGAAGTTTTGTTTTATTGTGCTTGTCTCTTTGTTTTTAAATTTTGATCCCTCAAGCATTTTGTGGTTGACAGACGCTCATAGTAGTAAAACTGACGATAACAAGATAATAATGTGCATATATAGAAAAGGCTTGCTTGAGTATTTAAGTTGAGGAATAAGAATCCTGGGTAACATTGTCTTATTGGGAAGACTTGAGTTGACTTCGAGGCAAATGGAGGTTCTAATGGGCCACGTAGACTGCAGAAGTAGGAGTGGAAGATCAGAAGAAGTGCCCTTCTTATCTTATTCTGACTTTTTTTTTAATCTGGGAGATTTCAGCAGACTGAACAGAGGAAAACCAAAATCCACTTGTTCAATAATAAGTTAATCAATTCAACAAACTGTTGAACTTTCTCCCAGTTGGTAGGCATTTCTTGGCTTGTAGAGGATTTACAGAAGGGGTAAGGCAAAAACTACCCTTGAGGTAGGTGATCATTTGGGGAAGACAGAGGGAAATAAGCAAAAACCAATATACTGGATATTATTACTATAACAGGACTAGTAAATGTGTAGGGTCCTATGAGAACAGGAACATCGAGGAACAAATACTCAATTCTTCTTGATGAAGACTCAGGAAATTTTGAGAAGGTGATTATTGACTTGAGTCTTGAGGAGTGAATAGGAATTTTCCAGATGAACAAGAGTAGCAGTGGCTTTCCAGGCATAAGGAAGATGTTGTATTCCAGAGACCTGAATATTTTAGAACGAGTAGTGCACATGGTCGTATGGCAGAGAGAAAAAGAGGTGCGACTGAAGAGAAGGAGAACTTTCCGCAAAGGGTCTTGAATGCCATGACTCATAGTTTGGATCTTTTTTCTGTGGGCAGCAAGGAGTTAGTGAAAGGTTTTAAAAGCAGTGTAAGTTCTGGGAGAAGGATTGAATATGGTGCAGTTCTCCAAGGAAGGAAATAGAAGGAGGAACAGCTTCCAGGGGAGGTAGTGATAGCAGGGGTTTGGTAAAAGGTGATTAGTTGAGGTTCATAGTGAGTTTGAGGTGCCACTGGGGAATGCCTTCGGGAATTTAGTTCTAGAGTTCAGGACTTAGCTATGGGATGGGTTTGACAGTTCATAGATCTGGAATTGGCTGGTGGCACCTGTTCAGGAGACTCCTTGAACTTCAAAAAGATGACCATAGGGGCGCCTGGGTGGCGCAGTCGGTTAAGCCTCCGACTTCAGCCAGGTCACGATCTCGCGGTCCGTGAGTTCGAGCCCCGCGTCGGGCTCTGGGCTGATGGCTCAGAGCCTGGAGCCTGTTCCGATTCTGTGTCTCCCTCTCTCTCTGCCCCTCCCCCGTTCATGCTCTGTCTCTCTCTGTCCCAAAAATAAATAAAAAACATTGAAAAAAAAAATTAAAAAAAAAAAAAAAGAAAAAAAGATGACCATAAACACTAACCCTGGGGTCGTAGCTCAGTTCTCCTCCCACCACATTAAAACTGATGACAATCGTCTTGCTATTTTTATTTATTTTTTTATACTGCTGTTTGGGAAATAGCTGATGTTTTTATCGCTAAAGGAGGAAATTAAATATATTTCATGCCATGGAAATTAGTTTTCTAATTGGATGAGTGAAGGAATTTGTTTTTCATGGTGGTACTAGATTTGGGGCAGGTCCCTGGTAACTCCAGTCTGGAATCTTAGACATTTCCTGTTTTACTCTCCATTGAGAATCTGGTGAGATAAAGTGAGAGACTGGTATTGTTTTTTATTCTCTATAGATTTTTTTTTGCCCCCCTCCCTTCCAGCACTGCTGCCGTGCCCCCTATTTCCCCAACGGCCCCTGCCAAGGAGGGAGTGCTGATCGAGGCAGGAGAGCAGAGCTCCCCCAGCCTTATTCGAGTAGCCCCCCCCACATCTACAGAAAAGAGAGGCACACACCTGGGCACCCCCAGCTCTGCTGCGGGAATGAGGGCAGCGGCTCAGTGGAGGCAGCCTCAGTGGGGATGCTATTCTCTGTAGATGTACAGGTCTAGCGTTGATCCTGTGTATTTGGAAATATCAAAGGATTCTGGGTATCAAGCAGGATTCTTTGTAAATGTGTGACATGGTTTCTCAAGAACACTGTCAGGGTGAAACTAGTTTATTTTAGAAACTGGTGCGTGAAGACTGATTTTTGGTACTCACACAGCGTGCCTGGATTCGGATAGTCCTAGGATTGGCAGATGTACTTTTAAACTTTAAGCTGTTTCCTGATAAAGAGGACAGATTTGGGGGAGAGCTTCACTCATTTATCCCCTGTCAATATAAATAGTTGCTCAGCGGTCATGGTGAAAATGGAAAGATGTTTAATGTTAAGGCTTTGATCTCTTCAGTAAGTCCGTATTCAGAAATTTCTTCGTGGAACATTTACTTTTTTCCTTGATGATTTTCCTGATTCTTTTCATCTAGAGTGTCCAGAATTTGAAATGTTGTCATAGTCTATTAACATATAACTTTGGAGTATTATTCTGTCAGTAAGATGGGAGTTTGCTCTGTGCCAGGGTAAGTGGTCATAATCCAACAGTACTGTTGCCCCAAGTATGGCTCTATAGCAGACGGTGTGAGAACCAGGCAGGGCTGGTCACTCCTACGTTACAGGAGCTGGTTGGGCTTACATGTTTGCACCTTTTAAAAAAATCTTGAGTTTGACCAAGGTTCATTCTCCTCGAGAGAACTTAATGAGTGGTTGGCCAATTCCTAGAGTCTCACTTTGAAATTTATACTGTTGTCATTTTCCTTAAACATTCCTTCATTGTAGCTTTGATTATAGAGAAATGACTGTCCTCTGCTGTTTTATAGGCTCATGTAAAAATTGGAACTCGTTCACTAGTCTTTGTAAACTGACTTTTATGTATTTAAACCAAGACGCATGCTGCTGTTTGTGATACGATACTCTCTTCTGATGTGAATCACTGCTTTCCTAATGGGGCTTAATTATAACCTCTGAATAATTCCTGTTAATAATGTTTGTTCAGATAGAGCACCAAACGGGAAGTTTCCGTCTCTAGGCAACCCCGTTCTGAAGGAAATGAAATCTCAAACCACATTCTTTGGGTGTAGATTCAGGGCATAGAGTGAATACTTCTACGTTAGGTTTGACTCCTCCTGTTCTTAAAATATTACCTGTTATATCATGGAAGAGGGGGGAGTGAAGTAAAAGAAATCCAGAAATTCCAAAGGTAAGGTACTGCAGTGTTACCACTTCTGTCATTGCATTTTTGAGTAATAAACCGCTGTTTTGAAGAGCTCCAGTTCGACAACTGATTTTGTGTGTGTGTGTGGGGGGGGGTTGCAAAAATGTATTTGAAAGGCTCATAAATTTCCAGGATGGAAAAGACAATTAGAGGTCAAACCCACAAACATAAACCACCAACAGGAAACTATAGCTCACTGAAGCAATAATCAACTAATTTTCTGCCTTGATTTTATACTGTTCACTGTTTTTTGAATTTAATAAATTCTGTTAAAATTTTTTACAACGGGCTTTTTGTTCCTTGCTTGTCATTTTTACATGTTTCCCAAAATAGTATGATGTATTGACTAAACTTTATGTCTACATTTTTGGCAAGAGTCTTAGAGATTTTTTTTTCCTGATTAATTGAATACATTTCACAGAATTTCACACTGTTTATACTGGATTTCTTCCTTTTAGAGTTGATCTCTCTAATGTGTTAGATCTTCATGCCTTTGACAGTCTTTCTGGAATAAGGTATGTTTTCTGTATTTTGTTCACTTTTATTGTAATTCGTTTTATTCTACTCATTTGTGACGCAGGGATGATTTATACAGTTGCACACTTGATTGAAGCTTCTTGTCATTCCTTTGGCATACGGGATCATTCCTAATAATGATGTTCTTGAAAGTTTTGTCAATTGGATGTTTGGAAATCGTAATGCATTTCCTGTAGAAATTATAGTGTAAATGGTAGTTAACTTTAGAGATCAATCACTAATATTTGTACACCAACTACTGTATGTAATACTTTATTTCTATGAGAAAATGCATGAAATACATAAAAAAATTTAGCTTGGGGTATTCCCTCAGGTTCCTCCTTTCTCCTGAAGTGATGGATCACTTTCCTGTTCATTTCCCTAGGAGGAATCTTTATTAAGGGAGAGGAACATATCTCTCATATGTCCCTGGACATCGGCATCTTTTTTTTTTTAATCATCTTAATTATGTTTAAGTGTACAATTCACTAGTGTTCAGTATATTCACATTGTTGTGCAAAACTGAAACTCTACAACTATGGATTGACAGCTCTCCATTTTCCCCTCCCCACAGCCCCTGGCCACCACCGTTCAGTGATGTGTTTTTAAGAATTTGACTACTTTAGATACCTGAAAGCAGTGGAATCATATGGCGTTCGTCTTCCTGTAACTGCTTATCTCACTTAGTCCTCAACGTTCATCCGTGTTGCAGCGTGTGACAGGGTTTCTTTCCTTTTTAATGCTAAATGCCCCAGTAGACGTATGGACCACATTTTGTTCACCTGTTCATCCATGGACGGCCGTTCAGCCGGCTCTCTCCCCTTGGCTGTTGGGAGAAGTGCTCCTGTGAATGTGGGTGTGCACATGTCTCTTCGAGATTCCTGTTTTCAGTTCTCTTGGATACGTACCCAGAAGTGGGATTTCTGGGTCATACGGTGCTTATATTTTTAATTTTTTGAGGAAAACCTTACTGTTTGCCAGAGCAGCTGCACCGTTTTCACTTCCCACCAGCAGCACACACGTGTTCGGTCTGTCCACACCCTCGTCCACACTTGCTGTTTTCTGTTGTTTTAGGTAGTAGCGGTCCTAATGGGTGTGAGCTGATAACTTGTTGTGGTTTTGATTTGCATTTCTCTAGTGGTTGGAGATACTGGGCGTCTTTTCGTGTGCTCATTGGCCATTTGTAGATCATTTTTGGAGCAATGTCTATTCAAGTACTTGGTCCATTTTTTCATCAGGTGGTTTTGTTGTTGTTGTTGTGGCTGAGCTGGGAGTTTTTTTTTAATGTATTCCAGGTATTAACCCCTCATTAGATGCGTGATTTGGAAAGATTTTCTCCCATTTCTTCTGAAGTAGTTGAGTCCTAAGTCTCACGTGAGAAGTACCCTCCCTGTGCCCAGAGGAAAGGAGCCTTCTTTCTGAAGACCAAGGCACATTCGGAGCAGTGTGTGGGAACAGACCTCTGAGTTTCCCCCGTTTACTCCACTGGGTTCAGACCGTGTCCTGTCCTATCTTTTTATGACCTTTCACTCTTCATCAAACCTAGCATAAAAACAGTCAGGCACAAGCATTTCCTTGGTTCTTCATTTCTTTGTGAAGGCTCCTGTGTCACGTAAAACTTACAATAAATAAACTTGCACCCTTTTCGCCTGTTAATCTGTGTTTGGCAACCTGATTTCCACACCAGCCAGGCTCCCAAGAGGGTCGAGGAGAACTTTTTCCTTCCTGTGCAAGTCGTTGGCAGTTATTTTTAACAGCACTAAATATTGAACATAGAGAAAGAGCATGTGATTTTCCAAACATTTTCAAAGGTAATCTCCTTCCACACTTGCTTAAGAACAGTGATAATGCATTAGTGACACTTAAAGGAGTGGCTGTTTCACGTGACGCCCTCTCTGCGCGGATCAGGCCTTTGCATAACTTCTCCTGTGCTCAGTTGCTAAAATGGAGAATCCAACCAGCTGGGAAGGATTTAATTTGACACTTTCTCTGCTGAGACCCCCTCCAGTGAGGCTCATTTCCTACAATCCTTTCCTCTTTTCTAAACTTGCTGTTACTAATTTACCCCTCACTGTTCTGCGAAGCAAAACATCTGCAAGGTTTTAAGTCCTTTTCCTCCTCCCAGCCTACCCCCATCAGTGTCTAAATGCCTGCTGCTGCTGTTATGGTTATCATTTGTTATGCCACACTGATCTTCTCGCTCTTTTTCATATCAGAACAATGCATTTGTAAGATTCTGACTTTCTGGTTTTTCTCAGTCACAGGTAACAGACTATATAGCAGGCTTATATTTCCGGATACTACTTACTTTATAATAAGTAGATATGTTCAAGGGAAAACACCGGTAAAGGAAATAATAGACCCTTCTACCTGTCTTGAGGTAGACAGCAGCATTATTTTCACATTAGGGAGCATGGGGCGAGTGGATGAAATTTGGAGCTTTAGTAAAATGCTTCTGTGTATTTTTCTAGGCCTGTGGTAGATCTGTTGGAATTAAAAAGAAATATATCCACAGATGTATTCAACCACACAAAATAGTGTCACCAGAGATTAGGTTTTTTTCAGTATTGTGTGTATAGGTATGGATGTGAACGTGTTGTACGTTTGCTTTTATTGAAGCATAACATCCAATGTAATGTTTGTTTCACGGGTACCGCCATTGAGTCGGCCGTTCTGTGTATTACCCGGTGTTCACCATAAGTGTGGTCATCGTGTGTCCTATACAATGTTACTACAGTATTATGGACTATATTCCCTGGGCTCTACTTTTCATCTTCTTGACTTACTTATTTTACAACTGGAAGCTTAGATCTCTTAATCCCCTTTATCTGTTTCACCCATCCCCCACCCCCTCTGACAGTTTGTTCTCTGTATTTAAGAGTCTCTTTGTGTGTTTGTTCAATGTGTGTACGTTCTTAGGAAAAATCTGTAAACGGTCTGTTAGCTTCTCTCTGTAAGAACATGTAAACAGCATCTAAAATTGGAACTATGTTATAGATTGAGTTGTGGAAACTCTCCTTAGCTCGGTATCTCTAAGTAACACGTAAAGTTAAATCGGAAGTATATTGATCTTTGAATTTATAATCAGTTGTTTTTAGTTTGCAGAAAAAACTTCAACATGTGCCAACAACACAGCCTCACCTAGATCAGGTAAAAAAGTCTTAAAAAAAATTTTTAAAGCATTTTTTAAACTAAATTAGTTCCGTTAGGACTATACTTATATGATGACTATATACTGTATCTTATACTGTAAGTATTACTACATTTATATTATTACTGTATACTATATTACATACTATTACTGTTATGTACTATATTATACTGTCTTACTATATATATGTATGTTATTATTTGTAGTATTTTCCTCTTGCTAAAAAAACTGCATTTTTGAACTGTGTTGATAATTTTCAGAATTTGGGTGCTTTTGAGGTAATCTCATCTAGCTTAATGCATCACAGGAAGTCCTCAAAGCACTTGTTTCGAACCTGGGGACAAGGTGCTTTCTGGCCTCTCCGCTCTCAGGTCGCTGAGCTTATTTCCCACCAGAAGGGTGGGAATCGGTGCTTAACGGCTTCCCCGGGGGCTCCCTGTGCAGCCTCTTCTTAACTCTGTTGAACTAACAGATCAAGGACAAGTCTGGTAAAAGCATGTGTGGCTTCTTTAAATAAACACTGACTTTGAGTTTCGCCTGCAGGTAGCACTGTAAATTTGAAGTGCTTAAGGTGTCGTTCCTTTAGGCACTCTAAACACCTCGTTCCTGAGGCCAGTGTTGAAGACCCTGGAAGACACGTCACCTGTTTTCACTGTCCCCACCCTCCTTTTAAGCAGGTCGTAGGTGATGCAGCTCTAGGGTAACTGCTTTGTTCCATCTCAGACTGTGAGAGCAAGGGGGGGAGCAGTGCACCTCTTCCCGCCTGTCTCGAAACTGTCCCGCATTTTTTGCAGCATGACTCATGGTGACGGGGCCCGCACAGTAACAGCTTCGTCCTCCCTTTGGCTCGTATTTATGGGGGCCTGTCCTACCGTGTTTGTGGCACCCTTCACTCAGAAACGTCACAACATCCTCATCCACGCTTGTCTTTGGCTTGAGTGAGAGAAATACAGCTCTCTGGTGGTAGAATTTTTTAGAAGATGCAGTAGCAGTCACCAAGATGAATTGGAGGCATATTCTTACTGACTTTCTGGGGGAGGGAGACCATACGAGGAGTCCTCAGGAGGGAAAAATGAAGGATATAGTCGCTTTCGAGAACCCTCATCATGGCCAGAATCTGTACCTGCGATGTCTCACACAGACCCGGCGTGGCGTGTGTGATGCCTTATGGTTGTGGGTTGAAATGCTCTTTCCTGGTAGTAGTCTGTGCATTCCTCAAATATGGATTCCTCGTTGTTTAGCACAGGGCATGTGTGCAGGGTTACAGTGGTTGCTTGGGGAATATTTGTTACAAGAGCGGAAAGCCGTGATTCTTAAATGGGGAACGTCAGAATCCCCGTTTAATATTGAATACTCCGTAGTCCCCACACCTCCGGTCTCCAGGACTGGGGCTTAGGTATGTGCCCATTAATGCGTCTGTGTATTTTTAACATTTTATTGTGGAAATTTTACAAAGATCTACAAAAGTAGAACAGCAAAAGGAACCCTTTGTACACGTGACCCGGTTGCAGTGGCTGTCAGCATTTGCTGATTTTATGCCCTCTGTCTTCCCAGCACTTCTTTTGCTGGAGTATTTTTTAAACAGAAAATTTCAAACATACAGTCAAGTTGGATAGTATAGTGAAACTGTGAGTACCCATTGCCCTTGCTAGAGTGTATTAAAGCAAATCCCAGACTGTATGTCATTTCACCAGTAAATAGAGCATGGCTGTTTGTTTTTTTCTGATGCACTCTCCTGCTTTAGATCTATAAACAGAGGGCAGAATATAATATTGCAGACAAAGGGCAGTGGGATTCAGGGTAATGATGGTCTGTCTCATGTGGTTTGGCGGATCTGAGGCTTTGTGAAGGGTAGTTTTTTTTCTTTTAACATATAGTAAAGCATACAAGTTTTTAGTGTACAAGTCAATGTGTCTTTATGTATATTTGTGCCTATGCGTTGGCCCATGGGCGCATACGAACACATATCTCTGTAATTCCCTCGTAGATACAAATACAGCAAATTCCCACCATCGTCAAGAGAGTTCCCTTGTGCCCCTTTTCAGTTAGGAACACTCCTTGCAAAGATGCACCTCCTGTTCCGAGTAAGACATCAAGAAGTAGATTTTTGTTTGACTGGAAGAAGTAAGGGAAAGAGCAACCCGGATGTCTAAAAGTGGGCAGGCGAGCATGCTCTAGGAGAGGGGGACTCTGGCGCACACGTCCTGGTGGCCGCTTCCTGCTGGAATCCTGAGCTAAGGTGTCGGGCTGTGATGGGCTGGGCACGGGGAACCGCTCTGTGCTGTGGGGCAGGGGCAGGGAAGCTGGATTGGAGTTGCAGTCAGGAGACCAAGCAGGGAGATCCCCTGTGACGAGGGCCTGCACTGCGCTGGTCGCAGGGGGCGTGGAGATGGGATAAATCAAGGACAGACTCATACTAGACCTGTCTGAATAGGCTTACTGACTGATGCTGGGGCGGTAAGACAGAAGTCATGGGAAACAGGCCTGGATTGACTAGAGGAACCTATTGCTTCAGTTTTCTGCTTCTTTCTGTGTCTGGGAAAAGGAGAGTTAATTTTAGATTCGACTCTAGAACTGGGAAGAAGTCTGAAGTAGGTAATACCTAGGACATAGTAGGTATGTTACTAAAGTTTAATCCCTGAATCCTCTTTAATGCAGCTCTCTATCTCCCTGGGCCCTTTGTTTGCTCCCTGTAAGGAGGACCCGGGATTGGAGGGTGGGAAGGTAAGAAATCCCAAATGGCAGCCTGTGCATAGTTTATTTAGTAGAGCCAATTAAAGGAGGGATAACAAGTTGTGACCCTCAACTTCTGCCCTGGGAATTCACAGATCTCATCTCCTTTACGGTCTGCCCACTGCGAGGAGGATTTATTGGTACAGGAAAACATCTAGTTCTAAAATCTGTATCTGCATTGTCTTAATTTTTAAAACCTTTTTATCTCATATTGGAGTTAATTGAACCCCTTAGAAATATTTTCATATTTCTAACCTGCCGAAAGCAACAACCATTCTCAGTAGAAGCTCTTTAAGAATAAAAAAGCATTATTGAGTTCTATGTTGAGACCTTTTCAATATGGAAAGCCAAGTTCTCCAACTTGAATAAAATACATTTTAAGCAGTTTTGAAGGTTCACTTGCTACTTTCCTTTGAAAATGACAAATTATGTTTCATTTACATCCTTTTGCTACATATTTGATATGCTATATGATGTGCTGTAAGTTCTGATACGCATTTTTTGGTATTATTGGTAGTGATTGCTTTTTTTAATCTTTTTTTCAAAAAATTTTAATGTTATTTATTTTGAGAGAGAGAGAGAGAGAGAGAGAGAGAGAATGAGCAGAGGACAGACAGAGAAAGAGGGAGAGAGCATCCCAGCAGGCTCCCCACTGTCAGCACAGAGCCTGACGAGGGGCTTTGACACGGGCTTAATCTCACAAACGGTGAGATTGTGACCTGAGCCAAAATCAAGAGTTGGATGCTTAACTGACTGAGCCACCCAGGCGCCCCTAAAAATCTGACATTCTACGTCAATTTTAGTTGGCTTTCCTGTCTCATATTTAGCAAGTAAGTGCTTTCTGTTTTTCCTGTTACTAGCAACAGTGGAGAGTAAACGTCAGTATATTTTGTCCTTAGATTGGTCTTTAGTACTTACCTTTACCTTTAGCTCTTCTCTGTTTGTATAAAAAACAATTGGTCTTTTCACATTTCCTACTGTAAGCCTATGTGATTTTCTGTTGGTGAATAAAATTACTGTTGCAGTTGTAGGAAATTATACAAAGCTGTGCTTTAGTGTGTTTTCTCTTCCTGTTTTAAGCTTGGCTTGAGTGTATTATCCTGATTATGCAAGGTGGGATTTGTGTTTCCATCATGTTATGCTTGGCCCTCATGTATTTTCATCATGAAGTTGAAATTTGGGGTCACAGTAGCCAGTGGAGCTTTGGACTTTGATTATGTGACCAGGAAATCTTGAGATTCAGGTTCCTTAGAGTGCACAGTGAGATTTATCAAGAGCAGGGAGAAAAATAAATCTCAAAGTCAACATTCTAAATGATGTCAACCTTCTACAACCGAAGGTGACATCATACTGTCATTCTCATGGCCAGATACTCCTCTCCCTTTGGCATATGCTTGGTCAGAGCTAAACTGAATTTTTCCTTTGTGGTGTTCCCAGAGAACTTTCGAAAGTACACTTTTGCTTTTGAGTTTTACTCATGGATCTAAGTAGTTTATTTTTTCTGAGCCTCCTTTCCTCCAATTTATAAAATGTCAATAATTCTCTTTATTCCACAGGCCTGTTGTCACAAGTAAATGAAACATGAAATGAAGTGACCCAGGCAAAGTACCTGGCTTAGAACATAGTCGGTACACTGTATATATATTACCTTCCCTCTTCATGCTGAGAATCCTGGAGAGAATGCATTAAACAATGAGTATCCTCTTCTGAAAGTTTCTGTTTAAGTACTAAGCCACGGATGAACTCTACAGAATACAGAAAATGGAATTGCTCCTATCAGAACTCAGCAAGACGGTGAAACAGATACACCTAATGTAGTTGTTAGGCAACATAAATGTTCATGAACGTGTTTCTGTCTTAAAGGTTAATGTATTTAATGTCTTAAAATGTAAATATACTTTGCATCTTAAAACTTCTGATTTTTAAAAATATATGACATTACTTTAAAAAAATCATTATTGATGGTCTCTCTTGATTTATAGAGCGTTCTTACAGTGACATTTGAAGTACCGGGAAATGCAAAGGAAGAAAGTCTGAATGTATTTATTCAGGTGAGTGCAGTATGTAACTGATAATGACTTACCACCTGTTTGGGTTACATGGCTGTTGCCGGGAGGAATGGTTGGTCTTATTAAAATATGTCACTTGATCCAGAATCTTCTGTGGGAGAAGAATGTGAGGAACAAGGATGGTGACTGCATGGAGGTCATACGGCTAAAGGTACGGTGTGGTTTTCACTTTCATCCTTTTGGACAAAGGCCCCTTCCTTTCTTGGCTGTCACTTAACACCGTATTTGGTTTTAGAAGAAGCGCTGGTTTTAGTACAAATGACTTTGGTCTGTTTTCATTTTTCGGTGTTTCCATTGCTGAAAAGAAGCTTTGGCAATCCCTGCATAAAGCGTGATTTATGCGCATAGCTGGCATGTAGCGTTTCAGCTCACACAGCCTGTGCGCTCAGAAACATCTCCCCTGTTCTGAGCAGTGATGTGGCCGATAACCTTGACTCGCTGGACCTCTCCTTTCCTTGGCACACAGCTTGGTCCCTTCGGGAACGCTGACTGTCTTCTTGTGTTTAATTTTCCAAGAGCGCTTTATTGACAGAAGTAATATTAGAAATCTTGCCGCGGCTGAACCCGTGTTACTTCGTACTTGTAGCAGACGCTGAACAGTGGTCATTCTGTAAACAGAGTTCCAGAAGACCTGGAGAAAGCTTGCTCTGCGTTTGAAACCCATCCACGTTACTTAGCATTTGGGGATTTATGTCATGGAAGGTGTTTTTTCCAGGGGGCAGTGTTCTATGTGGTGTGCTTAACCACTCAGCAGTCTACTCCCGCGTTTCCAGAAGGTTTTCTTATGATTACTTACTACTACTGTTAGTAACTAGATTTTCCTGTTAGCAGCTGACCTCCTGGGGTCACTAGAATGACGAAGGCTGACGCTATCAAGAAACCATTCAGGAGACACCTGGGTGGCTCAGTCGGTTAAGTTCAGCTGAAGTTTGGCTTCAGCTCAGGCCACGATCTCGCAGTTCATGGGTTCAAGCCCTGCGTCGGGCTCCACGCTGACAGCTCCGAGCCTGGGACTGCTTTGGATTCTGTGTCTCCCTCTCTCTCTGCCCCTCCCTGCTCATGCTCTGTCTCTCTCTGTCTCTCTGTCTCTGTCTCTCAAAAAGAAAGAAACATTAAACATTTTTTAAAAAGCCATTCAGGTTTAGATGTGCTCACTCCCTGTGCTGACTCTGCCTAGGACTGGCTTCAGAGCCATGGGTGAATCTCAGTCTGTTCCCAAGTCCTTCCCACCCAGAGGAGCTAAGTCTGATCCTGGAGCTACTGCTCCGATGACAGTAGCACCACTTCCGTCCAGGATCCTAACGGGCAGATTGTGTCTCAGTCTGCGACCGCTTCTGTCCCTGCTACTGAATGGGGAGCGGTTACTACAGAAGCAGCCCTTCAGGCCTTTATGCTGATGCTGCAGCCAGGACCGCACCACAGACCTCAGTGGCTCATCCCGCACCATCCTGGCGTGGCTTTTGTCCCTGGGTGTGTGACGGTTTTTCTGCAGCCCTTCGTCCTCTGTGGTTCTTCCCTTGTCCTTCCTCTCGTCACAACAACCCTGTGAGTCTCCCTTCATAGACTTCCTTCTCCGCCCTGCTGCAGAGGACCAGGGCTCTACCAATGAGCTTAACATGTTCACTCTGGTAACAGCTGGAAGGTCAGAGTCCTTCTACAAGTAACCTAAGACTGATGTTTAGATAATTCTTTCCCAGGAGCTATTACATATTAAAATCCGGTGTAAAAAGGAGGAAACAAAACTGGACAAAGGAAAACAGGAAGAACATACACCTAAAATACACCAGTACACCAAAACCACACCAAAGTTTTGTGGTGGGGATGACCTTGAGTGGTTTGTCTCTTACTGTTTTGCAATATGTATATTAAGTTAATAACAAATAAGTGTAACAAGCATCATTTCAGAGAAATTGTTTCATCCTCAGGGAGCCAGTTTATCAGATAATTTGTTTCACTTCTGCAAGTCAATATAAAATGAATTGTATCCAGATAGATGTATTTTTCTTTTCCTTTATTTCATTATTATATGCTCCATTTATTGCAACCTAGTGAAAAATTGTCACCCAAATCCTTTAACTCCTCAAATTGTCCCACTGAGACTGTGAAACAAGGTAAAATCCTTAAAAGTAGAAAAACCACTAGAATTCGATGCATGTTTTATCATTTGGTTGTTTCAACTTTTCAGATATCCTAAGACGTGTATTAATTTTATTACAAAAAGGGACTATTTTTTTTTAAAAACATTGCACACAAATGCTTGAGATTTAAATTTAAAAATCAGAGGCTGTAAGAAACTATTTCCATAAGGCACAAATAACTAGATTTAAGTAATTTTCACAGAATCTTTATGGGTTTGTATTTAAAATGGAACAGCAATAATCCGATAACACTGTCTGCTGTGAATTTGAACTGAGGCTGATTGATCACTCTCTGAGCAGGGGCTGGTGTCGATCAAAGACAAACTAAAACAGGTGATTGTGCAAGGTGTCCATGAGCTCTATGACCTGGAGGAGACCCCACTGAGCTGGAAAGATGACACAGAGAGAACAAATCGATTGGTTCTTATTGGTAAGTGAAATTGGTAAATTTCTAAAGCACAGTCAAATATATATTTGAAAGTGATGTAATATGCCAAACTGTAGCAAGACTAACCAGTCTGAGTCCCTGTGATTAGTTAATGTATTTGTCTTCATGATGTGATAACATTCATAAGAACTTGGTAGGCATTTTACTCTTTTCTTCAAACAGGTTGAGAAAATAATTAATTGAAATGCCAGTTTCGTTCTGAGGGACTTAACTAGAAATAGAAAGTTGAAGGGATCACTAATTACTTTGTTTTTGTAAATTTCTGAAGATTACCAAGCATTTCATGATTTGGAATTGATAGGCAAACTGCCCTTTTAATAAGCATGATATAATCACACCCTATTTTGTTCTGTGTGCAGGCAGGAATTTAGATAAGGAGATCCTTAAACAACTATTTATAGCTACTGTGACTGAAACAGAAAAGCGGTGGACGGCACATTTCAAAGAAGATCAAGTTTGTCCATAACACTAGAAGCATTTCTAATCAAAGGGACTGGGTGACAAATCGGGAATAAGTTTCCTACTGGTTATATGTCAAGCATCTGTTCTTTGTGTTACTTCTGTTATGAATTCCAGCGTACTTTAGTGTTTATTTAATGGAACATGTAAAATTTAGTAGATAAATACTATAAAACATTTGACATTCATACAATAAAACGTAATACCCTCTGAAGTGGGGGTTTTTTGTGTGTTTTTATTTTGTTTTTTAGTGTTTATTTATTTTTGAAAGAGAGAGCATGCAGGGGAGGGGCAGAGAGGGAGAGAGAGAATGCCAAGGAGGCTCTGCACTGACAGCCTGGGGCTCAAACTCACAAGCCGTGAGATGATGACCTGAAACCAAGAGCCAGATGCTTAACCAACTCAGCCACCCAGGTGCCTCTGTTTTTGTTTTTGTTTTTTAAATAGATGTTTCACAGAAATACCTGTCAGAATTGGCTTTGGAATTTACACACTCTGGATTTTTCACCCATGGAAATTATTTATAATCATAATGATAAAAGTTAACGTCAGCTTAGAACTAAGAATGGCAGCTGATTGCATAGATATTTTATCATTATTAACAAATTACAAAAAAAATTTTTTTAATGTTTATTTATTTTTGAGAGAGAGAGACAGAGCACAAGCAGGGGAGGGGCAGAGAGAGGACACACACAGAATCTGAAGCAGGCTCCAGGCTCTGAGCAGTCAGCACAGAGCCTGACGCGGGGCTCGAACCCACAAACCGTCAGATCATGACCTGAGCCGAAGTCGGACGCTTAACCCACAGAGCCACCCAGGCACCCCCTGAATCCAGTCTCTTAAATTCACGGTTCAGACAGTACGCTTACTCTGTGGCGGCAGATGGCAGATCGCCCAGTAGAAACGCAGCTGATTTTTGGGTCCGATCTGGGCTTTCATTCCAGTTGTGTTGCTTCTTGGCCTCGCAGTCTCTGGCAGAGCACTTTCTCCAAGGTCGGTTTCCTGGTTTATAAAGTGGGCGGCGTCATTTCAGTCATTCAGGGTTGCTGTGAGGGTTGCATAGGTTTGCAGCGCACCAAGTGGAGCCTGGATACAGGCTTTCTTTTTCCTAACGAGGTAAATTTGATTTGTTTTATGGTCAGTGTTGCCACAGTAATAGTTCATAATGTCCCTTGGCAAATAGTAAGCACCTAGATTCATCTGTTTACAGCCATGAGAGAGAGCTTACAATGAATTGCCCTGTGGGGGAAATGTTTGGAGTACTGTTAATCTGTACTCTTAAAAATCTGCATTTATCAAAGTCCTTAACCTTTTTTTCTTTAAGATACATTAGTATGTAATCCTTTTTTATCACGTAAGTACTGACCAGATACATTTGTGTCCTACAAATCGCGGACGTCACAGATGAATCAGTCTCCCCTGACCTCTGTCCTTCAGTCGCTGACCCTCCTCGGGGGTGGGCAGTGTTGTCAGCATCGTGTCTGCCCTTGTATGTGTTGCTTTTCACTTACACACACACACACACACGCTTACGTCGTGGTGACTAGAGCCGTAGTGTAAGCTGCTGCTTCTGGAGAGGTAGGAGCTTGCCATAAATATCCTCAAGGAAGACATTTATTTTCATAATGCGTGTGTTTTATTTTACTTAATTTTATTTTTTTAACATAAAAAATGTTTATTTTTTTAACTTAAAAAAATGTTTATTTTTGATAAAGAGAGTGCAAGCGGGGGTGGCACAGAGAGAGAGGGAGACACAGAATCAGAAGCAGGCCCCAGGCTCTGAGCTGTCAGCACAGAGCCCGACGCGGGGCTCGAACTCACAAATCCATGAGATCATGAGCCGAGCCAAAGTCGGATGCCTAACCGACTGAGCCACCCAGGCGCCCCTTAATGTGTATACTTTAAAACATCGTTCTTTTTAGATTTTAATGCACTTAGCTTTTTAAAAAACTCAACTATTAGCCTTAGACCTTCTTCCTTGACAGTACATATGAATAGGTCTTGTTCTTTAATTGCTGCGTAGAAATTCGTAGGATAGCATAGAATACATTCCTTTAAAACATCATTTATTGATGGGGCGCCTGGGTGGCTCAGTTGGTTAAGCGTCCGACTCCGGCTCGGGTCCTGATCTCGCGGTTCGTGAGTTCGAGCCCCGCGTCGGGCTCTGTGCTGACAGCTCAGAGCCTGGAACCTGCTTCGGATTCTGTGTCTCCCTCTCTCTCTGCCCCTCCCCCATCTCTCTCTGTCTCAAAAATAAATAAACGTTTAAAAAGAAAAAAATTAAAGCATCATTTATTGAGAGCTTCCACTTTGCCCAGGCTTGAGCGCTGGGCAAAACTGCACGTGAAAGATAAGGGCCTCATTCTTACAGTGTTTACATTTTGGTGGCGGGACGTAAATAAATTAGAAAAGAAGAGGAAAGTAAGTCCCATAACAGGACTGGGGGGTCCTGGAAGCCTCCCTGAGGAGAGATGGGTGGAAGTTGAGGATGGAGTTAAAACGCTTGGTGCACGGGGAAGGGGAGTCGGGAAGAAGGTTCCAGGCAGACCAGCACCTAGTGGAGCAGCCTTTTAGCTGGGAGCCCGCACCACTGGTGCCTGACCGGGCCTGGGGGTGGGGGGGGGGGGGGTGGCGTTGGGAGCTGGGGCAGGGCTTGCTGCTCCTGGTGGGAGGGAGCAGAACATCTGGTTTTAAGCTGGAGAAGCGGCGTGGTTTGTGATCGATCCCTGTGGCAGATGAACCAGCCCTTAACTGTTCTCGAAACTGCACACGGTGCTACAGTGAACATCATTGTGCAGCACGCCTCTTTGTTCTTAGGTGAGGATGCTTCTCTAGAGTAAGTGTGTACGTGTGGAATCCCTGGCTTCTGGGATGTGCACGCTGAAATTCTTAATAGATGCTGACCAGCTGCTCTCCCAAGTGGCTGGAAGTTTCCGCCTTACACAGTAGGGGGTGAGAATACCCATTTTTCCAAACCTAGTTAACCCTCTGTAACCTTGCCCGACTGCGTAGAAAGGCATCTCACTGTTTTTATTCAGATTTCATATGGTTTTTTTTTTAATGTTGTTTATATCTTCTTTTAAAGATGCATTGTGTGTTCTTCATTCTTTTCCCCAAATGCAATTTTCCACGATCAGAATCATTATCAGTTTAACCTGCACTTCAGAGGACTTTGGAACTTGTCATAGAGAATATATCCCCAACAGAATATTTACATTATATATATATATATGTAATGTGTATATATGTGTGTGTGTGTGTGTGTATATATATATATATATATATATATATATAATGTTTTTAATGTTTATTTCATTTATTTTGAGAGAGAGGGAGAGTGCAAGCAGGGGAGGGACAGGGATAGGAGAGAGAGAGAGAGAGAGAGAGAGAGAGAGAGAGAGAATCCGAAGCAGGCTCCGTGTCATAAGCACAGAGCCTAATGAAGGCAGGGCTCAGACTCACTAGAACTGTGACATCATGATCTGAGCCGAAGTCCAGAGCCGGACGCTTAACCAACTGAGCCACCCAGGCATCCCTGAGAATATGTATTTTTATAACTAAATGTGGACCAGTATCCCAACTACAGACGATTTCAAGGGTATTGGTGGTGACGATGGTGATCAAGGTTTAGGCGCAGTTCATCTAAAACTCTATAGTTTACTGAGTAATACAGGATAGATTACTAAATGTCTCTGAGCCTTTGCCTCCTTATTCATACAATGGCGATAAAATGCAAATCTCTCACCATTGTTCCAGGGATGAAATTTAAAGCACCCTGAATAGAGTCTCAATGTAAGCAAATTCTTTTTCCAGCAAGATTCGATTAAAAAAAAAAAACAAAAAACCCTTAAAAACCCGAAACCAACAATTCTCAAGCTTGTGCGTACCTTCTTAAAACAGCTCTTTCCTAGGCTTTGCCCAGCTTTTAGTATAAGGGGCCAGTGCCTTGGTACTGTGTGCCAGGGAGCTGCAGGAGGGGTCGACACAGGGTCAGAGGGAAGACCAGATAATTGAAAGGGTGATTCTCAGGTCATGATGTTTCCAGGAAGTTATCGACAAAATAAAGCTAAGAGACTTTTAAGCATTTACGGGCTTGGTCGTTTCCTTGCTACAAATTGATTAATCGTCTCCTTTGCCTCAGTAGGGTAGGTGGGAGCACTGCTTTTAGATTGCTTTGAAAAGACTTCCCCGGTTTCAGAAATGCCATACCTTGTGGAAGTGATGTTGAAAGAAGTATATTCTGCCTTTGTAGACGAGCAACTTGCCCTACCTCGAGGAGAAAGATACACGAGAGCTTTTTTTCTTCTTCTTCTCAGAGTTAGCTTTAATATTCAAATCAACTTTAACTGTTGATGGCCACATTGTCTTTATTTATTTATTTTTATTTTTGAGAGAGAGAGCGCAAGCAAAGAAGGGGGAGAGGGAGAGGGAGAGAGAATCCCAGGCAGGCTCCACGCTCAGTGCAGAGCCTGACGTGGGGCTCGACCTCACGGCTGTGAGGTCACAACCTGAGCCGAAATCAAGAGTCAGATGCTTAACCGACTGAACCACCCAGGTGCCCTTATCTTGCCTTTAATTTTCAGAGTGGAATGGAGAGAAACCAGACAGCATCATCCTTTTTGTAGATTAGTCTAGAAAGTTTGGTTTTCATACTAGGACAGCATTGCGTGAGCTCCTGATGGGTTTGTTCAGAAAAAAAAAAAAAAAAAACGTATTCGTTGTTAGGAAAGAAGCAATCCCCAAATATTACAGAGTCCCCACCATGCACAAAGCTGCGTGTTAAAAGCTGCAGGAGCTACAAAGGCAGGCTTCTCATTCTGAAGGCAGCACTAAAGAATTGATGGGATGTGACTATAAGAGTTCTTTTCTTTTCTTTTCTTTTTTCTTTCTTTCTTTCTTTCTTTCTTTCTTTCTTTTTCTTTCTTTTTCTTTTCTTTTCTTTCTATCTTTCTTTCTCTTTCCTCCCCTTCCCCTTCCCCTTCTTTCCTTTTTTCCAGAGTGACTTGCCATAATGGAGTCTTTCCAAAGCACTCAGTTTTCATTGATAAAGCTCTTTGTTTTTACCTGGGCATATTTTGTATAACATTAGATATAATCACATACGATAAACTTTACCCTTTAAAAAAAATTTTAATGTTTATTTTTTGAGAGCGTGAGCGGGGGAGGGACAGAGAGAGAGGGGGAGACACAGACTCCGAAGCAGGCTCCAGGCTCTGAGCTGTCAGCACAGAGCCTGACAAAGGGCTCAAAGTCATGAACGGTGAGATGGTGACCTGAGCTGAAGTCGGACGCTTAACCGACTGAGCCACCCAGGCGCCCCTGAACTTTACCCTTTTAGAGTGTACAATTCATAGCTTTCGTACATCCACCATAGCTAAGTCCAGAACATTTTCATTACTCCCCAAGGAAACTACCCATCAGCGGTTACTCCCCATCCCCCCTGTTCGTAGCCCCCAAGCGGCCACCACTCTACTTCCTGTTTCTGTAATTGGCCTATTCAGACTCCTTTCACTTACCATGATGTTTTCAAGATCCATCCATGTCGTAGGGCGTATCAACACTTTGTTGCTTTTGTTGCTGAATGCAAGTCTATATTACCACATGTTGGTTATCCATTTTATCACCTGATGGGCATTTTTCTCCTTTTTGGCTGCGTTTTTCTCCTTTTTGGCTATTAGGCCTTTTTCCCATGTTTAATTTTTTAAACTAATAGAATGTAATTTTTAGAACAGTTTTAGATTTACAGGAAAAGTGAACAGACAACACAAGATAAAAGTGCAGGTGGTACAAGTTCCCATATTCCACCCCCCCCCCCATACACACATTCAGTTAATATCTTGCAGTAGTATGGCACATTTGTTACAATTAGTGGACTGATATTGATACATTATTATTAACTAAAGTCTGTAGTTTATTCACATAGCCTTATTCAGGCAGCCTGTTCAGATGGCCTGTCATTTTTCTGTTCCAGGATGCTGTCCGTCATTTTTCTGTTTGGATGCTGTCATTTTTGTCTTCCAGGATGCCGTCCGAGACTCCACACTGCAGTTACTTGTCACGTCTGTCTGTAGAGTCCTCTGGGCTTGGACTGTTCTCGTTTTGGTGACCTTGATAGTTTTGAGGATGGTTCTGGCCAGGGACACAGGATGCTCCTCTATCAGAATTTGTCTGTTTTTCTCCTGATCACATGGGCTCGGGGGAGCACGATCACAGAGTGCTATTTTTATCACATCACATTACGGCATAGACTGTCAAAGGGTTTATGACTATTGATGTAAACGCTGGTCACCTGATGACTTGGCTGAAGTGTTTGTGACCCTTCTCCACTTGTAAGGATCTTTGGAAGGAAGATATCTTTGGAAGGATCTGTATCTTTAGAAGGAAACCACTCTGCACTGCCTGCCGTAAAAGAGTGAGGAATTCTCCTGCCCCCGGCCCTGTTTAATATTTTGGAGCGTTTTTGTTGTTGTTGTTGTTGTTTGTGTTTTTTGTTTTGTTTTTTTTTTTTTTGTAAAGCAGGTTCTATGCCCAATGTGGGGTTTGAACTCAGGACCCTAGGTTTAAGACTTGCATGCTCTACAGACTGAGCCAGCCAAGCATCCCTCTTTCCTCCCATTTATTATTTTACTCATTTGGTTTTTATCAGTATGGATACACACACGAATATTTATTTTATGCTTTGGTTTGTAATCTAATCCTACTTGCTGGAGTGGCCCCAGCCTTCACCACAGGAGAACTTCACTTGTCTCCTATGCTCCCTTGACATACCTCCATCAATGGAGATTCTTTTGTTTTTGTTTCCCAAGCCTTTACTTTTCTCCTTTCGTTTTTAAATAACCCAAATCCCCATAGATGTTGACTTTAGGAAAACTAACAATACTCCCTTCCCAGGTCACAGGATTCCTCTGCAGCCTGCAGAAATGTGCTTTACCTGCAGGGGGTTGACGGGGAGGCAGCTGGGAGTCTGAGGTTGGATAAGACACCTGTCACGGCCCTCCCCGAGCTTGGTTTAGTCATCCCCCAAGTAGTAACTGGTGAACCTGGGATTCAAACACAAATCCCTGAGGCCCAAAAGCTCCATCATTTGTCCTTCAAGCTACATATGACGGCGAAGGCGAGAATCTCAGGAGTAGAGCACAAGCTCTTAACATCCTTTAGAGAAAGCAGTTTTCAAATTTTAATCCTGAAGCGACTAGCTACTTTAAACTACTTTTTTGTTATAGTTTGCTCTTTTACCTGGCTTCTGATTTCTGGCTGAAAGTTCATTATCATTTACAAACGCTAACGGCAGATTTACTACGACCATCGGTGGCATAATATGTGTATGTTGCATTTTTAGTAGATGCCTCCTCAAATTCTTTTCCCAAATAGGTGGCTATTACGTTATGAACAGCCAGTTGCTCAGTATTTCACCCCAAGATCCCTATTTATATAACACACATGAAGTTAATTCCACCAGACCGTGACTCTGGTCGCTGAGCGTAAGATTTAAATGAAGCCAGTCTAGAAACCGCCACTTCCAAGGATGTCAGGTGAGCGAAACAGACTCTCTGCCACATCCCTGTTCTCCAGGGTGGGGAATGCCGACCTAGTGATTTAGGTAAAGGCCCCGCACCTCTCCCTTGGCCTTGTTGTTATTATTAATTTTTTGTTAAGTAGGCTCCATGCCCAGTGTGGGGCTTGAACTCACAGCCCCAAGATGAAGAGTCGGGTGCTACACTGACGGAGCCACCCAGGTGCCCCTGTTTTAATTTTAATATTTATTATTATAGTAAAAGTGCTGAAGGTTGACTTTTAAAAAAGAAGAAGAAGAGATTGAGAGATCGTCAGACTGCGTGCATCCGTTGGTGTTGGGAGGCTGTTTTTGTGAAAACGGGGTTTTTCACACGGGCTCTGGACTGGTTAGAACGTGGCACAAACCACCTAATTGGTGATGGACATTTGAAAAACAATTGTGTCAGTGGTCACTTGTTTTACGAAGCCCAGTTTAGGTGCAGAAGTCTATCTACCCAAGGGTGTGACATAAAACGTATTTTATCCTGTGGTTAAGGGTTCAAAGAAGCTCGAGGAGCACTGATGCCAAGGGACTTCTCTTTAGCTCTTCTGTTTTTCTTCTACCCCGAACTTCCACAACGTAACGCCCACACATTTCAGCCTTTTCTGGAAACCTCAGTTGGGCAGTTAAGGCGGGAAGTAGAAGGGACCGTGCAACCCTCCCTCGCATTCCCCCGAGTTCGTGGATATAGTTAAGAATGCTTAAGAATTAAGAATGGTTCAGCTCATCATTCGGGATGAGCACGTACTCCACCAATGGAAATGGGTGAATAACCGGCTGTGAACCCCGAAAACATACTGTTAGGCTTTTCTTACAAACACCGTAGACATTTAGTGCCACCCCCCCCCTTTCTATCCTCCAGGGGAGAGGCCCGAATATCGAAGTGGCCACAGATTGTTGGGTGTCCTATTTTCCTGCCTCTATTTGCACGGTTTTCAATGTGCTTTCACCGCGCATCTTCCTGGGTGGCCGGTGGGTGTCAGGAGGAGGAGGGGGCTGGAGGCTCTTGCCCTGTCAGGTAACGCGCAGGGAACCGTCATCATTGGACTGCGTCCGGAGCAAGCAGGGGAGCGCTGGGAGGTAGGGGAGGAGGGGGTTGAAAGGGTGGGGGGCGGTCGACCACTCAAGGACTCGAAGAAGCTCCGAGAAAAGGCAAAGTGCATCTTTGCTGGACGGTGTTGGCAACGAGGAGAAACCAACGGAAGAGAAGACCACCACCAAACGGGCAACCAGCCGCAAGCCCTCCTGCTTTTTGGAACACTCCGAACCCGCCGGCCTCCAGCCCGGACCCCCTCGAGGCAGGCGAGCGGCCGGCCACCACCCCTGCGTCTTGCACGACCTGCTCCCCCATGAACTTGCCCAAACCCGAAAGCCTTCGCTCCACACCGCGGCGCAGCCTCCGGGGCTCCGACGGGGAGGACGGCGAGATCGACATCCTGGGAGAGGAGGAGGATGAGGGCGAGGGGGAGGAGGACGAGGAAGGCGAGGCGGCGGAGAGCCAGCCGTTGCCAGGGCAGCTGCCCCCGCCGGGGACGCGGGAGGCGCGGCGCGGCGCGGGCGCGCTTGGCGGAGGGCTCCCCGAGGGCGGCGGCGCCCCGGCCGACGCCAAGTTGGTCCCCAAGTTCGGGGCGTCGAGCGGGTCCGCGGCGGCCTCCGCGGACGGCCCGCAGCCGGCGAAGCCCCCGTACTCCTACATCGCGCTCATCACCATGGCCATCCTGCAGAGCCCGCACAAGCGCCTCACGCTCAGCGGCATCTGCGCCTTCATCAGCGGCCGCTTCCCCTACTACCGCCGCAGGTTCCCCGCCTGGCAGAACAGCATCCGCCACAACCTCTCGCTCAACGACTGCTTCGTCAAGATCCCGCGCGAGCCGGGCCACCCGGGCAAGGGCAACTACTGGAGCCTGGACCCCGCGTCCCGGGACATGTTCGACAACGGCAGCTTCCTCCGGCGCAGGAAGCGCTTCAAGCGCCACCGCCCGCCCCCGGGAGCCCACCTGCACCACCCCTTCCCCCTGCCCGCCGCGCCCGCCGCCCTGCACGGCCCCTACCCGGGCCTGCTGCTCGGGAGCCCGGCCCCGCCGCCCCCAGTGCCGGGGGCCTACCCCGCCGCCGCCTCCGGGAGCCGCCCGTGCGCGCTGCTGCACCCGCACCCCCTTCGCTACCTGCTGCTGTCGGCCCCGGCCTACGCCGAGACGCCCGGGAAGGCGCCAGGCGCGGACCCGGCCACCCCCGGCGCCCCCTCGGCCGTGCGGCCCTCCCCGGGCTCCCAGCCTTGGGAGGAGGGCAAGGGGTCGGCGGCGCGGCCGGGAGACGGATGCGCCCCCTTCAGCATCGAGAGCATCATGCGAGGGGTCCGAGGAGGAGGGGGGACGAGGGCCGCGCAGAGTCTGCCCCCGACCCCGTGGGGCTACTGCCACCTGCTGCAGCGCTCGTCGTGCCTGGTGCATCACCGGGCGGCCACCCCTTTGCTGCACGTGTCGGCTGCCGCTGCGGCGTCCGCTGCCCGGACCGTGTTAGAGCAGCAGCAGCAGCGGCAGCGGCAGCAGCAGGAGGACTGTACCAGCGGCCACGCTCCCAGCGAGGGCGCTCTACTGGGCCAGCACCTGTCCGCGGCGCGCCTGGGGTGTCCCCCCGGAGCGGGAGGCTCCAGGCCGACAGCGGTGGCCAGCCTTTCCGGCAGGGAGAGCGTCTTGCCGGCCTTCTGAGCAGCATCCGCACGCTGTCCTGGCGCTGACCCCGCCGGACACCCCTGGAGCCAAGCCGGGGGACGGCCCTTCGCGCCGCCCGCCCTCGCGCACGCCGCCCCGCGGGGCGGGGACCACGGGGGCGCGTCCGAACTCCGCGTCGCAACCACCACGACCTGGACCACGGTGCGGATCGCTGCCGACTACGTACAGAGGAAAAGTTGGATACTGTGCGGCTCCCCGGGCGTAACCTTCCGATGGCGTCCACTCTCGCCCTCACTTTTCCAGCCTCCAGTCGTGGCTTCCAAGGTTTTTCCCATTACCCATTTCCAGAGTAACTGTGAACGTGAGTGGGACACTTTGTTCTGGTATTTAAAAAAAAGAAAAAAGAAAAAACTAAAGAAAATAAATGCCCAATGCACAACCTGTTTCCCCTCGTTGACTCCCTAGGAATTGCAAATATTATTCCCCGGTCAAGTGCAAAATACTTGTTCTTTCTGTCTTCCTGAAATCGATGTGTAATATAGACTTTTAATTTTAAAGCACTGACTTCTAATGTGTGTGTCTGATGTGGAAAGATGCTAACTAAATAAAATGCTAAGTCACCACACCATATTACTTATTTCGTATTTACTTCTCAATAATCGCTTTCTAAATGGAACTTCTTTTGAAACTTAGTTCTTTCCTCCCAGGGAACAAGTTAGTTTTACAATTCGTATTCATTACAGGCATCAGAAACAATTTTCCAACATGGCCTGCACAACTTCCGAATATTTGACGTCCTGGGCTTTAAAATATGGTATATAGAATTTATGAAATCTGTAGAAGAAAAAGAATTGGAGGGAAATGTAAGTACATTTTCCATTCGTTTTTCATGTTTCTAAAGATGTTGATTTTTCACCTGAATACAGTGGGGCGCCACTTGAGATCAATTTAGAAGGTAGCGACCAACATTTCCCAGGAAAAAAATAAAAGGCACTTTTTATAAAAGCGTCAGAATTTTCCAAAGCAGGGCCAGGGAAAAAGGAAGGATCAAAGGTAACATTTGTGTCCTGGACAATTTACAATTAAAAATTTTTTTTCTCCCCAGACGATGCCTTCTAAGGGCGCATGGGCCCCTTTCTTTGGTACAGGAAGAACTTAGTTGTTTCGAAAAGAAGTTCTCCGAGAACTTTGCCACCAGAAAGGTTTCACTGTCCTCAGGCTTCTGGCGACCGGGTGGGTGGGAAACAAGGGGAAGACGCCCATCAGGAAATAGCCCCAGAGACAGCAAGTTCCAGCAAGTTCCGAGAGACCCCGCCGCACTCCCCGGCCTCTCAGGGCTCCTGTTTCAGAAGAACCACATTCCTTGCTGCTGCTGTGGGAGAAGCCACTTGGAAAGTGTGAGAAGGTCGTTCCCCTTCATCTACTCCGCAGTTCCCGCTGTGAATTTCTGGTTCCGGGAGGGAGGGCAGATCTAGGCTCACATTTTTACGGCTGTCCAATTGGTCCACTTTTACCCCAGCTTCTCATCTCCTCCCCATCTCTCCTCCCCTTGCAAGTCCTGCGCGCGATCCTCACCTCCTCCGGGCTTGCAGTAGTACGGTTCTGGAGACGTTCTGGAAGGTTCCCAAGCCCAGCCCCTGGGAGCCGCCTAGACGGGGGCTTCCGTTCTCCCTCGGCCCTGCACGCGCAGCGCAGCCTTCGCCCGCTCGCTCCGCGGGCACCACCAGTTCCCTTCTGTGGCCCCGATGCGCGACCAAAAGCCCCTTCTCCCCCGCCACCTTCCCTTCTCAGGGTTTTGCCGGGTCCTGTCTCACCCTCCGCACCCCAGCTTTAAGATCCGTTTAGCGCGTTCTGCAGGTCTGGGGTTACCTGTGTTTGGCAACAAGCCTTAATAAAGGGAGCTTCTGTCACACCAAGAACTCTCCCCTTCCCGTGCCAACTCCCCCTTGCCCTTTGTGCGAACACATTTCCAGGCCTACGTGCGTTCTTTTATTCAGTCAACAAACTTCGTGGGAGCGACAGGTGGAGCCGCCACCGAGCCCAGAGGCGACACTCGACGCCGACGCCGGTGTCTTCCTTCCCTGCGCCCCAGACCAGCACGGTCACGAGCACCGGTCACAACCTGGCCCAAGCCGGCCCCCACTCTCCTACTTTTTATATTTTTTACCTAATGAAACCGTATCGAAGGATGAATTTTCAAGAAAACCGTCTATTCGGTGGGAGAGTGAATTAAGCGTTGATCTCCAGTCGAACGTGGCGTTGGGGTCCGCGCGCACAGGTCGGGCCTTCCGTGGGGGCCCGCGGGGTGACCCGCCCGGCACCCCAGCCCCCGTGGTGAGGACGAGCCCTCACTGCAGGCGGCGCGGCTTGGTGGGTCTGCGCAGGGGCGTCCGGGCGCCTCCCGGGCCCCCGCTGCTGTCAAGGCCACTGCGCGGGTCTGTTGGGAACCCCTGCGTGGCGCGCAAGGCACAGCGCCTCGGAGTTGTGGGGTCGCCTTCGACCTTCGGGCTCGTCTTCTTGAGGCCGGGCTGACTTCTTGAGGCTTCCTGAGCCGCCGGCGGGCCTGGGAGGTGCGGAGAGGCTGGGGCGAGGGCTGGAGGTAAGCCGGGGAAAGCGACTCTCCCTCGGGTCCCACCGGCTGATAATAACACTAATAACTAACAGTAAGGATGGCGGCTAACCCTTGTCCCCCGTTCCCTGCCTGCCGGGCACTGGGTTCCCCTTTAACCCTCCCAGCACCCAGTGCCAAAGACACGCTCGAGTCCCCGTTACACAGGCAAGAAGTTTGCAAGTTGGTGAAATTGGGAAACTCGCCCCAAGACCCTTAGGAGGTGGTACCGGGCCCTATTTGGTTTTTGAACCACTAACCCTGTGGGCGCCGGCGACCTTCTCCTGCCTGGGCCTCGGGCGGGTCGCGGAGACCCGGGCCTAAAAGGATTGGGTGCCCAAACGCTCCCTCCCGGCTCCCTGCCCCAGGCTCGGCGTGCCACCAGACGCATTGCTGCCCCCAGGGTCCGGCAGCCCCCAAGCTGGCGCCGTCGGTTCCCCAGCGGCGCTCGGGGCTTCTCTGCGTAGCCCGTGGGCGGAGCGGTGGGAAGGTCACGGCCTAGAGGGCACTTGGCCACGCCCAGGGCCACGCAGAACTACCAGACTCGACCCCAGACGGCCAGCGAGGAGGCGGGGGAGTCACGAGAGTGGGTTTTTCCTTCCCAGGTGGGTTTTCGTCTTCCTTCCCCTGGTGAACCCCAAGAACCCAGGTACCCCTGGACGTAGATGCCGGCGGTACTGCGACCCCCCAGTCTGCCTGCGGGCCCGCAGCCGCCGCCCCCTCCCTGCCGCCCGCCCTCGGAGGTGGAGGCAGAAGCATCGCGGCCCCTCGCTGCCCCGCCAGCCTCTGTTTCCTCTCGGGAATCTTGACTCTGCGCTCCAGTTCGCGCCCCGCGCCCCGCACTGGATCTGCGCGCGAAAGGGTCGTGATGTGGCCAGGATGCTGGGCGGCACCTGCCTGGGGACAGGCTAGGGAGGGGTGGGGAGGCTGGGCCGGGGCAGGACCAGCCCTCGGTTCACCCTCAGGTCAGAAGGTCCGGGCCCACTGGCCTGGGAGTGAAGGTGGGGGCCCCTGCGGGGAAGGACCCGCGGACTGGCGACCCGGGGACTGCGGTGGCTGAACACGGCGAGCCTACGTGTGTCCGTCGGTGGCCAGCACGCCCCGCCTGCATGGGTGCGACGAGGCACGTCGGCGGCGGTGACGTTCTCCGCGCCCTGGCCCTGCATACTTGGGGTGTCCACAGTGTTTCCAAATATTCATGGGAATGTAGCTAGTGACTGTCTTTCATCTCCAGTCTGCCTGAACCAGAGGCCTCTGCTCCTTTCGTTCGACTTAGAAGCAGTCAGGGCAGAAAGGCTAGAAAAACAGCAGAAACTACGAGAAAAGATGGAAGCGCGAGGGGACTCAGCTCTCATCCCCTCCCCTCCTCCCCACCCCCAGCATTTAGAAAGAATGTTCATGGGGCGCCTGGGTGGCTCAGTCGGTTGAGCTTCCGCACAGGTCATGATCTCATGGTTCATGAGTTCAAGCCCCGCGTTGGGCTCTGTGCTGACAGCTCAGAGCCTGGAGCCTGCTTCAGACTCTGGGTCTCTCCATGTCTCGGCCCCTCCCCTGTTCATGTTCTGGCTCTCGCTGTCTCTCAAAAATAAATAAATGTCAAAAAAAAAATTAGAAAGAATGTTCAGAACTGCCTCCCCACGTGAATATCTGATTCCAATCCGAACTGTGATCTTACTCTGCAAATGCCCACCTACCTGTAATTTCGACAAAAAGTCGTTTAGGCTTAATGGCTGTTTTTTTCATATCAGAACTGAAATTATTTGAATGTGCTTTAAGTATTCATTGATTCCATATACACCGCTTGGTTCAAAGGACTTACATAGGTGATAGCTAATAATACCAACATTTGCCCACCCTCCTGCCCCAACCCCGCAAGTAGACAAGAGAATCCAGTTTGAAATTCAGTTCAAGGCCAGTTCCCTGTTGCCCAACTACTTTCACACAATCAAGGTTTGTATGTCAAAATGGATGCTTGTAAGAGAAATACCTGGGTATAAACTTCATTTCTTACACTGCAGGAATATATTTATTGAAATCAGTAATTAAGAACGTTTGGGGATAGTTGTGGTTGATTCAGCTAGCGAAATGGTTTCTATTCCCAAATACAGGCAACAGAACAATGAGATTAAGTTAAATTTAAAACATTTCCTTTGCTTCAGTTACCGTTATTTTCTATGTATAGCCATGTCCATATTTATAGACATATTTATGACCAATAGTTCTTAAAATTAACATGACTATTAATGTCAATAGTCTCTTGTATAAGAGACATTGTGCCATATTTTAAGCAGTGTCTATTTTTCCCTTAAATTTTACATCTTTTTGAGATATATACAATGGAAGCTTCCTAACGTACACAAGGTTAGAGAGATTAGTATAATTATCCTCCGTGCACCCCTCCGCCAGGCCAACCTTATTTCATCTTTAACCCTGTCACAGTCCTCTTCCTACTGGCTTATTTTGAATCAAAACCCAAATATCCCATCATTTCACCCATAAATATTTTTGAACATTTCTCTAGAAGATAGGAATTCCCTCCGTGTACGCACAATCCCATTCGCACACCTGAGTGACTCACTAACAGCATCAACATCTGAATTGTCTCAAAACTTGGTTGGTTGTACGCTAATTAGGGGCCAAACAATGATACAAATTAGGATACAAACACGGGCTCTGCCTGGTGGTCGATAACATCTTCTGCGTCAGTGAGGTTTTTCCTCATTGTACTACATTCTTGTTGTTGCAGAAACCAGACAGTTTGTCTTGAAGAACTGGACCTTCAGGGTCTTGTGGTTACTGGCAACATCTTTCTGGTAAGGTCTTCTCCAGCATGTCCTTATTTATTTAGACTTTCGAATGTTAGCAGAGAATAGTATTTGTAGAGGGGCAGGGAGCAGTCAAGACGCCTTGAACAGTCAGATGTTGAGAGAATACATTTTTATTAGGGGAAGCATGGGTCTGGGAAAGCTTATGGGAAATTTTCCTAAATCTACAGTTATTAAAAAAAAGATTATTTTCTGCGGTTGCCTTAGCTGGCTCAGTCGGGGAAGCATGTGACTCTTGATCGCGGGGCCATAGAGTTCGAGTCCCATGTTGGATGTAGGAGATTGAGTACTTAAAAAGAAAATCTTTTTAAAAAGTACATTTTCCATGTCCTTAGAGAGATACAAAATTACCAACCAAATATTTCTAAATCTAAAATTTCAGTCTAAAAATTTGAAGCCGGTCTTCTTTTGGCACGAATGGAGTTCTTTATGCCTTCAGATTCCAAGATATACCGACATTGTTTGAAAATTATTATTCATTTAGAATAGATAAGAGATTTTAGGTAAGGCTAGATAGATCTGTATGTTTGAATACCTTAATTAGTAGGTCGCGTTTCCTAACCATTTGTTACCTGCTTGGTAAGCAGTTGGTGTTTTATATGCATTTTATGCATCAAAATTTTATGTTCTGTATTACTTTGTATTTTAGAATGAAAAGGGGATAACATTCCGTGAGGGCCAGGATAGATATATAATAGAGCGTAGGTTCCGTGCTCATGAGAAGAAAATTCACTTTGGGAGAGTTCTCAATTAAAGGGACTTGGGATGTCAAAGATATTAGATTGGACAGGAAAAAAATGAATAAGTAAGTTTAATAAAAATGGAAAGTAACCATCTTTTTGGGGGGTTCCTATTACTTCAATAAGTACACACACTAAATAAAATTTCCATTTCTATTCTTCCCTTGCATTTTGAACTTTTATGATCTCATTTGTCTCATTCTGCAGTTATTTGCAGAGGTTTCTGCTTTATGCACTCTCTGGAACCCCTGTGAAGGTACAGACCAGGTCTTATCCATCTTTATAGCTCAAACAACTCCCAGAACATTGTCAAAAATACATGTGAAATTAACTTAAATCAATTGTATCTATAATATTGATAAGTGTGTAAAAGGGTGTTCGTGGATCGGCATAAATTTTTTAATGTTTATTTTTGAGAGAGAGAGACAGAGACAGAGCACGAGCGAAGGTTTGGCAGAGAGAGAGGGAGACACAGAATCCAAAGCAGGCTCCAAGCTCTGAGCTGTCAGCACAGAGCCCGACACCAGGCTCGAACTTGGGAACGGCGAGATCATGACCTGAGTCAAAGTCAGATGCTTTAACCGACTGAGCCACCCAGGCACCCCCTGTTTTTTGCCATAATTTAAAAAAAATGTTTATTTTTGAAAGGGTGTTCATATATTGGACTCTGATTTGAGCTTAGGTGGAGCTAAGTATTCAAATTACCGACATTGTTTGAAAATTATTATTCATTTAGAATAGATAAGAGATTTTAGGTAAGGCTAGATAGATCTGTATGTTTGAATACCTTAATTAGTAGGTCGCGTTTCCTAACCATTTGTTACCTGCTTGGTAAGCAGTTGGTGTTTTATATAATGCTGTTGAGTATTTTTTGTTTGCTTCAATTTCCTGATTCATTGCATGCAGCACTTAATATGATATAATATATTGTATCTGTATATGTACTTTGCATTTAATAGCTTTGGAACTGTAATGCTGGAATGGATTTCCAATGGCTACTAAAACCGTTTAAATAATTCCTGCAAGGAAACAGCTTTTGTTTGTTTAAAAAAAAAGACAAAAATTAAAAAAAAAAAAAACACACCAAAACACCCTAGACTCCTGTTGTCTCAAGGACTAGTTGAGGATAGCTGTCTGGGAGGACTGGGGTCCTTGGATGAAATGGATGTTGGTTCTGCCCCTTACTCGCTCTGTGATCTTGGGCAAGCAACTTAACCACTCAAAGCCTCAATTTCCCCGTCTCTCCAGTCGTGGCAATTGTAGATTTCATTGTGAGGGTTACCTGAAATAATGCATATATAGTGCTTGGTACAGTGCTTGGTGCATAAATGCTCTAGAAAGGTCAGCTGTTACTGGGTGGTGGCAATAACTACGATGTGCCCCTGAGTATTGGTGGAATTTTGCCTGGCATTTTCTTTCTTGTGTCGTGACAGCCTTCACATGGTGGGCATCCTTTATTGCCTGCCATGCATGGGTGGTGTACCTGTTTCTTTCCTGCCAAGAGGTGCCCCAATGCAGGGCTCCTGCAACTGGGGTTCAGCCTTCTGGTGTGAGGAGCAGGCCATGTGTGCCATCACTTCCCAAGGACAGACGTGGTCAGGGACACCCTTTGGGCGAGCTCTCCCTCTTTACATAGAGCGTTGCCCTTGTCTACCCCTCGAGGCCAGCATAGTAACAGGAAGTAACCACAGAACCCCTCAAATTAGAATTCGCGCCTGTGGAGTAAGAGGAGCAAGCTTCTGTTGAATCAGTCACGTGCTTCGTGGCCTCCCAGCTTCGTTTTCACTCGATATGCAGGTTTATATTTCCCTCATGCGTCCAGAAAATACTGATTGAGCAGTTACTCGGCGTGTAAGTCTTTTGCTGGGAGCAAGGGATACGGTGATGAGGACGACGGGCGAAGCCCCGCCTCCAGGCGAAGCCCCGCCTCCAGGCCTCCCAGTGCAGCCGAGGCCACAGACAAGGGAGCGGGCAAGGACACGACCGCGTGACCGGGGCACTGTGGGTAAACCTAAGGTGTTATGAGAACATGTAGGAGGCATGAGGGCACGTAGTGCAGCCCTGCAGAGGGCGTCAGGTCGCTGCCATCGCTGCCATCGGAGGTGGGGCGACCCATGGGTTCTAGTTTGTCCTCATGGGTTCCAGTTGGTTCTGGTGGCTTCCAGTGTGTACTTGCCTTTCCCCCACTTCGTGTGCAGCCTTTCTTCCTGTCCGATGGCTCCGTCAAGCTGCGGTAACTTCCAGCCACCACCACCTGCTCTGGACTCCTTCACCGGCTCTCATAATTGCATAAAGTCTGGTCCCTGTAAGAAGTCCTTTCTTCACAGGGGTTCTGCTTCTCTGAATCCTAACAGATAACACACAGATACACTCCCTGATAAGGGAGCATGGGCAGGCTGACAGGCTGCAAACAACACCTCCCCCCCTCCGGGGGATTTGTGTGATATTCCTCGGGCACTCCTGGCTGCCCAAGAACAAAGGAAAGGGGTAAACAAATGGTTAAACTGACTGAGATCACAGTCCTGCAGGACCTAAGTCTCCATCACCCCTCCCTAGTGATGTGGGGAACAAAGGCAGAAGGAAACAGCAGATAGAACTCAATTTCCTTCTAACCTGCAGCCCATTGACAAATACTTAAGGCTGGCAGAGTAAAACGTTCTCCAGGAACTCCTTACTGTCTTTTTAATGCTTTGCTGGAGGGAAGAACCTTTACCTTAGCTTGACAATAGCTAGGCCTCCAGTATCCTGGGAGTCTTCTTTGGCGGATGAAAATCTCACTGGAAACTTCCCCTGGACTTTTCCTCCTCCCAGGCCAGCCCCATAGTATAAAAGCATTCTCTCCTCATGGTCCCGGGGCAGCTCTTCCTGCCCACCGGTCCTGTCCCCATGCTTCAATAAAGTCACCTTTTTGCACCAATTACATCTTCAAGAATTCTTTCTTGGCCCTTGGCTCCAGACCCCACACACCCCACTATTACCCGAAAACCTCATACACTCCTTATGGAAATGGACCATATGGAATCCTTTTTCCTCTGGAACCTAGACCAGGGGTCATCAAATCTTGTTTTAGGCATCATGGGCCATATGTCATCTGCCACTTTTCCTTTTCTTTTTCCCTCCCTCTTTCTTCTCCTCCCCTTCACAACCTTTCAATATGGGAGGCCATTCTTAGCTCACAGGACATGCAAATGCAGCCCATGGGCAGGCCATCGTTTACTGTCCCTGGTCTATTCTAGACCAATAGTTATCAAAGAAATGCAACCTCACTCAGGGAGTGATATTTTGTTTTTTGGGCACAATGATTGGGAGGCATTACTGACATTTTTGAGGGGTGATATTTAGGATTGAGGAACATCCTGAAATAGACCAGACAGTCCTGTCCAAGGAAGAAAACCACATGTGGTATTTGATTTGAAATCCCCAGTATCACCCCTCCTGCAACGCTCTGCATTTTAGCTGTCACTGTCATGGTGTTTTACAGGTTTAAATGCAAGCATCTGACTAGTTCACTGTCTTCTGTGTCAGTCTTACCTGAACATATGGGAAAATCTTAACCGTATTTCTGAATTTTTTTCTGTGCCTCTTCCCTCCAGGGATTCCAAATACAAAGATATTAGGTTGCTTAAAGTTGTCCCATGGCTCACTGATGCTCTTAATTTTATTTCAGTATGTTTTTCCCTCTGTGTTTCATTTTGGCTGATTTAAAATTTTTTCTTATCTTGCATCCTGCAATGTGTGATCTGCTGTTAATCCCATCCCGGGTGCTTTTCACTTCATACATTATAATGTTCATTTCTAGAAGGTGCAGTTGGGTCTTTTTCTACATCTTCCATGTCTCCAGTTACAATATTTAGTCTTTAGGTTCTGGAACATATGGAATACAGTTGTATAACTGTTCAAATGTACTTGGAGACTAACTCTGTAGTTTAGGTCATTTCTGGATTTTTCTGGATTTTTTTTTTTTTTTTATTTTTATCCTCACTATGTGTCAGATTTTCTTGCCTCTTCACGTCCCTGATAATTTCTGACTGGGTGACAGGCATTGCGAATTGAACTTTGTTGGGTGTCACAGACTATGAGTCTGGAGTTCTCTCTTGTCCAGCAAGAGAGCAGATGCAGGATTGAATACGAGAGAGGCCAATGTCCGGGAGGAGACAAGAGCCCTGAACAGGGGTTTCATATCCGCATTTATCGAGCGCTCAAGATCTTACACATGTGTTGAGTGTGCAAAAAACAAGATCTTACACATGTAAACATGGAGAAAGCAATCAGACAGTAACCACTAACTTGTGTGTGTAAGAAGCAAAGGGTCTGGGGGGCAAGTGGAATTTGTGATCTGAGGACAATCGTATATCGGTGTTGGATGGAAAGTAATTTCCTGCAGGTGATATAACAAGTTCTCGTGATCCCATTATAATACCTTGCTAGCTAACCTTGGGTGCTTGCGCCCCATGGTGGCAGCTTTCCGCCCTAATCTTTTTTCTAACCCTTTTATGTAAGTAGACCTATTTCCCCACAGTTGGGTGCTTGATAGTTGTGTATGTCTGTAACTATTGCTGAGGTTCGTTCTGTCACACTGTTAAGCTACTTGGAAAGGGTTTGATCTTCATCTCTTGCTTTATTGGACGCTAAGAAAAGCACTTGATCTGGGACTGTTTTGTCCCCAACCCCAAGGCAGAATCTATTTGAGTACTCTGCCCTCAGCCTCATGAATGGAGGCTTTCCACTCTGGCTGACCGCAACAGGCACTATTCCTGACCCCCTGTGAACACCCTGCGCTTTCCCTTTAATCCTGCGTGGTTCTTTGCCCAGGCTCAGGCCGTCTTCCCACACGCATGCTCTCATCAGTACTCTGCAGGATCCTGGAGGGGATGAGTATTCCGGCCACTCTGTGCCGTGCTCCCCTCCCCACTACCTCTGCTGTGCACGGTGTAGCCACCTTAGCCTTCCTGGACTCCCAGCTCTGTCTTCTCAATACGGGGAGACCTCTGTGTGATGTCTCCACCAGCGCCCTGTGTTGCGGCCAGAAAACTGCCATGAGACAGTAAGCGAGGACAGTGGGAGGGCTCCCCTATTTGTTTCCCGCCTCTGGGGGATCACTGTCCTTTGTCGCTTGGTTCTAGCGTCTGGGAGACTGTTGCTTCATATATGTTGTCTAGTTTTCCAGTTGTTTCAGGTGGGTAGGTGGAGGGGTAATTTTGGTCTCTTTCGCTCCCTTTTGGCGAGAGGTAGAATCATTTACCCAAGCCCTTGTACACCAAAAGGCATGTAATTTTATTTTAAGTTACTTTCCCTTTAAATCTCATTTACCTTCCCTCTGGGACATTTACATGGATTGTTTAGAAATTCCATTCTTTTCAGGTTCTGTCCTCGATTCTGTTGAAGTAGCCTATGTTAAGCAAAGGGGAATCCGGTGTGAGGAGTAGAACTGCAGCTGTCACACGTAGAGTTACCTTACCATTCACTGTGTGTAGGGAGACAGTTTGGGGAGGGAGACGGGGTGCTGTTAATAATTACGTCAGGATCATGGTCCAAACGAGACTGTCCCAGGCAGCCTGGGACAGATTGGTACCCCACCTCTACTCTATGTCGCTATGCATCATCACTTAATTCCACAGCCTTTACTGAGCCCGCTCTGTGCCAGGTGCTGGCATTACCAAGATCAATTAGGCTGAGTCCTGCCTGAAGCAGTTGACAAAGAGGGAGGAAGCAGTTTGTACGATCTGCTGTGATCTGTGCTCTGAGAGAGCACGAGGCACTGATGAAGGCCCAGTGGAGGGAACGTCTAACTCCAGTACTGGTTGGGCAGCTTCTGGAGGAAATTAATTTTTTTAATTTTTATTTTGAGAGAGAGAGAGAGAGAGAGAGAGAGAGAGAGAGAACGCATGAGCGGGGAGGGGCAGAGAGTGAGGGAGACAGAGAATCCCAAGCAGGCTCCGCGCTGTCAGCACAGAGCCCGATGTGGGGGCTTGAACGCCCGAGCTGTGAGATCATGACCTGAGCCGAAACCAAGAGTCGCACGCTTAACGGACTGAGCCACCCAGCCGCCCCAGGAGAGGGGTCTTGAAGTCTGCTCACTGGGTACTAGGGATAAGAGGTCGGAGGGAAACAGTGTTCTATGTGTTGAGGCCAAGAACCAAAGGAACTCATGTGTGATTAGAGGGTCATTCTCATTGGCCACATGCAGGGCCGAGAGGAAAGGGGTGTAGAAGGCAGTACTTACAGAAATAGAGTTGAGTATTTAGTGCTCACTTACACCATGCTGGATGCAGTTCTGGGCGCTTTAAACATTTTATCTTTACAGCAACCCAGTGAGCAGAGGTACTATTATTATCCCCATTTTACAGAGGAAGAGTCTAATCTGAGATACAGAGAGGGTAAGTACCTCACCCAGGGCCACACAGCAAGTATATGGTAGATCTTGGAACTGAATCCAGAGTCCCTTCACTCGAAACTCCTGAAAGCCAGATGCTAAGAAGCTTTATTATTCTAAGCCAAGCTGTGCTAAAGACAGTCCTGTGGGCAACCGGAAGCTTCTAAAGCATTTGAAGCTGGAAATTGCTTATCTCAAATTGGCATAAGAAAGCTCTCCCCTTGGGGCTCCTGGGTGGCTCAGTCGCTTAAGTGTCCGAGAGAGAGAGAGAGAGAGAGAGAGAGAGAGAGAGAGAGAGAGAGAGATCAGGACTGGAGAGAGAGACAGGAATAAAGAGATTTTTTCCCTCCAAACGGGGTTGTCTTGAACATGTTACTCTGCCAATAAATGGAGCCCTAGGGATGGAGTGGTTAAGGTTTCTGTCTGAGAGCAAGTAATTAATTGATGGTGGAGCCCCAGGGGGCTGGAGCCCAGGTGGAGGGTCGGGGTGGGGGGGTGGGGACAGGTTCCAGGATGGAGGGGACACAAAGCTGGGCGGGATGAAGCGTGACAAGGCAGCTTGTCCGTGCCTGTTGGAGGTGCTCAGTTAAGCGAATCAAGAGCACATGTTGAAGTGAGCAGCTGAAACGACAGCTTGTGAGGTGAGTCCTCCTTTGTGGGGAGAGGATTAGTTCAGGATTCTGGCCACGGGAGCCCAGAAGAGGCGATGGGGAGTCTGTTCGTGCCTGTCACACGGGTTTGGGGGAGCAGTTCCAGCATCCACCAGGAGAATGGGGGAATGGGCGAGGAGACCAGAGGGGGGAGCCCGGCCCTCAAGGGTGCCAGGCCCTGATGGGAGACAAGTCTTCACCCAGAGCTGTTGTGACTTTCCGGGTCATAATGGTCCTAGATGCGGCAATCCTGGGGAGTCGTTATAGCAAAGGGTGGAGGTAAGCACCAAGCCCCAGTGCTGAGATGTGAAGGGGCTTCTCTGAGATACCCCAGGTCGGGTAGGGCTGGTGGAGGCGGGTGGAAGAAGCCACCTGCTCCTTCCAGGTCGGCAGGGACTTGGCTTCCGGGAGAGCCATGTTCAGCAGCCTTGGGCTGCAAGCCTGGGCCAGAGTCCCGAGGACGAACGCCGGAAGTGAAAATCACAGCCACCCGTCACATGCAGACTCACAGATGTGCTGGGAAGCCCCTCCCGCCTCTCTTCTGCTCCAACTCCCCTCTGCCCCTTAATCTCAGAGGCCAAGGAGCCAGGAGGTGGGAGGAGTAATAATTCCAAATGAAATCTCTAGTGTATTCTGTCCATCCCACGGAGGGAAAAGCTGAGAACAGTGTAAGAATCTTCTCAGAGCTTATTTCTGCCACATCAGTTTGGGGTTCCTAGGAAGGAGCCTTTTCTGCATCAAACTGTTTCATCGTTGTGGGGATCCTGGCCAAAAATCTGAGCAGATGAAAGCCACTGTAAGAGACTGGAAACCCTAACCCTTGATTGGTGTAGAGCAGCTGAGCCCTGCGTTTTGACACACGGATTTCCAGGAGCTCTCTACGCCGAGAACGATGGTCCCCCACCGGGGGCAATTTCGTCCCCCAGGGGACATTTGGCAATGCCTAAGGACATTTTTTTTCCCCTCCTGTTTTTAAAAATCGTGGCAACATCCACATAAAATTTAGCATGTTGACCCTTTTTCCGTGTATCGTTCGTGGCATTAGGCACATGGACCCTGTTACGCAGCCGTCACCACCGTCCATCTCCAGAACCTTCTCCAGAACCTTTTCATCTGGTCCCTTTTCAAAAATGACTCCACATTCCTTCCTCCTCTCCAGCCCCTGGCAACCACCATTGTGCTTTCTGTCTCTATGCATCGGATCACAACCGGGGAAGGGGTGCTGTTAACACCCAGAGAGTAGAGGCCAGGGACGCCCTTCTGCGATGGAAGGGACAGCCCTCACCGCACAGCATCATGCAACCCCGAGTGTCACTGGTACCGTGGTTGAGAAACCCTGAGATCAAGTTCTCTGTGCGCAGGCTCACAGCTGTAGCATATCGGTCAGCAGGCATCAGTTTTGCCGCAGAGTTTCACCCAAAAGGGTTTGATTTTTGCTCTCACACGAGGCATCCTGAGTCAGCAACCCAGGCGGCGAGAAGTGTGTGACTTTAATGCACGTTTTATGGGCCCCATCAAGTCACCCGCCCATGCCTCATTCCAGAGGAAGTAAGGAAGGGCATTTTTATTCTGGGCCCATCGGAAAGACAACCCCCACGAAGTCCAGGCAGTTAAAACTAAACTTCCTGGTGTTGCCGTCTGCTGGGTGTGCCGGTGGGCAGCAAGCCCTCCACGGAGTGCCCGGGCTGTGGGTCACCGGAAGCTGTGGCTGCAGGCGCTGGGCCCAGGGTGCTGGGCCCAAGGGGGCGGCTCCCTTCCTCCACATCTTATGTCTTCCTGTCCTGCTGTCAGATTGCTCTCTGCTCTCCTTCCAGATTTTCTGTTTGCTTCTGTTCCAGCTCCCGTTTGGAGCCTCAGTTGATCTCCTTCTTCAACTGAAGACCCACCTCTTCTTTTAGGCTTGGGATTGTCTCCTTTTTGGCCTCGCATAGTCAGGTAAAAGTCACATCTGGGGTGACTATGTTTGGCACATCCTGGTGCTTCCTGGGAGCTCTGTCTTTGCGACTTTGGCCTAAAGGCTTTTACATTACACTGACTTCCTTTCTTTTTTCCTTCTTTCTTTTTTCTTTCTTCTTTCCTTCTTTCTCCCTTATTTTTCTTTCTTTCTCCTTCTTTCTCTTTCCTTCTTTCTTTTTTTTTCTTTCCTTTTCCTTCTCCTTTTCTTTCCTCTTTCCTCCTTTTCTTTCTCTTTCTTTTTTCTTTCTTTCCTTTTCTTTCTTTCTCTCTCTCTCTCTTTCTTTCTTTCTTTCTTTCTTTCTTTCTCTCTCTTTGTTTTAAATAGACTTTATTTTTTTCAAGCTGTTTTAGGGTCACAGCAAACTTAAGTGGAAAGTACAGCTATTTCTCATATACCCTCTGCCCCCCGCACATGCATAGCCTTCTCCACTATCAACACCCCCACTAGCATGGGACATCTGTTACACTGGTGAACCTCCACCGGTTATCGTTATCATATCACCCAAAGTCCCTAGTTTAGAGCGGGGTCCACTCTCGGTGTTATATATTCTTTGGGTTTCGGCAAATATGTGATGATACGTATCCACTTTATAGTATCATAGAGAACAGTTTCACTGCCCTGACAGTCCTCTGTGCTCTGCCCTACTCATCCCTCCCTCCCCCAACCCCTGGGGACCTCTGATCTTTTCATTGTTTCCACAGTTTTGCCTTTTCCAGCATAAGGTGCAGTAGTCTTTTCAGATGGGACGGACGGGCGTCTTTCTCTTAGTCATATGCATTGAAAGTGCTTCCTTGTCTTTTCCTGGCTTGACAGCTCCTTTCTCTGTACTGGTTGAATCCCATTCCATCACCTGGAGGTATTGAAGTTTTCCACTCACCTGCTGAAGGATGACTTTGTTGCTTTCAGGTTGTGGCCACTTTTCACAAAGTGATTTAGTAGCAACAACCCTGAGGCTCAGGCGATTTGGAGGAAATTTCAAATATTTAAAGGAGTAGGTTCTTATCCTCCATCCAATAGGTCATTGTTGGTTTGTTTGGTTGGTTGGTTTTTAAAAAAATTTTTTTAATGTTTATTTATTTTTGAGACAGAGAGAGACCGACCATGAATAGGGGAGGGTCAGAGAGAGGGAGACACAGAATCTGAAACAGGCTCCAGGCTCTGAGCTGTCAGCACAGAGCCCGATGCGGGGCTCGAACTCACGGACCGTGAGATCATGACCTGAGCTGAAGTCGGCCGCTTAACCGACTGAGCCACCCAGGCACCCCTGGTTGGTTTTTTTAAAGCTTGGTGGTTTTTCATCCTGGCTGCACACTAGACTCACTGGAGAGCACTTCAAAATCCTCTAGTGCTGGGGCTCCTGGGTGACCCAGTCGGGTAAGCATCTGACTCCTGGTTTCGGCTCAGGTCATGATCCCACAGTTCATGGGTTGGAGCCCTGTGTCGGGCTCTACGCTGATAGCGTGCAACCTGCTTGGGATCGTCTCTCTCCCTGTCTCTCTGCCCCTCCCCCATGCACATGCACTCTTTATCTCTCTCTGTCTCAAAGTAAATACTCTGATGTCCGGTTCCATTTCAGGCAATTCTAAATTGATTGTTTGGATTTTTTATGTGCCACCAGGATTGGAAATCATTTTGCACAGAACTCATCCTGGGTGGTATCAATCTCCTTAGAAATCAGAGACTCTCTGTTTTGATAGGGCAGTTGATGACCAGGCAGTAACTCCTGGTCTTACAACTTTTTGCCTTTTCTCCATGATGCCACCTGGAACTGTAGGGACCTCAATTGAATCAAAAATGTATTCAAGTGTATGAGAAGATTTTAAGCTATTTTTTAAAAATCTTGACCTTGCTGGAGGTGCTCTCGAAACTGACTTCCCACAAGAGAGTAAAAACAATGGCTGTCATCACTTAGGGGCTACTGTGTACCATGCATGGAACTGAGCACTTTATGTATAATATTCAAAATTCTTTTTTTTTTAACTCCAGTTTTCATCCATTATCATTGTGACAATTCATGTGGAAGCCTACATAAAGTAAGAGAAAGTGGTTTTTTTTTTTTTAACCTTGCTATTAAATGTGGAAATTTGTTTTTCTAAAACCAATATGTATTTTCTATTGTTAACTTTTTAAAAGATTCTTAAATGCAGGTGCAATTGACATAACATCGTGCTCATTTCAGGGGCACAGTGTAATGATTCGATATTTGTATATGTTGTGAAACGATCCCCGCAATTGTCCCGTTGATATCCACCGCCATGCGTAGGCACGTCTTTTTTTTTTTTTTTTTCTTGTGATGGTATCTTTTCGTTCTTGACATTAGCGCATGAGACTGATATTAGCGTCTATGTTTTGCAGCCCAGGAAATGGTGGTTTAGGAAGGCTGAGCAAGATCACACAGGTTGTAATTCACAGACTTGGGCTTCAAAGCCCCATCCAAAAATTCAAAACTCTTTTTATTACGTCACGCAGCATAAACTTGAGGCAGTTGAGCACAATTTGGAGTCAAGATTTTCCCGCCAAAATAGAAGTACTCATGTTTGCATTTCTGAGCAGAATGTTTATGGCTTCCTGTTTACTCATCACCTCCAGGAGCATTTTGGGCCCTCTGACAGCAGCCACGTACTGAGCCATGATGTTCACTGGGTGATAGTTTTTCCAGGCTTCCAGCTTCCCTAACCCTAGTCTATGCTGTTTTAGCCTCAGAAGGCATATCCCTGATGTGGTTATTTCAGATACAACTCTAGAAAACCCTTCACAGGAAAAAGTGTTAACTATTATGCCCTGCACTTATATTGAGGGATAGCCTCTAACAAGGTCCAGGGGCAAAAAAATATATGAATGAAAGAATGGGCGTTCTTCAGAGTGGGCGTGAGAGTGATTTTCAGAGGAGGGAAGGAGGAGGCTCACGTGCCAACTTGGGGCAGAATAATAAGGAGCAGGACTCAGTAGTGGAGACCCCAGTGGTGACTTCAGACTTTGGACAGAAAGGACGGGGGCTGTAGGTGGTGATTTGGTATAAAGGTTGGAGGGTTGGAGGGTAGAGGGTTGGAGGGGAGGGGGTTGGAGGGTTGGGGGGTTGGAGAGTTGGGGGGTTGGGGGGTGGGTGTTGGAGGGTATGGGGTTGGAGGGTGGAGGGTTGGAGGGTAGGGGGTTGGAGGGTCGAGGGTTGGAGCGGAGGGGGTTGGAGGGTTGGGGGGTTGTGGGTTTGGGGAGTGGTCTTGGAGCTGTGTTTGCATAGCAACCACACCGTTTCCACTCCCATTGTGTATTGATTTGGGGTGACTTTGGGAATAGGTCACCTGAGTATCTTGAAATTTGTTGGGGTCTCTCTTCTGGTGACGATTCTTCTCCGATTTTCTTTTTCCTTATGGGCTTATGTCATTAAAAATCCCCTTCACAGTTTTGGAACCAAATAGACACAAAGAGTTGTGTTTGATCTCCCACATTTCTCCATAGTACTTAGGAGTCTCTCGGTCCTGCTCTGTATGTGGATATTTGTGTATTTCTCTCTCTCTCTCTCTCTCTCTCTCTCTCGGTGAAATGCCAGTCACAGGCCTTCATGGGATTGTGTTGCTGACTTCAGGAATGTTTGGACTGGGCTGGAGTGGCCAAAACATGACATGTTCTGAGACGTGAGTGCACCTTGTTAGGAAAGGGGAGTGTCCACATCACATAGAGTCAATGGGGCTTGAACAGGACACAGAGAATGAGGTCAGGGACAGATCAAGGACAGATGCCTGAGGGGAGTGAGGCCACAGAGTTCAGGATCCAGATACCATAAGCACATCGAGCACCTCAGCGACTACTGTGTGTGGCCAGCAGGTATGGAGTGAGTTCAAGGCTCAAAGCCAGGCCACACTGGTTTTAAGTCTTGAGGCTGGTGTGTATGTGAGTGGAGTCCAAGCTTCAGGGAGATGGGGTTTGAGGGGAACCACCACACCCAGCTTACTCTAAGGATCAACTCTAGCAGCCTTTGGAGGACTCTGAAAAAGCTCTCAGTGGATTCGTTTTTGGTGAAAACTGTTTGGTAGAATTAAAGCAGGTTGGCTAGTTGGCTGCCTCTGCCCCAGAAGCCCTGTGCTAGGTAGCGAGCTGGTCTCCTTGACTCCCAGCAGTATGATTTTCTGGGGCATCCGACTGGTTGATTTGCAGTGACGTGTATCTCCATGTGGCCAAAGGGCCTTGCTTAGGTTTGAATCAAAAGATGTTAAAGCTGAAAGAAATCTAAAAAAATCTTCTAGTTGAGGGCTGGCTAACTGGATTCATTGTGAAGGTCGTCTCTGACAGTTGGTAGGGGCTGCTGAGAGCACGGGGTGGGGTAAGACCCTTGAGCCTCACCTAGATGAGAAAAGAACCATGGTCTAATTACTGGCGAATTAGATGCAAGAAACACGGCTTTGCCAGGAATGGAAGGAAGTTACGCTAAGGGTGTGGGGGGAAAAAAGATCAGACTGTCATAGACGTGGCAGGATGCAGGTGTCCCAGCAAAGTTGGTAGGAGAAGTGAACAAATAGGCAGATCTAGAAAAAGGATCCATAGCAATGTAAAATACCATAGCTTTCATCTGAGGGACCTATTTCCTGTTAGGTCTCCCCCCCCCCCCTCCACCCCCCCCCCTACCCCTCCTCTCAACCCCCCCATTCCTTCACTTCTCCTACCCACCTTGCTGGGACACCTGCATCCTGCCACGTCCATGTCTGTCTTTTGGTGCCCCCCCCCCCCCCCCCGCCCCGCCCATGACCCTGCTCTCAGCTGGTCAACTCTCAACACAAAATCACCTGCTCGCTGGGGTTTGTGCTTGCCTCCTGCCTTAGTCGGTTTGAGCCACTGAAACAAATACAGTAGGTGGTGTAGCTTATCAGACGTGTATTTCTCACAGTTCTGGTGGCTGGGAATCCCAAGATCAAGGTGGATTCAATGTCTGGTGAGTGTTCTCTTGCTGGTTCATAGACCATCCATCCTCTTCTCGCCGCTTCATATGGCGGAGGGAGCTCTCGGGGGTCTCCTATAAGAACACTAATCCCGTGCATGACGGCTCGGCCCTCATGAGCTCCCCAAAGCCCCACTTCCTAATGCCATTTCGTTGGGGGTTAGGTTCCAACAAATGACCCTCCTGACCTTATGATGCAGAGTGGCAGGAAGTGCCCAGGTTTTACTCCCTGGCTCAGGGAAAGGGTGGAGGCGGGCCTGAGGGACAAGAGGGCAGTTCTTTGGGACAACTGGTGTATAATCTGTTGGACCATCTGTGAAGTTCAAGGCCATGCGACTCTTACTATTTATTGAGCTTTGCCCTTGTTTGCCAACAATGGTACGGGGATTCAACTTCCTCTGATCTTCCTGAGCCCCCTCCCCCACCATCTCCCCTGGGTTCCACCTGCCGCATTTCCTGTTACTGAGTGTCAGTTTGTTTTTAAATCTCATGCAGATTCAGTTTCCACGACCTGCCCTGCCCCCACCACACTGAGGGCCCTGAAGTTAATTTTCAGATAGACAATCTGGAACATGCATTGAATGAATGCATTCATTCAAAAAGAGGACCAGGTCGGCTTCCAGTCCTTTGTAGAACTGTCACATTACTCCTTGTTTTCAGCCAGGTTGCTGTGCTGCAAGGATAGAAAAATAAATCCGGTAATAGAAATAGCAGTCTTTTTAAAAAAATGTTTTTTATCTATTTTTGAGAGGGAGTGGGGGAGGAGCAGACAGAGGATCGTAAGCAGGCTCGGTGCTGACATGGGGCTTGAACTCACAAACCACGAGATCCTGACCTGAGCTGAAATCAAGATTCGGATGCTGAACCGACTGAGCCACCCAGGCGCCCCTAAAAATAACAGTCTTAATAACTCACCCTTATTTATCATGTATCAGCTACTATCTAAACCTTTAAATATAATTTAAACATAACTTTCACTAAGATATATAATGTATATACTTGCATATATCATTTCATTCAATCTTTACGATAACCCTTTGGGGCCAGGACTATTGTTAACTCTAATCTACTGAGCCTTGGGCCCATTTAGTAGCCAAAGGTTGCATAGTTTGTAAGCAATGGGGTTCAAAGTGGAGCCCTGTTCTAAGAATGTGCACGTTGGGGACGGTATGGTGAAGTCAGTGTGACCACAGGAGAAATGAGGAGAATTGACAGGAAGAAGCTTATACTTACAGGTCTTGGGGGGGGGGGGGTCACTGCATGCCGCACAGAATCATGGGACAACCAGCAGGGTCATCTGGGGGCAGAAGACAGGAGCAAGGGGAGAATGTAGGGCATATCTTTTTTGTTTTTAATGTTTGTTTATTTGTGCAAAGGAGAGAGGGAGAGAGAGAGAATCCCAACCAAGCAGCGTATTGTCAAGTGCAGAGCCTCACATGGGGCTCGAACCCATAAACCATGATCATGACCTGAGCCGAAATCAAGAGTCGGACGCTTAACCGACTGAGCCACCCAGGTGCCACTAGGGCCCAGCCTTTACTGGGATTTCTGGTGGATGGGCAAGGCAGGGCACAGTAAGCAGTTTGGGCCTGGCTAATTTGAATAATTTGGGGGGGGGGTGTTGGGCTCTAGACTGGTCCCCAGGTGTCTGGTACCTGTCCCTGGGACGATTAAGGCAGAGGAATATTGTTTCCTGGGGTGTAAGAGCCACTTCAAGGAAGGACGGCTCTGGGCTGGTTAGTTTGCAGTCCAAAGGTTGGGCCCTTTGCTATCACTAAGAATTGATAGGACCTAGGACAGGCCCAGGCGCTCTCCTTAGTTAGTATGGCTTTTGATGAGGTCAAAACATCATAATATTCAGGAAGCAGAAAGTACACACGATACAGACCTCAGTTGTCTGGCTGCAGGTCTGGAGACTTATTTGCCTTCGGTGCGTCCCAGGAGGGTGGCCTGGGTGTGCACACGCTCATGGGGCGGGGGCCTGCTGCCCTATAGACCGTCACAAGCGCCCCGATGGGGCGCTCAGTTGCAGAATGAGGGGAAAGCTTTCTAACCGGGACTGAAGATTTTTAGAGCCGACCCGGAGCTCCAGCAGGCAGATGCTGGCAGGTAAAGGAAGGGCATTCTGGGCAGACTAGTGCCTCCGGGTCTGGGTCAGGCAAGGGCTGAGAGGCCTGGAGAGTGTTACAGGGGGTGAGGAGGCAGAGAGAAGCCTGTGGGCTGGGGTAGGGGTAGGGGGTAGGGGACTGTCACTGAATGCCAGGTTAAAGAGTTTTAGTTTGTTCTGCCTGTCAGGAGGAATAATGCAAGAATGGCACACCCGGAAGGGGCACGAGCGAGAAACCTGGTTCATGCTTCTGGTTTCATACAGGAGGAAACCAAGGCCCAGGGTCACAAGGGTGACAAATGGCCACCGTTGCGAATCCGTGTACAGGACGGAGTTTGAGGACCAGGCGGGCCCCTGTGATGACCACTAGTGGGCAGGAACTGGGGACCCATGGGGGATCCAGACTGGGGCCAGGAGGCTCATGGGACACCATTTGGAACTAAGGAAAGAAACTGAGGCAGGAGCTGTGTCGTACCTGGTTGTATGAGGACAGCGAAGGCAGAGGCCCTGGCGGCGCAGCCGGGGAAGACGAGACAAGAGACAGAAGACACTGAGAGCATGTGGCCCCAGAGAAGCCAAGATTTAAAGGAAGGCTCGAGGAATTTCAGAGTTTGAACTGGTGGCTCTCATTGCTGCAGAACACCTGACTGCCGGGGGTTGAGGGGAGGAGGGAGGAGACCACACAGGGTGGGGGGGCACAGAGATCTCCGGGTGTTGGCGAGAGCCCGAGAGGAGAGGGAGACCCTGGAGGGAGAGGCAAGTCCAGGACTGTGTCTTCAGGAGGGAGAAGTGAGTCTTGTTCGGTTTGGGGGAATGAGCTCATCTTGCATATGGGCTTAAAGTTTTCTTTTGCCTTCATCCCTGATTCTTCCTGTCTTTTACCTTTGAAACAGGGACCAGAAAGAATTTGTCGTAGGTTTATGAGGATTAATGGGAAAATGCACTGGGTAATGCTGAGTACGGTGCCTGAAACATTAGAAACACGTTAGTTAACACAGGGTAGTCATTTTTAATATTTTATTGCTACACATTCATGAAGGGCTCACTCCAGAATCTTGAGAAAAACACTGCTTACCTTTTAAATCCTGGTATCTTACGTTTATCACTTTACGGGGGTACGGTTGATAAATAAATAGGATTTCACATGTTTTGAAAGATTGGGCTGGAAAGAGGCCCCAAGAAGCATCCTTTTTATCGCTCCTGTACATGTGGAAATTATACATTTTAATAATTAAGTGCTATTGTATGAGCCAAATTCCCTCCTCATTGGTGTTGGTGGGAGTTTCCCTCTTGGGAGAGAGAATTTGGTTTTGGACTTAGTACTCACATCTGCAAAAGGAGTTGAGAGGAGCTGGGACAGGACATTTTCTGATAAGCAATTTGTTTTTGTTTCTGTTTTTTTTGTTTGTTTGTTTGTTTTGATCTGTAATCTGTAATCCAAGATTAGGGTAACTTTTGTTATTTATTAAAAAAAAAAAAAAAAAACTTGTCCATAGGCTGGAATGATCTTGTTCAAGCAAGGATAAATCAGAGATAACTGACTTTTCTATTAGAGTCGCCCTTCTCTGTGCTTTTTGGTGCAAACTCCATGTAAAAGGGCTGAAAAAAGGGGGTAGGAGTGAGGTATGGTCAGGAAACCAAAGGACAAACTCTTTCTTTTTAAGGAAGACACCTGTGATGCCAGCTAGTGAGCTCGGCCACATGGGGCGGAAAGGAATTAGTTACAGTCCTAAAAGAGGGATAAATGCATCTGGTGTCAGATTAACTCCAACAAACAGTCTTGCTTCGTCCCAAATGCTCTGACTCAAAAGCATGCTGATTTCAGCGCGAGAAACAGATGCGTGAAGACGAGGTCTCCATAAGCAAAGTGTGGTCGTGCATCTTAGGTGAACATAAAGCAACATCAATAGGGCTTAAAAACACGATGGGGAGTGCAAGGATAAGAAAAAAAAAGACTTATGATAGGGTGCTGTTATGTAATTTAAAGCCACACACGCACGTGCGATAGCCCTATTTTTTTTTTTTTAAGAAAAGGGATTACAAATTTTTTTTTTTTAGTGTTTATTTTTGAGACAGAGAGAGACAGAGCATGAGCAGGGAAGGGGCAGAGAGAGAGGAAGACGCAGAATGTGAAGCAGGCTCCAAGCTCTGAGCTGTCAGCACAGAGCCCGACTCGGGGCTCGAACTCACGAACCGCGAGATCGTGACCTGAGCCGAAGTCAGACCCTTAACCAACTGAGCCACCCAGGCACCCTGCCCTACCTATTTCTACGGAGACATATCATTTAAGGACATCTGTGTAATGTGTGAGAGAGGTTGCCTACGAGGAAGGGGGGGAGGGGTGTGGGATCAGAAATAAAAGAATAAAACAAGAGAGGGGCTTTGCACAGACCGATAATGATAACGTGCTGTGGATTCACTCTGGTTTTATTTTATTATTTTTTTAAACTGCGATTGTAAAAAAGACAACTCTTGTAGCCGGTGGTCTTCTCGTTGTGGCCGGAGAGTCAGTCTGATGCAAAGGCGAAGAAATTTCAAGCAGACGTGCTGTCCTAGTGGCAACGGGTTCCAGAGGTTCCTCAGAGCGCTTTGGGGCGGCTTCCAGAGGAGAAACGAAGGAACTTTGGTTTCGGCCAAACGTCAGAAGCAGGGCACCGCGTGCAGCGGAACTCCAGGGGGCGCTCGTCACAAAAGCTCCTGCTTTTTCGGGGGCTGTTCGGGAGATTTTTACCACTTCTGTTGAGACCTCGTTCTGGTGGAAAAGTTATTTTGTGAGGATGAAAACAAGCGAGGTGGGAACTACCTCATGGCGTTTTTTACATGGAGATATTTCACAGGTGAAACACCTTAAATATTTTGGAACTCAGTTTTTTTATTTTTCTATCCTTAAGATGCTGGCTTCAACCACAGCATGTATATTGGCCTAGGAAAGTTCTTCGAGTGAGTTTGAGCTTTGATCGCCTGTGGACCCTCTTGCTCCCAGGGATTCTCCACATGTGGTCCTTGGACCGGCAGTACCAATATGGAACTTGTTAGAAGTGCAAATTCTCAGGCCCCACAAGGACCTCTTGAACCACAAATTCTGGGGCAGCGGCCGGACCATCTGTGGTTTAGCAAGCCGTCCAACTGCTTCTGAGGCAGAGTTCTAGAACCACCGATCTAGACCCCTGTTTTATAAACTTGGCTGTACTGGCTTTCCTTGTTGTAACCCGCCAGCTTTCTTGTAAGCTGAGGAGTTTTTAAAAACTCCTGGGCCAGACCGTAGGCACTTACACCAGAATCTCTAGGAGGTAGGGTCCAGATAGCAGTATATTTTAAGTTTCCCCAGATGGTTCGAGTGTGCTGCCGAATCAGAGAACCATTGGTCTACACCTCTCAGGGCTTCTCAACCCTTAACGCTCACTTGGATCAGCTAAGATCGTGATAAAATGCAAGTTCTGATTGAGCAGGCCTGGGGTGGGGCCCAAGCTTGTGCGTTTTTTACAAGCTTCCAGGGTATACGGGATGCTTCTGGATTGTCACCCAGGCTTGGAGAAACAAGGATCTAGGGAGCAGAGGAAAGGGCATTAACTGAGAGTTAGTAGATCCGGTGTTTGAAGGTGGAGGAGGGAGGACAGTCTTCCCACTGAGATGGCACTTTGAGACCAGAGGACAAAGCAGGCGACTCCATACGGCACACACAGGGTTTTGTTCCGGATAACTTACTCACAGGGGGGATGGGGCCGGTGACAACCCAGAGCTATACCACTGTTCTCCACAAAGACCGGACCTTGGTCCACAGATTTTGTAGGGCAAGGAGACCTGCAGAAGGGAGGGGTAGTGGGTGCACAGGGTTCACGTGAACCTAATTGTGATCTGTGGCACCATCCCTGTGTCAGGAAGAGGCAAGACTGTGTTATTTTTCACAAATTTATGGAGGGCCAAAGGAAGACTCCCCCCATCCCGGCCTTGGTGGGTATTTCTAAGGTATGTACATTAATCCCCAGGCGGCCCAGAACAAATAGCCCCAAGAAAGGACATGACCAAGATGGAGGGCCAAAGATGGGGTTGGTATGGGGCGCCTGGGTGGCTCAGTCGGTTAAGCGTCTGACTCTTGATTTCGGCTCAGGTCGTGATCTCAGTTTGTGGGATCGAGTCTCACATCAGGCTCTGCGCTGGCAGCTAGGAGCCTGATTGGGATTCTCTGTAACCCTCTGTCTCTCTCTGCACCTCCTCCGCTCATGCTCATGAGTGTCTGCACTCTTTCCCTCTCTCTCTCTGAAAATAAATAAACTTAATAAAAAGATGGAGTTGATATTGTCAGCACTCCTGTACCTGGCTTCCCAGTCATGGTTCGCCTTTATCTGGCTGCCATCTTGCTTGGACTGCCACCTTGGTATTCTGGGTAGGTTCTTACCTACCTCAGAGGGATGTGGAGAACACTGAATGAGTAACGCAGAGTTGTTTCCCAAAGTGAGTGCCTGTACCCTGTGAATTTAGAGAGACTGTGGATAAACCCTCAACATTTTAACTCATTATTATGAGTACCTAGAGTACATGATCCTGGCCTTCGTTGTATAGTAGCAAGAAAGCTACCTTATAAAAGACACGTCTCTGCACTTAGAAATTGAGACCATTTAAGTAGATAATAGTAGGGGTCATTGACAGCAAAATTATTGAAGGTACGGAATGACTCAAGTTTGGGAAAATGCTGAGAAAGCAGATACAGAAAGAGCAAAGAAGGCTAAAAGAGAGAGAGAGAGAGAGCCCTTGATATTGATGGGTGAAATGAGATTACGTGTTAGATCATTTATGGGGTATGGATTCTGCAACACTCATGTTGCACTCGGGGGTGATAGGCTCAGTATTCAAAAAATATTTATTGAGTGTTTGCTCTGCACTGGATACTCTTGTGGTCACTGGGGAGAGAGACAGAAACTAATCATTCATGGTCCACAAGGAAACTATAGGAGGATAAGAGGTCATGAAATAAACCAATATGTACTTTTGAATTTAACATTTCATTATAAAATATGAAAAAAAAAAAAAGGTCTCGCTCACTAACAGTGAGGAAAGCTGTCCCAACACAATACTTCGTTCACGCACAAATCAGAATCAGGGCAAGTCAAAAGTCTCAATTCTGGCCGCTTCTAGTGCATTGGCCACGTTTACCAGACATAGGGAGAGGAGCCAGGCTCCCATACCTGGGCTAATTTCTTGAACTCACTAAATGGTCTTTGTGTAGTTTAGTTATAAGGATGCTTTGTGACACTCCCTGAGGACAGATGCTCAATGAACCTGGAACAGAAAAGCACTGACTCTGACTCAAAACAAGAATTTCTAAGATTCCTAGAGGAAGAGGCAGGAATGGAGCGTAATTCAACCATACCTTATGGCCCTCGGCCTCTGCCCCTGAACATGGGTGGGAATTATTACATGGCCATTTCCTGTTTTATTTATTTAAGACTTTGGGAACAAATGACTTAACTCCGTCTGGGCTTCAACGTCCTCACCCAGGAAATTAGAGGACCGGGCAGTCGCCAGATGCTCTTTAGATGTGACATCTTTGTATCTGTGATATTAAATTTGGGGGGGGGTTGTCTAATGGAGAATATAGGGGGTGGGAGGAAGGGCACACGGGGGGAAGAGCTTATTAAAAGTCTCGTTAGACACTGAATTCTAAGAATGGCATTTTGTAATAATATATGTGGGCAAAGTTTAGGATCTTACCTGACTATAACACCTGGTGGAATGGGTGTTTTAAAAATAAAAATGAGATCGGGGCGCCTGGGTGGCTCAGTCGGTTAAGCGTCCGACTTCGGCTCAGGTCACGATCTCACAGTTTGTGAGTTCGAGCCCCACACTGGGCTCTGTGCTGACAGCTCAGAGCCTAGAGCCTGCAGCCTGCTTCGGATTCTGTGTCTCCCTCTCTCTTTCTGCCCCTTCCCCACTCACGCTCTGTCTCTCTTTCTCTCTCAAAAAGAAATAAACATTAAAAAATTCTTTTAATTAAAAGAAATGAGACCAAACAAGACTTTATTTGAACTTATTCATGATGCCGATTCTTCTCTTCAATTTGAGCGTGTTAAAGCCGTTGAAAATGTGCCCTGAATTGGGTCTGTCTAGGCAAAGTGGAGGTGGAGGCCGTGTCTGATGAATTTAAATAATGTAGCTAATTCAAAGAGTGACTTCCTTCACCAATGCACATATAGGAATGGACAAAGACAAATTCTCCAATTTTACATCGCAGGGTTTGGGAATTTGAAGTGCAGCCACATTTGCTTACACTTCTCCTCTCTGGCTTTGCTGTGATACAGAGGCATGGGGAGGACTTTTCCAGGCTAACCTCCCTCGCCAAGCCTCCCTCGCCTGTAGCCTGCCATCTGGAGACAGAGGTCTAAGATTTATCTTCCTTTAACCAAGAAGGAGCCAAAGGGAGGATGCAAGTCCGATGGCTTTGTTCCTCCACGTGGAAAAGAAGCAGACTGGGTGAATGTGTGCATGATCCCTGAGGGGAAAGTGATTTCTTTTTGACCTGGAAACCCTGCACGCTAGTCAGTTACAAGTTGGAAGAGGCAGTTCTAAGGTCTGGATTTGTTTGGGTGTTGGGGAGAGCCTTGATTAGAAAGGAAGAAACACTTTAATTGTATACACCCGATGGAATGCAGGGTTCCCTGGTCTGTCTTTCCAGGCACCACAAGCCTCCGGATGAAAATCAGTTGTCTCAATTAGGAGTCATTCCTTGTTCCGCAAAACTTGATATTAACATTTCCTCCCCAGGATTTGCTGGCATCTGTGCGTTCCCTTCAAGTGATGACAGACTAATTGCACTGGCTTCCTGTCACTAGCACAGTCTTCCTGCAGAGACGGTGTGGTGGGTGGGGCTGGGGCTCCGGAAGGGGGAGGGGCGGGGAGGTCAGTCTTCCGGGTGAGCCAGGTTCCCAGCTGGCTTTCCTTTGCTGACAGGGACGGACTCCGCTGCACTTAACAGCTCTTTACTGTGAGTGGTGCTGTTGGACCATTTTCCTCGTGTGCCCTTGCAGTCGGTACCTTCCGAGGCTGATCTGGTATCGAAGGACTGTTCCTTTTCACTGCTCAAATAAACTGATTTCCTATGATACTCCCTTCCTCCTGAGACTACGTGGACGCAGCTCAGACTCCTTCTAGTTTGCAATCCGGGGTTTTCTCATAGATGTGATAAAAGGTGAAGGCAGTGTAGATGATGTATGTAGTGATGCCTTCTGCACATGCCTGTCTGTTTAAACCCGAGAGGGGAGCTGAGGGTCTTGAGGATTGCCCGGCGGCCGTGGCAGCCAGCGTGTAAATAGCTAGTATAGGAAAAATGGGGGAATTGCAGAAAGTGGATTATCATTTTAAAAAAAAAAAAGAAAAAAAAAAAAAAAAAAAGGGGGGGGGAGGGAGCCCAGAAAGGTGCAAGAGAAGGAGAAAAGAAGACTTGCCTTGATGATTAGCTGGAAAGATCATTATGGGCTGGTTAGCTGTGTAAAAGCCATACTTTAGAAAAATTTTTGTATGTATGTACATATTTTATTTAAAAATTTTTTTTTACGTTTATTCATTTTTTGATAGAGACAGAGCATGCGTGGGGGAGGGGCAGAGAGAGAGGGAGACACAGAATCTGAAGGAGGCTGCAAGCTCTGAACTGACAGCCCAGAGCCCGATGCGGGGCTCGAACCCACCCACCGTGAGATCATGACCTGAGCCGAGGTCGGGTGCTCCACCGACTGAGCCACCCAGGTGCCTCTGTATGTACATATTTTAGCACAGCTGCATGTAAGTGTGTATTACTTTTAAGTTTATTTAAAAATTTTTTAAAAATATTTATTATTTATTTTTGAGAGAGACAGAGAATGCAAGTGGGAGGAGGGGCAGAGAGAGAAGGAGATACAGAATCCAAAGCAGGCTTCCAGCTCTGAGCTGTCAGCACAGAGCCTGATGTGGGGCTCAAACTCATGAACCGTGAGATCATGACCTGAGCCGAAGCTTAACTGACTGAGCCACCCAGGCCCCCCAAAGTTTATTTATTTATTTTGAGAGAGAGAGAGAGAGAGCGAGTGAGTGCGCTCAAGAGCAGGGGAGGAGCAGAGAGAGAGGGAGAAAAAAAGTGAGAGAATCCCCAGCAGGCTCTGAGCAGAGCCTGACTCAGGGCTCAGACTCACAAACTGTGAGATCATGACCGGAGCTGAAACCAAGAATTGAACACTTAACCAACTGAGCCACCCAGGCGTCCCCTGTGTGAATTACTTTTATAATCAGCAAATAGATTTACTTCCTTTTCTCTCAGGGGCTCCTTCCCTAAGTTACTGACCCCTGGCAGTCCCATTTACCTTCTCCCTCTTCCCGGGAGGGACTGCAGGATAGACTGCTGAGGTTCATGATCTTCGTCCGGGAGGGTTATGCTGTGTAAACGTTGGATCTCTAAGTAGCTTTCTCTTAGAGAACGTGTGTCACATTTTTAAACTTTGTATTCTATAGTGCTTATTTCATAAGAATATGAAATAAAAACAAGACATTGGACTTGTTAGTATTGTTTCTTTTCTCTGGAGGAGTGAGCCTAGTGGTGGACGTAATGGATAAACTTGTTTTCCTCCAGAGCCATCAGTCAAGGTTCTGTGGCCTGAGTATCAGGATGGATGACCAGTGTGGACCAGCATCCCCTGCATAACATACCTGGATCATAAAATCCATACCTGGATTTTTTTTTTTTTTTTTTTTTGCAACAGCTTTGGTCTGGGGCAATCTGGCAGGAGAGGCCTGGCTACTCCGTTTCCTTCTGTCACACTTTCGGTGAAATGAATTAGACTTTTAAATCAGGAAATTCGGTGAGATGAGCTACATCTTTGCACAAGAGCAGTGGAGGATTGCCAGCCGGTTGGGGGTATGCTATGAAAATGTCTTGCTAAATCGGGGTCTGCTGGAACGTCGCTCTCCTGGCAGGCTCTGTTTCTTGCAGGCAGGCTGTGGGCTGCATACAGAATGGAGCGAGCACAGAGCTTAAGCGATGTCTTGCTTGTGGGAAAACCTGGGAATTCAGATGGTTTTCATTAGGAACTGGTTGTGGGCTTTTTCAAGTTAGACTAAAGCGGCATTTTTTTTTTTCTTTTTCTTTTTTTTTTTTTTAGTAGGAAAAACCTCCTCGTTCTGTGCCTTTTGTTTCTGGATACTCTTCATCAGGGAGGCAGGCTTTTAGCAGAAAGGGTTGTTAATGGTGGGCTTTGTGCAGCCAAAACCCTACATGGGAAAGGTGGTTCAGCCGTGGACTTTAGCACTTTTTACTTAGAAGCTGTTGGTTTTACAATAAGCGGCCAAGACAAAGGCCTTCACTCTGCCTGAAAATGTTGCCTTCCCTCCCAATTACGGGTAACTCAGTGCTGAGACTCACACAGCAATATATATATACATATACATATATATATATATATATGTATATGTATATGTATATATATATGTATATATATATGTATATGTATATATATATATATATATATATATATATATATATTTTTTTTTCCTAACTGATGACTGCTTTTCCTGGTTGTACAAACAATACCCAAATTATCAGGCAAATATTTATCTCAGAAGCAAATATTTTAGGCCATATTGAGACAATCACCCGCACTCTCCACCCTAAGGCCTGACTTCTTTTTTCCCTCCGTTTGTAATTTCTGTTGGTTCCGTGGATTGGCCCTGATATAACCTGAATGAAGCTCTTAACAGCCTTTTTAGACAAAAAACACAATTTGGCTCATTGTTTCTGAGTTCACATATGGCTTTTCTTGCCTGCGGATCCCAGGGACTTTCTTGGATGTGGCTGCGGTAAGGGCTTTGCCATATCAAGGGCTTGAGGCACGGGCAGGGGGGTGAGGCAGGACGGCCCGGGACTCAGGGTGCAGGCTGGCAGGGGTTAACACGGGTGATCCTGGTTAACTCGAACCCTTCAGATTCCCACGTGGGAGAATTAACTGCCCGGCGGTGACTGCTCTAGGATGAGACCAGACCATGCTGAGATCCTAAGTAAAAATCTGAAATGCTGGAATTTCGTATGACAAGGGGAGACAGTTTTGGGCAACTTAACTTTCCAAGCGAGCCTGAGGTGGGAATGCCTGCTTCCTCAGATCCTCAAATACGCCCTCAATTTAGTAGATTAATTCCTCTTCCACTTTTCCCAGTATTTGGGACAGTACACGTCGGGGTTAGAATTGCATCCGAGTTTCGCCATTTACTAGCTGTGTGACCTTGAGCAAGCCATGGAGTCTCTCTCCAAACCTCAATTTCATCCTGTGAAATACGAGTGATAATGGTATCTTTTCAAAGAGGCTTTGAAGGAGTTTCTGTGAGCTTCAAACGGGGCAACACACACACAATGTCTTTGTTCTCATGCATATAGCATATTTTTAGGGATATTAAAAAATCTGGAAACAGTTGTTTGCCTCTAGGGAGTTAAGCCGGGGCAGAGATGGAAAACTCCTCATCGCATACCTTTCTTGACTTTCGGCATTTTGAACCATGTGAATGTGCAAAATATTAAAACATCCCTAAATAAGTTACCAGGAAGTTGATTAAAATAAAGAAAAATGGCACCTTGCTGGTGGCTCTCTTACTTAGTGTAAGCCGCTGATGATCGCTTCCTAGAATTTAATGACTTAATCCTCACGGAGCACTGGGTGAGGAAGATGCCCTTGAGGGATTCATGGTTTGGTAGCTATCTTATGTATATGGGAGTAACTTTAAAAGTGTTTTTGTTATACAGTACTTCAAACAAAAGGGAAAATAGAAGTCTTCTTCTATAATTATTTAAAATGTTCTCAAGTGGGGGGCACCTGGGTGGCTCAGCCGGTTGAGCGTCCGACTTCGGCTCAGGTCATGATCTCGCGGTTCGTGAGTTCGAGCCCCGAGTCGGGCTCTGTGCTGACAGCTCTGAGCCTGGACCCTGCTTCGGTTTCTGTGTCTCCCTCTCTCTCTGTTCCAACCCCGCCCACGAGATCTCTGTCTCTCTCAAAAATAAATAAACATCAAAAAAAAAAAAAAATGTTCTTGAGGGGTGGCCATGGAACTTCGCATCCACACTGGGGTTGTTGTGAGAGAGAATTGAAGATCAGACCAGGGTAAACAAATGTAAACTCAATGGCCTCCGGCCAACTGGGTCTTGACTGTCCCTTGGAAATCAAGCTTTTCCATAGCTGCTCAAGTCCCCACCTGTGCCTCCTCTTGGCCCATGTTTCCCTGCCCCCCACGGCAGCCATGATCTTGATGTAGATAAACATGCTGTTCAGGGTCTGTGCACGTACTACATAGGTGCATGTCATAAACTGTACAGACTATTCCTTTGTGTTTCGAAATCTACATAAATGGCATCCTGTGTTGTCTCTTTCTTTTTTAAACCAGTAAGGCATCTTTCCTCCTGTTCCTGGAAAATGAAAGGAACTGGACCGGGGCATAATAATATATTAGCTAAGGGTCTTTTGATTCAAAACAACGGAAACTAGTTCTGGCTTGCTTAAACCATGGGAGGATTTATTTTTTTACTTTTATTTAAAAAAAATTTTTTTTTTTACGTTTATTTATTTTTGAGACAGAGAGAGACAGAGCATGAACGGGGGAGGGTCAGAGAGAGAGGGAGACACAGAATCTGAAACAGGCTGCAGGCTCTGAGCACAGAGCCCAATGCGGGGCTCGAACTCACGGACTGCGAGATCATGACCTGAGCCGAAGTCGGATGCCCAACCGACTGAGCCACCCAGGGGCCCCATCCATGGGAGGATTTAATGAAGGATATTGATGCATCTTAAGTATCTATCCTGCGACTAGAAAAGGGGAGGTTTAGGCCAGCTCCTGGGACACGAGGGACAGGTAGCTATGAGTGTAATCCCACCCTTGCACGTTATCAACATGGCCAAGCCACAGTGACCCCCAGTCTCTCTGTCTGGATTCCAATATTCAAATTCCAGAGACAGAGAATCCAGCTGGGCCAGACATCCTTTCCTGGGCCAAGAATGCAGAATTCTGTAGTAAGTTCGTAACCACTGAGAGCCCATTTCACAGTCCTGGGGCTATTCCCAGAGGAGGGGAAATTTTGAGCTGGGCCCCTGAACCATCAGCGAGCAGGGGAAATGTGGAGATGAGAAGGAGAGCTCTGTGTTTATTGATCATTGCTTCTGAAAGGAACAAAGGGAAAGGGTTCCCATGTGGGAATTCCCATCTGGCGTTTCCTGGGCATTTATATGGACTCCCAAATTCTGGATTCTGAGAAAAATCAGCTGAGAAATCAGGAAAATTGGGAGAAGTTTTATGATTCTCCCGTGAGAATTAAAGCTCAGTGTCCATGTAGAGACCTTACTGGTTTGAAGAAATCCACCGATTCAAGTTGAAAGCAAGAGCAGGACGATGCATTGACACATGGAGTCGAGGGTCCAGGTTGACGTTTCTGGGACCCAGGATGGGAGCCATGGGGCTTTTTGTATTTGCTGCTGTAAGTGGGCGTTCAGGGCCCTGTTGATACGAGTCAGTCTTGCTAAGAAGCGTTAAAAAGTTTATAGGCACAATACTTTTTTTAAAGCTTCTTTATTTATTTTGAGAGAGAGAGAGAGGGAGAGAGAGAATCCCAAGCAGGCTCTATGCCGTCAGCGCGGAACCCAGCGTGGGGCTCAATCTCATGAACTGTGAGATCGTGACCTGAGCAGAAACCAAGAGTCAGATGCTTAACCGACTGAGCCACCCAGGCCCTCCTAGTCACAATACTTTTTACATGTATGGTATTCTAAGAAATGTCAGCTTTTGGAAGCAAGATATGTCCTCAAATCACCCATTCTAACATTTGCCTCTCTGTCATACTCTTAACCTTGCCAGGAGATCCGAGTATTATATTATTGGAATTCTATAGGAGAGAACAGATGATGCTTTGTGGGGCTAAAATTTTCATTTAAAGAAACGTAACATTGCACTATTTTGGTATGACCTTCTATTTTTTTAAATGATTTTTATTTACCATTTATTTTGTGTGCTTTTTAAAAAATGTTTACTTTTGAGACAGAGAGAGAGACACACACAGAGTGTGAGTGGGGGAGGGGCAGAGAGAGAGGGAGACACAGAATCCAAAGCAGGCTCCAGGCTCCGAGCTGTCAGCGTAGAACCTGACTCAGAGCTCGAACTCATGAACTGTGAGATCATGACCTGAGCTGAAGTCGGATGCTTAACTGACTGAGCCACCCAGGTGCCCCAACATTTATTTTGTATTAATGTTCATTTCTTTTGAATGTTTTCTATTACCCTGCACTTGTATTAGGTAGAGATCATTTTTATGTTACTGGGTTTTATAATCTTGCCACAATGTATTGGCTCATAGTAATAATAAGCATGTACTTGTCATTATATGTTTTTTAAAAAGGAAGACCATAGAAGCCTTTCATATAATCCTGTTCTAGAAACATCCTGCTATGGAAATAACAGATTCTCTGCTTATTATTATGGCTACTTATTTTTCAAAAGCATCTAAGAAACGTGTTACGAAACTTACGGAATAACAAGGATTCTGGAATCCCCAAGGGTTCCTAGAACTTCCGTTTCCTCATTCTTGAATCCTAATAATTAACATCTGTCAAAAGTTTGGATGCAGTGGAGGTGCGTAGCATCCTGTGTTGGACGCCGGGTGGGGTGAATGGTAGGAGGTTATTGTTTAGCTCTGAGCGACTCTCTCTAATGATGTCCCCACGTAAGTCAGCATCTCACGGAGCAGCGTCTCAGATACACGCAGACAACTGCTGGTGGGTAAATACCTTCTGGTTCGTTTCAGCTCCTGCTAAAAACTGGACACATCAATTCCATGAGAAATGAGAAGTGGCCATTTTCTGGCTTCCAAAGAAACATCAGAAACAAGGGAGGAAAAAAATGCCCAAACAATGACGGTGCCCATGGACTTCCCTTTGAAGCTGACAGTCCTGTTTTAATCCATGAGACCCCGATCCTCGGCCTCTCTGGGGGGTTAAAACATCGCGTCCAGAAAACCCCAGGTTAGAATGCAATTGTTGTGTGCACTATTTCTCTGCTTGAGTTACTTTTCAGATTAGTGTGCCCTCAGTAGGTGCGCCGCGAGGGAATGAACAAAAGATTGGAAGAATCTCATGGAGGAAACAGATCTCCGTGGCCACGGCACATAGAATTGTTGGGTCAGTGGTTGCTGACCCATGGGGGAGTGAAACCTGAGCTGGGCCTGGGCTGGCCTACAAGGGCCTGAGAATGGCATCTGCTCACAACCCCAAAACGGACTGGTCCTCATGACACCCTGTTTCTTTTAATTGACGTGTAATTGACCAATATCGTGATTCAACAATTCTGCACATTCCTCAGCATTGTTTTCATTCCCTTTATCTATTTCATCCATCCCTCACTCAACTCCCCTCTGGGGACCATCAGTTTGTTCTCCGTGTTTAAGAGTCTGATTTTGGTTTGTTTTTTGTCTTTTTTTTTTTTTTCTTCCACAGATGGGAGAATTAATATGGTATTTGTCTTTCTCTGACTTAGTTCACTTAGCATTATAGCTTCTAGATGCATCCATGTTGTTACAAATGGCAAGATCTTTCTTTCTATATCTATCTATCTATCTATATCTGTATCTATATCTATATCTATATCTATCTATATCTATATATCTATATATATCTATATAGATATATAGATATATCTATATCTATAGATATAGATATAGATGGATAGATATGCCACATCTTCTTTATCCATTCATCCATTGATGGACACTTGGGTTGTTTCCATAGTTTGGCTATTGTAATACAGTATTTCACTATTAGTTGTGCAAATTCACCCAGACTACCTGGCTAAAAAATCCATTCATAAGACAGGACTACTGGCTTACATGACTTACTTGATATTTAGCCCTATGATGTATATGGATAAAATAGCTTAAAAAAACACTTTACATAAGAATGTTAAATATTTATTCAGAGATTGGCCATACATTGGTGGTGGGGGGTGGGGTCTCCTATAACCCAAAACATAAAAAGCACCCAAGAAAAATTCCATGTAGGCTATGACTGCAAATAACCATTAGAATGTAATTTTAGTGAAATATGGAACATACATTTCCTTTATAATAAAGACCTAAATTGTGTTTCTTTTTGAAGCCTTAACAACAAAATCCAGCCATTGAAAAAGGACAGAGATAGCTTTAGAAAACTTTTTGCTTTTTATAAAGTAAAGGACTTTGATAAGATTTTTTTTTAAGTTTATTTATTTATTTATTTTGAGAGACAGAGTATGAGTGGGGGAGGGGTTGAGAGAGAAAATCCCAAGCAGGCTCCATGCTGTCAGTGCAGAGCCCAAGGTGGGGTTGGAACTCATGAACTGTGAGATCATGACCTGAGCTGAAATCAGGAGTCGGCCACTTAACTGACTGAGCCACCCAGGCGCCCCAGGACGTTAATAAGATTATTTACAAACTTGTTGATCATCTGTTACCGTATATGATTAATACTTCTAGATACTGTGGGAGGGATCCCTGGAAATGGAATATTCATTTTTGGCAGATCAGTGGCCTATTAGTTTTAGATAAAACTGAATTAAAATGAAACCTTTTGCTTCCCAAACCCACAATTTTTACAAGTTGGTCAATTAACATTAAATGCTTTTCAGAGTTGGGGCCAGACCTCTCTCGAATCAGGAAACCACACCTGCGTGAGTTTTCGGTCAACTTCTTGTGCTGGCCTCAGATTTATAACCTCACTTAAGTATTCCTAGGTGGCCTGTGACTACCTTTAAAAACAAACTCCAGAGGAACTGGAGTTTGCATGCATTAGGCTGATCGCCCTGCTTGCACAGGTAGTTACAAATCATTTAAGGGTCAGTAAAAATAAGTTCTTTTTAGTTTTTAAAAAGTTTTAATGTTTAGTTATTTTTGAAGGAGATAGAAAGAGAGAGAGGGAGAGAGCAGGGGAGGGAAGGGGCAGAGAGAGAGAGGGAGACACAGAATCCGAGGCAGGCTCCAGGCTCAGAGCTGTCAGCACAGAGCCCGAGGCGGGGCTCGAACTCACGAACGGTGAGATTAGGACCTGAACCAAAGTCGGACACTTACCCGACTGAGCCACCCAGGCACCCCAATAAATTCTTTCATCCTTAATACTAGTTCGCTAATTTGCATGTGATGTCATGTTGGATGTTGTGCTGAAAAGGTTAATTAGACATCTGTTCCTGCCTTCAGAGACAGCACCGTCTGAAACAAGATTAAGAATCAGTATTATAGTAGTTATGATAATATTATTTTACTAATTATTATGATAGCAATAACTGTTTTAGTGATAGAAATAATAATCACCTAATAATGCCAATAAGCTCTTAAGTTCCAGGCACCGTGCTAACCAATTTGCACACATTAGCTCTTTGAATATGATCATCATCCGCGGGAGGTAGGTAGCCTTATGTCCATTTTACAGATGCAGAAACTGAGCTTTAGAGAGGGTAAGCAACTTGTGCAAGGCCACACAGGCTGTTGCCTTGTTGAAGGTGGGAAACTGAGTTTTGAAGCTTGAGATGTAAGAAGAGAGAGATAAGATACACCTGAGTAAAAAAGACACGTCCCTTTCTGTCACTTTGACATCCCACTTGATGGCCTTCTAGTGAAGGCAGTAGAGAAGAAGGTTCTGTGGGAATTATTCTGTGTTATTTCATTTGTTGGGGAACAGAAAGCTTAGTGGAAGGTCGTGCATCTCAGGAGAAATCTATAATTGACTTTCCCCGTGGCCAGAAGCTGTTTGGGCAGATTCACGAGGGAACTGGTGCTTCCTTGGACGTCCACCCATGATGTTTTCTACCTGCTTTTCAGCCTCTTCTCCTGTAGTTTTTGTACTTTTTTCTGCTCTTAGAGTCAGTGAGTCCAGAGCATGTTTTTCATACTCCCTGTGTACACAGAAGTGAACCCCGGCTAAACAGGAATGTGTAACCATCACGGGCCAAATATGGGTGCCAATCTTTCCTGTTAGCAGGGGGTCGGGGTGGGGGCTGGGGTGTATGGAAGAGTAGAACGTATAAAATAAAATTATATATAAATATATATAATTTATTTTAAGTCTCAAGATCACTCAAGGGTATTTTTTTTTAATTGGGCAATTTTACCTGTTCCCTTTTGCACATTCTGATAAGTTCAAATGGAAGAGCCTGATAGAAATTAATCTTTTAAGGCCTCACAAGTAAAAGGAAATTATAGAATGATGTAGCTGGAAGGGACCCCAGAGATCTAAAGTGTTTCATGGAATATTCATGTCCTTGATCCGTTAATAGGTGTTTTTCAAAAGGGCCCCAGGGTCAAGTGAAATTTGGAAATGCTAGGTTAAAGTTAAATAGGTTTCTTTCTTGTGGAACTTCACAGTCTTTTTTATTTAAAAACTTTTTTTTTTCATGTTTATTTTATTTTTGAAAGAGAGAGAGGGGGAGGAGGGGCAGAGAGAGAGGGAGACACAGAATCCAAAGCAGGCTCCAGGCTTTGAGCTGTCAGTACAGAGCCTGACGAGGGGCTCGAACTCGTGATACTGCATGAGATCATGACCTGAGCTGAAGTCAGATGCTTAACCCACTGAGCCACAGAGGTGCCCCCTGGAACTTCACAGTCTTTAATATGCTAATGTGCTTTGTGAATCTACAAGATAAAGTGTAAAGTGTTTCAACACTTGCTGGACTTGCAAATTCTTTTTTGGTGGGGGGGGGGGGGGGGGGGGGGGGGGGGGGGGCAAAGGCGGGTCTAGCTGAGGCAGCTTGGGTAGTTGCTATATGAAGATGGCAGCTGACACCTTTTTGAGAGCAAGGTAGTCCCAAGGGGAAGGAAGGAGAGATCAGTTGTTCCTGTTACATGCCTGGGATTCTCAGGGAGATGCCTTTCCCTAGAGGCTCAGAGAAGTCTGAAAGGCGCCTCTAGGCAAATAGGGCTCCCCTTCCTACAAAGCAGAGAAGCTCTGAACTCAGCCCAGCGTGGTGACAAGCCCCTTAAAATCAGGGAAGTGTCTTTATCCCTGACCTAGCCCACTGGGGACAGAGGAAGGGGATGTGGGGGCTGTCACCAGGCAATGGTCACAAAGCTAGTCTGAGCCTCTCCCCAGACAAACTGGCCCTGGGAGCTTAGGTCAAGAAGCACCCGCCGAAAAGCTCTCAGAGGTTTTAATGTGAAAATGTGCCTTGTGACGCTGCAAGAATGAGGCCGAGCGTGCAGGAGTCTTAGGTAGCCTGACCATGCAGCTCTGCGTGGCATGTCGGAGGCCCTGGTGTTCGGAGGAAAGCCCTTTGGGAAGCGCTGATCTTATCCACACTGTAACACATTTATTGGAACCAACTTGCCCGACTCTGAGGACACCTTTGAAGAGATTTCTTTAGTTCCTAGACCCTTTGTGTAGGTTTCAAGGGCAAATTACTCTCTGTATCTTGTATTTCCACTGTCAAAAACCACAGGACAATTCAACCAACACGTATAGAGTATCGCCTATGTCCCAAGACCCTTTACGTTCTGTGGTGGTCTACGAAGAAATACACTAGCTCTTGCTCTACGGGACGTGAATAATAATAGGCAATGGGATGCTGATGGCAATACTGGGAACATCTGACATGGATCGAATGCCTTTCTGTTTGTCAGGCGCTGTACTAAGTACTTTAATCTTCCCAACAGTTAGTGAGGTGAGGATTATAATAGTTCTTGTTTCACAGTGAGGCCAGGGAGGCCAGGAGAGGTTAAGGAATTATTCTAAGGTCGCGTACGGCTGGAGGAGAGAAGGCGTCCACGAGAAAGGTGTAGCAGCACATGAAACAAACATTCCTTATAAGTGATGCCAAGAGTCGTATGCATTCAGTGAAAAGAAAAACAAGTTTTCAATGACTTAATCAGTGAAAGTGTCCGTTTTGTGGTGGACAGTTATGGTTGGTCACCCGTCTCTTGTCCCTCTGGGGAAAAACACCCCCTTACTTTGGAGGCACTGTTTTCATTTTCACTCGGGTCTGGTTATGTGGTTGTACACGTTGCCTTGAGCTGGACCGGTCAGCGTCTTTGGGAACCTGGAGCTTAGAACCAAGGGAAGAGGGTTTCCTCTTGGCTGGTAAAACTGAAGCTTGTCGGAGATGCCCGTGCCTTGTCCTCAGCCCTTGGAAGGAGCTGGACTTTGGTAGAAGAAACAATGCTGACCATGGAGACAGGGAGCCTTGTAGATCTTCTGGTCGACTCTGAGGCTTGGAGGCTGAGTCCTTCTCTTCTGTACTGGGGCGAAGGACTTACTCCTCACTCTTCTTCTGGGAATGATACAACCCTGCTTGCAAAATAAGCTGTTATTAGACAGTGATTTAAAAAAAAACCCACACCATAGACATATACATAGATCCTTAAAGGGTTGATGTTCTGTCTGGTGCTACAGCAGAATGGACTCTTGGGGACCCAAAGAAAAAGTAGAGGTGGAAAAAAAAAACCCTCAAAACAAAAAACCCCAAACAGCAACCCAACTTTGGTATGTAAGGGGACAGCGGTAAAGTCCCAACGGATTCAGTTGATGGCTTCAGTGGTTTCCCTGTCAGACTTTAATGATATTCATAAAAATGGGAGGAGCCATAGAAGGACTATTGCAGATGCCATCTCAGCCACTCCCTGGATCTCACAGAAAGCCTCCCTTTTCTCATCTGTAAATTGGGAATCATATGAATGCCATTCATTCCTCCTTTTGTTCTGAGCCTCCAAAGATGCAAAGCCTTTTACCAACTGCAAAACAGCATTAAGTGTGGGCTACTGTTCATAGTTTTCTCACTAGGATCAAACACTTTCTAACCCTGCAGCAAGTCAAGCTTAGCCCTGGCAAGTGGACAGTATTTGGGGGAGGACAAGACGCAAGCGATTTCAAGACAGTAGGTTTAGTGGGTGCAAAAGTGCTTGGAGGGTGAAAGGTGATAGAAGCAAAAATAACAATTGTTCTTCCCTCTTTGGGTTTTATCCTTTTTGTCCATTCTCCCTTCACTTCTATTTTCTATGGGGTGTTTCTTGGTTTTGGATTTTGGGTGGGCTTTACGGAGGCAAAGCAGACCATCCCTAGCCCCCACAGTATGAGAAGCATGGAAAGGACCCGGAACAGTTCCTGGTGCCGCCTTCTGGTCCATTTGAGTCTATGCATTCATTCCTGTGGGATATTAAGGGCTTTCCCCTCCTCCTGTTGAAAGTGATGAATCAGGGTGGGAGCTCAGCTGTGTGGACAAATAGTGTGGGACAAGCCTGTTTCTAAGCAGGAGCGAGGCTCGGGAGGGTAAGAAGAGTAAGAAGAAAAAAGAAACACATGTCTGTGTTGCTGTCGTTGCAACCACCACAACAAACAAGAAAAAACCCAACACTTTCCACACTGCAGATTGTGCTGCCTCGAGAGAGCCCAGGGCAAACTGTGGATGGCTGGGTGGGTCCTGCCGGATTGAAGGGCCTGACAGTTTGTGATTCCCTGCAACAAATGGTACTGGTGGGGTGTGCGCGCGCGCGGGCGCGCGCACACACACACACACACACACACACACACACACACGCAAGCTCGCACGCAAGGCTCAGCCTCCAATTTCAGCGCTGGCAGAAGATAACAATTCTCAGTTCGCCTTTCCAGGGTTATTTTTGGCTGGGGCTGTTCGCTGGTGGCAAAAGGTTCAGCCCCCTCCCAGCTCCCTCCCTCGTCCTTGTTCAAAAGAGAAACTTGTGCTCCTAAACTGCCCACTTGCAGGGAGACCGGGAGACTGGGCTGCGGTGGGAGGGGAGAGAGGCTGGGGGGTCTCGGAGAGGTCCCCAAGTCCTGCTCAAGCTCTCACCGACCCCAGGCTGTTTTCTGGCGGAGGGTGTGATCCGGGGAGAAGCGATCGCCCTGGGGGCAGGCTTGGGCCGGGCGCGCGAGGAGGGTCGCCGGGGGCCGGGCTAGCCGGCCTCGGGAGCGGACTTGGGGACGCCCCGAAAGCGACTCCAGCTGGGGCACGACACTGCCAGCGCCTCCGGAGCTCCGGCCCAAGAGGGAGTGGGGCAGGAGCAAACTTTCTTGGGGGGGTGTGAGCCGGACTCTGCCGGGGCGGCGCGGGGACGGACGGCTGTCGGTGCCGCCGGAGGGCGCAGGGCCGGCGGCGGAGGGGGGGCCGGGGCGCGAGGCGGAGCCCGGGCGCGCAGCCAGGCTGGTGGGGAGGGGGGGGGGGGGGGGGGGGGGGGGGGGGGGGGGTCCGGCGGGCGGCAGATTCCCTCCGGCTCCCGGGAGCCGGGGCAGGACCGGCCAGGAGGCGCAATGGAGGGGAGCCCCATCCCGGTGCTGACGGTGCCCACGGTGCCCTACGAGGACCAGCGGCCGGCCGGCGGCGGGGGGCTGCGGCGGCCCACCGGCCTCTTCGAGGGCCAGCGCAACTACCTGCCCAACTTCATCCAGAGCGTGCTGTCGTCCATCGACCTGCGCGACCGCCAGGGCTGCACCATGGTGGTGGGCAGCGACGGCAGGTACTTCAGCAGGACGGCCACCGAGATCGTGGTGCAGATGGCCGCGGCCAACGGGGTGAGTGACCCGCCCCGGCCGAGCCTCGCTTCCCTCCCGCCGTCACCCCCCCCACCCCACACCCGCCCCCCATCCCGGGTCCTCTCCTCCAGCGGCCCGCCGCCGAGGCCCGCAGCCTCCCCACGTCCGGGACGCCCCACGGTGTCAGCGCCCACCGCCCCCAAGGCCTTCAGGGTTCCGCCTCCGGGGACCCCGCCGCGTCGCCCTGACCTCGCCAGGACTCGGCCCGCGTCCCGCACCTGCCCGCGGTCCGGTTGGGCCTTCTCCTCCCCAGCCCTTCACAACTATTTGTTCTGACCCGCGTCCACTGCCCTTCCAACCCGCGCTTCTTCCCTAGGCCAGGAACGCAGTGTTTCCCCCCTTTTTCCTTCTTTTTTTTTTTCCCCTCCCGTGTTCTATCTGCTGTCCCCTCCTTCCACCCTAAATTTTGGCTCCGCCAGAAATTGAACAGGAGTGTTGTCTCAAACACACCCGCGGGTACACACACACACACACACACACACACACACACACCAGCGTTGATCCCTGACGCATTTGGCAAGAGTGCACCCTAAAGGTTTTTTTTTAATATAAGTGGTTTGTGAACCCAGGGGAATTACTTCACTGTTGATCTGATGAGGGTAGGGATGGGGTGGAGATCAGTTTGATGCTCTACAGCCTGGGCTCACAGTTGTGTCTGTTGGGGTAGCTCTGAATGATCGGAGATGAGGCTTACGATGCCTTCCTTGAAGCAATTCCTAACTCCTCTGCAAGATGCTCTTTGGCGTTTGACTGCGTTTTGTGTCTCTTCCCCCCATTCTGTTTCCCTCCTGATTTCCTCTCTGTTCTCCCACGACCTCTGCAGGCTTCTTTTGCCATCTGAGTTCTCAGACCTTAGGTTTTCCCTTCTTCTCCCTCCTCCCTTTCTGTCCTACAACTAGAAACACCTTCTGGCATCATCCCATACCCCAATTTCCTCCTTCTGCAACCAGGCAGGGCAGCTTTCCCACCATGTCTGCAAGAGGGACCCCTCACTGCAGGGGTCTCTGTGGGAAACATTGTCTAAAAGAGTAATTTCAGTCTTGGTAATACGGTCGGGTGCACGTATATAGCACATTTAAGTGAAATCTCTGCAGATGTGTATGGGAGTGTGAACATTAAAAAAAAGAAAGAAACTGAATGGGGTGCCTGGGTGGCTCAGTAGTTAAGTGTCTGACTTCAGCTCGGGTGATGATCTCGCGGTCTGTGAGTTCGAGCCCCACGTCATGCTCTGTGCTGACAGCTCAGAGCCTGGAGCCCACTTTGGATTCTGTGTCTCCCTCTCTCTCCGCCCCTCCCCACTTGTGCTCTCTCTCTCTCTCTCTCTCAAAAATAAACATTAAAAATTTTTTAAAAAAAGACACTAAATAATTATCTGGCATTTGGACTCCCTTTTGCCTTCCTGATCCCCTCTGTTTAGCTTTCTCACCTTCTTTCTTTTTTTAATCTTTAGGGCTGTCCATGCTTCATTTTGTCTACTGTAATTCCCCTCGCTCAGTGTTTTAGGGATGACAGAAGTGGATTTTTTTTTTTAAGTAAAATAACCCAAAAGCAATTAGGAGAAAAGAGCCGAGGGGTGTGATGGGTGGTGGAGACGATGCTGCTGGAGATTCAAGACTTGTATTTCTCTCTGGTTCCGTACTTGGGATTGATGGAAGTTGGCTTGAATCGGGGAGTTGGAGACAGGTTGACGAACGGTCTTTTACTCTGTCGGACACAGCTGTTCCCGTGGAGTGACGGAGAATAATGGGCCTTGGGGGAGCTGTGGCAGCTTTCATATTCTTTCCCGGGCCACTTTTTCCGGGACATGAGAGAAATATCCGCTCATTTATCGCGGGTGAGATTTGAGAAGCTACAGTTGTTGATTTGCACGGGCAAATTATAATGAAGCTTTCTTATTTCTTGGCACGCTTGATGATCAGGACTCCACGACCTCTTCAGTGGGTCTCCTCTGATAAATACATTTCATTTACGTTAAGGGTAGAGTTGATTGTAGGAGATAGTGTATGTTAATAAATGGTTAAGATAGAGTCACACTTACCCTGGTGGTTGTTCCGTGGGACAGAATGACAAGTTAAAATACACGTATAAGCACCATCTCTTAAAGTATCCGAAAGCATTATTTCTAAAATCGGTGGGTATGGGCGAAGGGAATGGTCCACATTTATCAGTGTTTCAGGCAGCCAGTTTTAGCCTATTTTTTTCCTCATTTTGTTCACCTTCTTGAGGGCTTTTGCTGAAGCGAATGAATGACCTGAAGGCTGGCTTCAGGAGAACGGGGGTTTACCAAAAGCCAGACTGGTCTTGAATGATGGGTAATTGATGAGAAGGTGCTTGCCCCCTGACTTGGCCTGCGGAGTTACACTCAGGAATGAGGAGTTTTGATTCTGAAAGCTTTTGATTCTTGCTTTTTTAAAAAGAGTTCGCGTTAGATATTCATAATAGGCTAGAAAGATTGTAGAAACATACAATGTATTCTCTTGGAACTGACTTGGATGTGACTGTGTGGGTTGCATTCTCTGTATCTGAAAAATCTTAGTTTTGATAGAAAAAGTTAATTTTACTATACAGTTTAATGTTAAAAAAACCCAGCAGTTGCTCTTTGATTATATAATTGCTGAAGGGGAACAGAAGTTTGGAATTTCCAAAATGGTGGATGGCACTACTTATGTTTTAATATACCATCGAGTTTGAAATAGCTTCTCAGACATATACCTATTCAATTTGGGATAAAATTTTTTTATTATAAAATTATGAAAATTTCAAACTTCTGGAAAAGTGGGGAGAATAGATAAATGACATCCGTATGCCCATACCCTAGATTGTTCACATTTTTTTTCTATATATGTTCCATCTTTTTTTGAGGGCTAATGTATTTTAAAGTATATTAAAGAAAATGACATTTTATCCCTAAATTCAGTGTGGATCTGTAAAAACTGAGAACCATTTTCTTGATAGTTACAATATCATTATCATCCCAAGTAAAATAAAACATGATTTCTTTATATCGTTTATTACCCAGTACACATTCAGATCTCCTCAATTATTCTGAAATGTCTTTCATAGCTATTTTTTCAGACTAGTTTCTTCTACTCAAGGAACACACAGTGGATTTGGTTATTTGTCTTAAGTCTCTTTTAATCTAGAAAATACCTCCCTCTTTATTTTTATTTTGTATTAATGAAACTGACTTGTTGAAGAGACTAGCTTGATTGGTTGTCCTGTAGAATGCTCCTCTCCGCCCCCGACCCTTACTTGAATTTTCTGATCTTTTTTTTTATGGTGTCATTTAAATTTTCACTATATTTCCTGTGTGTGTGTGTGTGTGTGTGTGTGTGCGCGCACGCTAGAAATTAGTTCTAAAGGTTTCATTAGATTCAAGCTCAATATTTCTTTTCTTTTTCTTTTTTTCTTTTGCAAGACAATTTTATAGGCACTGATGTATATTCATGTTATATCTTGTTAGGAAACATTCTCTGGTTGACCCATTATTCATGATGCTGAGATGATTATAGGGCTATTGTGGTGATTGCCTCTATCTTCCAGTATTTTCCCCCTTGAAACTAGCCAGTAGCCTGCAGAGTGAACTTTGTACCATGTGAATATCCCTTTCCTATCAACTTTTATATGATGGTTTGAGCGTCTGTTAATGATCCTGGCTTGAGTGGTTTATTTCATTAGGGTTTGCAAAATGATTTTTGAATTCTCTAATTCCATCCACATGTGTTTAGCTGCATTTTCTTATGAACTGGGCATTTTCCTCACTATTGGGCTATTTGGTTATTCTGTAATATAGTTCCTTCTGGAACAGCAGAATACATGTTCATCTTTCTCTCTTTCAAAAATGTTTATTTTTGAGAGAGAGAGAGAGAGAGAGAGAGAATGGGGGAGGGCAGAGAGAGAGAGCGGGGGACAGAAGATCCAAAGTGGGCTCGCACTGACAGCAGGGAACCCTATGAGGGGCTCAAACTTGGCAACTGTGGGATCATCTGAGCTAAAGTCAGATGCTCAACCAACTGAGCCACCTCGGTGCCCCTCTTTCCCTTTTTAAATTACCACCTTTCAGAATAAGGATTTGGTGAAATAGCTACTTCTGCTGGTGACACGTGAATTTTGTTTTGCTCTTCCTCTTTTGAATATCACTATGGACTCTTGAATTTGTATACAATGAATTTGAATGGATTAGTAAATAAAGGAGAAGAGATTTTTTTAACCTGTTTTTGTAATTTTTATGTGGCTGTGTGAACTTATCTAAAAAGTCCCCAGAAGTATTTTAATTCTCTTTTAAAGATACAAACTGTGTCATACTATATAGAGCAAAAGAAAAATACTAAGTATGAAGAGTAAAGAGCATCATTTAAAAGAACTGGGAAACTTTATTGCTAATTTAAACTTAGTTTGTAACTGATCTTTTATCCTATTTCTTTTTCCATCTGCTTCAGGTACTCTGCAGGGGTTTAAATTCTCTAGGTGTCAATTTATTCTAATCTCATGAAGATTTCAAGAGCTAAATGCAAATAATGGCTACATTATGAATAAATGCCTTTGCCTTCCTCTGGGTGGATCCATGTGTGACTAAGGGCGTCTCTCTCTCTCTCTCCTCTTTGTTCTAATCTTTTTTTTTTTTTTTAAAGTCCTAAAATACCTTTAATACTGGACAGATGGCAGCGCTGTGTCTGCCTCAAGACATTTCTGACTTTTTCTAAAGTCTTCTGTCTCTGGAGATGACACTGTGTATCATTGCTGTCCGATAGAACTTTCTATGGTGGGGGAAAGGTTCTGTAATCTGTCCTAGCCACTAGTCACATGCGATTATCAAACACTTGAAATGCACCTGCTGTGACTGAAGAACTGAATCTTACATGTGCCCTCCTCAGTGCCCATCACCCAGTTTCCCTCCCCGCCCCCCATCCCCAGCCCCACCATCTACCCTGTTTGTTCTCTGTATTTAAGAGTCTCTTATGGTTTGCCTCCCTCCCTATTTGTAACTATTTTTTCCCCTTCCCTTCCCCCATGGTCTTCTGTTCAGTTTCTCAAGATCCACATATGAGTGAAAATATATGATACCTATCCTTCTCTGACTGACTTATTTCACTCAGCGTAATACCTTCCAGTTCCATCCATGTTGCTGCAAATGGCAGGACTTCATTCTTTCTCACTGCCATATAACTTAACATTTAAAATCTAGTATTTTTTTCAGCGGAGCCAGACCGTTACAACCAAAAGCAACTTGAAGTTAACTAAAGTAGGGCACCCAATGCTACCAAGGCATATTTGGCAAACCCAAACGAGATTTCGTCCTATGATAACCACACTCTCTTTTGACTTTAGCCTGGGAGACAATGAGGTATGGTGGAAAAATCAGTGTGCCGGCAGCTGGAAGGCTCACTTTCTTTTCCTAGCTCTGTCGTACAAGTCGCAGACCAAATGCTTCAGCCTCTTGAAATACCTAGAAACCACTTGTTTCCTCATCTATAAATTGGGTATGACAGCATGGCTGAATTATCCTGGGAATCAAATGGAGAGCTGCCACCAAAAGCATTTTGTAACATCCGTAGCTTTAAGAAGTGTCAGGGAATATTATTGCGGCCCGTGAATACATCTCATACAATAATGATTTGACTGCATGTATTGAACAGAACGGCATAGAGCTCTGTTGCACGTTTTAGCCGAGAGAAAATCCTTTTGTTGATCGGCCACACACCATACTGGCTATGGGATAATCACCAATGGTAATAGTAATGTTAGCACTACCGTTCAGCTTACAGAATTCAAGAACTCCTCGATGCCTTGTGAAGTCTTTTAGGGGTAGAAGTTGAAGGGCAGTGGTATGAAGAAGGCTGGGTCAGCAAGGGACTTGGGTGTGGCTTCGAGAAGGTTGCTTACACTGACTGTGTTTGATTCTAATGGGCCACGAAAAGGTGGTTGTTTCAAAGAATGGGAATGCACCTGCCTTGACATTTCTTAGAACTATCTGGGTTACAAATTTTGATGTGGCCCCAAAGAAAAAGGAAAATAGATTTGCAAGGGAGGCAGGGTGGGATGTGGCGGTGTGTGGGATGTCCAGAGGGAAGCAAGCCGGTGTCTCAACACCGAAACCTTCTTTCCTGGAATGGATCTGGAAACCTGGGCTGGGCCGGCTTCAGGTCTTGTCTCCAGAAGGGAAACAGAACCGGATGGTGACTGCTCTGCATTTTCCGGTGTTCACTACAGAATAGGTGAATGGAATGAGCTGCTGTGGCCCAGACATTAGGAAGAGCAGGTTTGGGATACACAAGAAAGCCCTCAAGAGACTGCTAGAACTTTATCTTGCTTCCCCTCCCAAATCCCCATCCCTGGGTTTTGGAAGTGGCAAGTCTATTATATGAGAAATAGCAAATTTTAGGGTGTCCTTGGCTCCATCCATCTTCCTGTTCAGTCAGTTCATCCTTGAATCTTTTAGCCTCAAGCCTTCATTCACTCTTTTTTTTAATGGGGAAGGAAAAGGAATGGGAGAGGTTTTGTGAACAGCTGGGCCCTCCCAGTTGCTGGGGTGGGTTATTTTAAGCTTTGTTGAATGTGTCCAGAGACCCAGATGACATTTTTAACTAAGCTACTTTATTAAATCTTGGGATAAAGCATAATGATGTTTATTGAACACACACACACACACACACACACACACACACACACACACACACCAGCAACATTATGTGTGAAACTTGCCCTACGAATTTTCTATAAAACATCTGTTCTCTCTGAGCCCTTTGTGAACTATGCAAGTTTGGTAGTTTCTGTTAAGACTTGAGGGACAGAAGTTGGAACCTAGTTTTGAGGAATCTAAGCATAGGTATTGGCTTCACTAACCTTAACCTCTATCTTTTGGGCCCTAGCCACTCTTGTGTTAGACAACAGTAAGGTAAGCGAATCCTGTAATAGGATTTGAACAGGATTATTTGAGAATAATAGGCAGGGGGATAAAAAGGTCTGGATTTCCCAGGGATTTTTAAATCGAAGGTAGAAAGCTCAGTGTCCTTTGTTAGCCTACAGCTTTGACAGTTAATTGCCAGCACTCATGATTTGGCCAATATGCCTTTAATGTTTACACTTGCATAGCCAAAGGAAAAGCTTTGGGTCCTTTTATCTGACTTGACTCTCACTGATTACGAATAAGAGGATATCTGGAATATATACAAGGCTTGTTAACATCCACATTTTCTTAAGCTTTAAATACCTTTCATCTCCTATATTTTTAGTGATGTCAAATTTTGGAGTGATGCTTGTATTCGTAGGAAGAGAAAATTTTCAGGAACGCTCAATCTCCAAAGAAATCCTTTCCCTTGGCATAAAGTCACAGAAATTTTCTTTCCCTTTCCAAGTCTCTACCTATAGGTGTTTTGCATAAATATAATATTTAATTCTTGCCCTTCTATTATTTTCCTCTAAGAAGAGTCCTCTTTTGTGGCTAGGGGTATCTGGTTTTGTTTTTAGGGCTTTCTAATGGAAAGAGAAAAGTTGAAATCAGAAGACCAGAGTTTATTCTATTTGGCAAAAGATGCCACAGAATACTGGGAGGAGAGTTTTATAACAAATGGTTAATATACGTAGTGTATGAAAAGCTTTCCCAAATTAGTAAAAAAAATTCAGAAAATTCAGAAGAACTATTGTCAACTACAACGACAAACACCTGAAAAGGACATCCTCATTAATAACTGAAGAAATAGAAACAAAAAAAAAATCCATCAAGATGAAAAAAATTGAAAGCACTCAGGGTTGGCGTGAATGTTGGAAAATTGTCATGTTAAATCGACATGTTAAATTGTCATGTTAAATGGGAGTTAAATCGACAAACCTTTTGGCTGGGCAGTTTGGCAGTGTGTGTCAAAAGTAATGGACTATTTATCCAATAATCCAAGAATCCCTTAATCTAAGAATCTATCCTGTAAATTTCCTGATACGAATGTGGAAGCGTCTACGTACAAGAATACTCACTGCCGCTTTTGCAAAAGAGAAACGTGTAAACATTTATATGTTTAAGAGGAGAGAACAGGTACATAATTTATGGCACGGTCACACCATGGATGCATTAAAACGCATGAACAAAGGAGGTGGACCTATATGGACATGAAAAGGCTGTGAATGATCGTTTATATTCAGTGAAACAAAGCAATTAGTAGGGGATCATGGGTAGCATGATGCCACTGTTGGGTAGGCATAGAAAATAGGGTTGGAAGGACATACTCCAGCTAACAGGTAACAGTGAATACGTCTGGGGTATGTGGGTGCATAAGGCGGGGGAAGGAGAATCTTCTCCCTTACTACATCATATACTTCTCTTTACTAAATGATCATCCATGGATGTGCATTGCTTTGGTCATTCAACACATCAGTAAAGAATAACAAAGCAAAAAGGAGAAGCTCTGGGTTCGAATGATGACACTACCATTTGTAACTTATATGACCGTGGCGAAGTCACCTGGCCTTCTGGGATTTGCTTCCTCCTTTATCAAAATAGGGAAGGTAAAACCACTTTCTACACATCTTCCAGGGTGGATGGGACGATTGAAGATGGTAACGGATTATTAGGAGTAATTTATTCATGTAACACAATTATCACCAAACTCTTTCCCTCCGAATAGAATAAAAGGACATGTGCACGTGTGCATTTTCTTTTAGTCTCGGTAGCTTTACGGATCAGAAAATGCCCGTTGCTGTGGAGATCACAGTTCTTTGGTAAGGCTTCTGCTGGACTTTTGGTACTCCTCCATGCTGCGGGCTAAGGCTTGGGCGGTGACTCCTGAAGTCACCATCCCGTCCCCGCTTCTCGTGTCTGCACACGCCACTCATGCCACACACACACACACACACACACACACACACACACACACACACACATGCACACACACACCCTGCTTCGGACATCGAGGTGGCAACAGCTGCTCTGGCATGGACTTGAACTCAAAGGATTGTTTTTCTTCGCAGGGTCTGTGCATTATTTCCTGTTACGAATTAGCCGAGTCCGGGCCAAGCTTTTCCACACCTTAAACCTTTCTGAGGCTCGCGCTGTGTTAAAGCAGAACACCCCTCTACCGAAGCCAGCTCTTAATCTGCTCGTTTCATGAGGATTTTCCAGCCTAATGGACTGGGCCACGTGAGAGATTACTGAGAGGAACAGACCAGGCAGAGGCTAAGAGACTCCACGCTAATCTGCCGAGGCGTCTGAAAATGCACAGCTGTGGGCACTAGAGATGCGTTCAAGTGTTCGGGCAGGATGTTTGTCAGGGGTGCCTGGTCCTGCAGCCTTGCTGAATGTTTGGTTAGGAGGCATAATCTTTTTTTGGACAGCATCTCCCAAACGTAAAGTGACAGATGCTAACGCAGAATATAATACAGAAGACCCAGCCCTGCTGTCATAAATAACAGTAAATTGTTGAATCTTGCTGAGTTGTAAATCTTTTATTGCCAGGGGTCTTTAGTTCACTGTAACAGAGTATAAGGAGTGGGGGCTCTTAGCAAATGGCCTGTGATTATTTCCCAACCAGACAGAAATGGGTCTGATGGAATTTATTTAACAAGCCACATAAATGCATTTTAATGGATTGTGACAACTTCTCTGAAAAAAAAAAACCACATGGCTATAGAGACTGAGTTTTGAGGGGAACATATAGGCACATACACGTGTGTGTGTGTGTGTGTGTGTGTATCTTCATGTATATATATGTGTGTGTGTGTATATATACATATATATAATTTTTTTCTGTCTACCTATAAATGTGCCAGATGGAAAGTATTCTTAAGCATTTAGAAAGTTTATCAAATAGCTTATGTGTGTGCACATGTGCACAGAACTCCCCCTCCTCCAAATATATGTCTTCTTCCCTGGATGTATTCAAGAGGAGAGTAGACCAGATTTCAGAAACATATGAAGCCTGCATAGACCCGAAGGAGGTGACTTAATGTTCCCAAATGATCTATGTTTCTATGATAATGAATAGAACTTGTGCTGGAGTCGGATGGGCTGAAAGTAAGAAATATAAGTAATATAAATCATACTGTTCTAGGCAGGAATCTGTCTTGCAGGGACAGCTTTCTGCAGTGAGCTCAACACCACGGGTAAGTTAGGAGATCGGCATAGCACATAGCAGGAGACAGTACACGTCAGAGGCACAGACAGGGGCAAGGAAAGAAAAAGATGCAGGTCACGACAGGGGTACAGACATGGTCCTGTCACTCCTTACCACGGGCGTCAGCAGCTTCTCAGTCAGGAGGCCTGGTGGTCGAAGAAAAAAGACCTTGTACTTACATAGGCAGGTTACAACTAATTTGCTATTTCATTATTGGCAGGCTACATTCAGTTTACCTGATTTTGTAGCGTGGTTTTAGTCCTCAAACGCTTTTTAGTTTCACATCTAAAAACCTCGGGTGGAAGAACGCTTTTATATTAGTCTATGAAGGATGGTACATTTAAATAACGGAAGACTATATAGACGCTAAAATCGCGTTGTGGAAGAATAGTCAGTGACCTAGAGACACAGACAGCAGGGAAGGGCTGGGTATATTAAGTGAAAGATGTAGGTGACAGCAAATCCCTTCTGCAAAAATATGGAACTATGTAAATGAAAGAGACAGAGAGAGAAAGGGAAACGGAGATACCAAGATACAAACAGTACACACAGAAAGTTAACAGTGTTCATTTTTAGATTTACAGATCACTCTTATTTTCTTCTTGCTGATGTGTTCTTCCTAAATGTTCAAAAAAGGAATGTATATAATATATAAGTAATTATATATATTTACTGAATTATATATATTGCATTTTATTATATTATATTATATACAATATATATTATATATACTTACTTAATTATATATATTTACATAAATATATGTAATTATATATAAGTGTATATATAATATATATGTGTATATATTATACACTTATATACACACATATAACACATATAACATATCTACACATATATGTTATATACAATGTATATTATATACATATAATATATACATGCACATGCACACATAACACACATAACATGTACACACATATGTTATATATTACATATATACATGTTACATATGTATACATATACACACCTATGTAATATATAACATATGTTATGTGCATATGTATATGTATAATATGTATATATAATATACATTATATATAATGTATATATGTATATATATAGCATATGTGTTATATATATTTGTAATTAGAAAACCATTGTAGGTTAGCAAAACAACAAATTCATTCAATTGCTATGAATTACGGAATTCACACCTAAGAATTAAGAAATGGTACGAGGAAGAGGAAGGAAAGCAAGGGTAGGGCCCTGAGTATTTATTTGGTGCCAGACACTGAGCTGGAGCTTGCTTACATTACCTCCTCTCACCCTCCATCCGTTAGATAATAAAACCAAGAGACAGAATCACCTTGCCCGAAGCCACATAGCTAGCAGGTGGCGAGGCAGTTTGTATCTCCTTTCTTGTTGGATCCCTAAATCTCAGATCATCTCTGGGCACTCAACTCTGCCTTCTTGACCCAGGTAGATCCAGTGGTTCCTATCCTGGTCTTCGTTTGGATTGATCACTTCATAAAACAGCAGCAAATAGACCCTTTCTTATTTTATTTTTTAAACATTTATTTATTTTTAAGACAGAGAGAGACAGAGCATGAACGGGGGAGGGTCAGAGAGAGGGAGACACAGAATCCAAAACAGGCTCCAAGCTCCGAGCCGTCAGCACAGAGCCCGACGCGGGGCTCGAACTCACGGACCGCCAGATCATGACCTGAGCCAAAGTCGGCCGCTTAACCGACTGAGCCACCCAGGCGCCCCGACCCTTTCTTATTTTAGTGAGCCAAGTTCTGTACCTTAACGTGAAGATTTCAGTATTTTCCAAGCACTGAATTACCTAAATACCAGAAGGGACAGAAGTTCTAATATCACCGCCCCCAGATTGCACCTGAGGAAGACTAGATGGCCTGATTCTCAATGACCTCTTGAGAAATAGGACTTGGGCCAAACTTCTGGATGCCTGCAACCTCTCTGCACCTGTCCGGAAGTTAGGGACTGAATGCGAAATCCATCTTGGTTCGATTCTAGTGGGCTCTCGTCTCCCCTTCCAGCCCCTAAGTGTGTGCATACAGACTTCCAGGGGGACGGGAAGCTGAGGATGGGCTGTTACTCCCATCTGGTCTCCATGTAACAAAGCCTGTAACTGCATAATTATCCATGTGCAAATGGAGAAGTCCCTTGATGTTTGGATAACCACATCCATGTCTTGAGTTTGTTATTTCTCAAAATTCCACTTAGCCGTCTCCTGCTTCCTCATGTACCGCACTGCACAAGGCCTGGCGGCCCTCCCTGGCAGCTGGGGCTGAAAGGCGGAAGGACGCCCTGCCATCATGGCAGCCTGGCTTTGGCCTTTCTTCATGGGTTTTGGTTTTTGTTTAGCCGAGAAGACAGGAAATATGTCTTTGTGTATCTGGCTTTCCATGCACTCTGGAGATGGCCGTGGCGGTGGCTGTGTGGTCCCGCACAGCACTCTCTCTGTGAACCATCAAGGAAGCTTCTGTTTATTGTTCTTTTTGTGCTCGGATTCACTTCGGGAATTGCAGGGCTGTGACACTGCGAGTGGAGAATATTGAGGAATGTCATGCTTACTTTTTCTTTTCTCGCTTTGGGACTCTTTTTAACAAATGACTTATTTAAGGCTAAAAGGAAATCATCTGGGGGGAGGCATAGTTAAGGGAGTTCGTTCACACATGAAAACAATCCCGTACTCATTAGTGTTCCGTGACCGGGGAAAACTCACGTGGCGTCAAAATTCTGCCCCTGCTCTGAGATCCTCGCCTGCGGCTTTCAGCTGCACAGCGCTGCTCTCTAGGACTTTGACTTAATTAGAAACTGTGAACTCGTGGCTAAATCTAATTTAGGAGAATCGTCGTCAGCGACGATGCTACGCCCATGCAGGGGTGCAGCAGTCCTGCCGCGGTCCAGGTGAGGTTTCAGAGCTGACGGGAGGTACTGACAGCAAGTTAGGAGAACGGACACAGCGAGATGGGTTAAGTGCCCGCAGCCGGGAAATGTGGCTAATTGCATGCTGCCCCCTGCTCCGCCCGCTCTGTCCTAAGATTTTAGGAGTCCCGGCTCAGTAGGAACAAGCTCAGGCCGTGTCTGTCTGTGTCTCTGTGTGTCTGGAAAAGCGTGTGTCTCTCGTTTGTCCCTGTGACAGTGTTCACGTGGCTACCTGGGATCCGTACGTGTGTGCCACCTGTTGCGTGTGTACGTGACCGTGCACTCGGGTCCACTTTGCCCCTCTTTCCAAGCGGGAACAGAAGGACGTGTTCCTCGGTGGCAGGAAAGCCCACCCTGGTCCCCCCCCTCCTCCAGCCAAAACCAGATCATGTGGAAACGGAGTGGCACTTTCTCCAGTGGCCCCGCGGGGGGGGGGGGTCAGGAGGGAGCAGCAGAATGCCTTGACGTGGACCCCCCCCCCCCGGGCTGCGGTCTGGGTTTCACTCGGGAATACAAGTCAGATGCTGCCTCAATGCCGTAAACAAAGCCAACGCTACTTGTGTAAGTAGACTGACTCCTTGCACCGCAACGGTCTGCTACATTGGCCCGGGGGGGATGGGGAGCGTTCCTAGGGCTTCTGTTGGAAAGTGAAATGGTAGTTTAAGGGATAACCTGTTGTCTGGAAGTGAATTTGAAGTGTTGGAGGAGGGGGATGCAATTCGGGGGAGGCAGCAGCGTAATTTGTGTCACGGTTCGTTTCACGAAGGGTTTTTGTCTTTATGGAATCTCATCTCCAGTGAATTTTCACAACCCTGCCCCCTCTCGGCTTTGCAGACAAAAACATGGAGCATCAGAAAAGTGACGTGATTTTCCCTAGTCGGGGGTAGAGAGGCAGGACTCACATCTCCATCTTTTAACTTTGAAAGTGAGTGCTCTTTGCTTCAACAACAGGGCTTCCGAAGGCTCTATTTCTTTGATCAATTACCAGCTCTTGAAACCACATTTTCCCCAATGACGTTTGTCTTGGGATGACTGGTAGAGGCAGAGCTGACGGAAGACGAGGAAACAGCCACGCAGAGCAGAGGGTGAGGTGAAGAGGAAGGACAGAGATGGTGTGATGCGGCCACCAACCCGGGAATGCAGGGCGGCCACCAGAAGGTGGTAAAGGCCTGGATCAGATTCTCCCCTGAAGCCTTCGGAGGAAGGGGGCCCTGCTGGAGTTCAGATTTCTGGCCTCCAGAACTACGAGAGACTCACTCTGTCTGGTTTTTAAGCCACCACGTTTATGGCAATTTGCTACATCAGAGCCTCAGGAAATGAATATAGATTTTGCGTTTGTTTAGAGATTTTTGTTTTAGTTTCTCACGGCTGCTGTAACCAATTGCCATTAACACGGTGGCTTAAAACAACAGAAATTTCGTCTGTCACAGTTCTAGAGGCCAGAAGTCCGAAATCCAGCAGGGCCGTGCTGCCACTGGGGGCTCTAAGGGAGAATCATTCCATGCCTCTTATGGCTTCCGGTGGCTCCCACATTCTTTGGCATTCCTTGGCTTGTGGCCACTTTCCTCTGATCTCTGCCTCTTCCTCTGGATGTTTCTTCTCTCCTGTGTCTCTCCTTCAGTGAGAACAAAGTTCCTTCCCCACCATTATGGAAGTGTTCCAAATGTAATCAACCCGCCACCGGCTGGTTAGCTGATCACCTCGGGAATGATGCCATATTGGGAACTCACTGTTGGTCTCTGCTCCTGGCAGATCGCACGCCCAGTGGTGGCCGTAGCCAGGTTCGCTTTGGTGAGAGGAAATCCATGTTGCTGAGCCCATGTATAACCTCCCTTCTTGCCACTGTGGCCGCTTTGTTCCTGAGCCCGTCGGTCAACGACGCGAGTGGCTGGGGTAAGAAGCTGACCGGTATTCACAGAATAGGTCATCCTACCCACTTGATTTGTAAAGTCACTCTCTGCTCAAGTCACTTTTTAGTGAGCATTCGCAGGGGATGCAAATATCTTCGTGATTTCCCATGTCTTACCTTAGAAGAACTGTCACTTATTCTCATGTATCTTCTCCAGCCCTTATCATGCCTCAGATGCCCCCCAACTAGATTTATATTCAGCCTAAAGCCCTACCCCATTTTTATGGTATCGGTGGTTTAATGAGCAGGGCTACCTGGGTAAAATTTCCAGATAATTCGAACTTAATCTTCTGCTAATCAGTGATAACCAGAATGTTAAAGGGTGAACTTTTATTCAAGTATTTTTTTTCTCACATTAACCTTCTTAAACAGAATATATAGTACCTTTTCAAAAAAGAAATCATTGAGATTCATTTCAGATATAAAGTTGGTCTATAATCTTTTAAAAAAAATTTTTTTTTTAACGTTTATTTATTTTTGAGACAGAGAGAGACAGAGCATGGACGGGGGAGGGTCACAGAGAGAAGGAGACACAGAATCTGAAACAGGTTCCAGGCTCTGAGCTGTCAGCACAGAGCCCGACGCGGGGCTCGAACCCACGGACCGTGAGATCATGACCTGAACCGAAGTCGGATGCTTAATCGACTGAGCCACCCAGGCGCCCCTAAAGTTGGTCTATAATCTTGACTACTTAACAAATGAGTTGTGCCTATTTATTTTTGTATTTCTTCCAAGTCCTGGTCACAAGGCATATAGAACTTTACATTGTGGTAATAGCGTAACACTTACTTTGTATTCGGCGTTTTTGATTTAGCATTAAAGCGTTGTCTGTGTTCCTTCTATACCATTTAAGAAAATGTCATTTGTTATAGCAAGTAAGCCTTTTTAACAGTAAACAACTTTTATTGCCTTTAAACACAGTGGAGAGTTATTTCTCACCCCTGTCAGAGGGTTTTGGCTGTTGAGCAAAGACTCTTGGCTTCCAACTTGTGGCTCTGTATCTCCTAGGGCCGCGTGTTCACCTGCACGGAGTCTGTGGAAGAGGAACTAGGCACACGAGGTACATCTGTTTCTCACCATCCTTAGCCCAGAAGGCACAGGCGTTACTTCTGTTCCGTTCTCTTGTTCATGTATCGTCTGCTGTGAGATTAGTCGTGTGGCCACACTAGATGCAAGGGTGGTCTGGGAAATGTAGCCCCTGGCTGGGGGCTGGAGGGGGGTGCTATTCAGTGACACGTCTGTCCTGTGGAAGCGGATCATAACGTTTTGTGGGCTGTGAACCAAGTCTACCACAGCTGCACAACCTTGGTAATTATCCTTTAAAATGGCTGAGGAATATTCTATATGTTGGTGCATCACGCTTTACTTGATAGGTCCTTCATTATTTATTCTCTCTTATTTATAAAGATCGTTTTTAATTTTTCATTTCTAACGAATACCACTGTAAGAATTATCTACACACACATTCCTCTCCCCGCCCCCCCCCTTAAAGATTGTTTCTTTACGAGCAATTCTAAAAGGTGGGAGAGACAGAAATTTGTGAACAAAGGTTACAAATGTTTTTCAGAGTCGTGAATCTATAGACTTATTCCTTGAGGGCGGTGACTAAACCGAATTCATTGCTTGTATCATGCAGCTTGACGTCCCCTGTTTCATGGTAACACACAATAAAATGAGCTGAATGACTAAATAAATTTTAACGAGAGCATGTGGACCATAATTTATTATGACTCTGGATAACAGTATGGGTGTGATTATTGTCCCTGTGTCTTTCCCATCTTGATAAATGACACCATCACCCATTAAGTTATTGAAGGTAGAAATCTGGGAGTGGATTCTTTCCCTCACTGGCCCTTGTATTCGTTGTTCATTGCTGTGCAAGAAATTATGATGCAACTGATGGCCTAAAATGATCATGAATCTTTATTTGGCTCACAGCTAGATAGGTTGTTCTCACCTGGGGACTCTCATGAGGTCACAGTCACATACTCCTGGGGTCTTTGTCATATGAAGGTTTGACAGGGACCGGAGGATCCTTTGCAAGATGAACCACTCGCACAGCTGGCTAGTTGCCGCTGGCTGTCAGTTCCTCTCCCTATGGGTGCTTATGCAGGGACCTTGCGTGTCTTCATGACAGAATGGCTGGTCCCCTGTAGAGTGAGTCAACAATCCAAGAGAGCAAGACGGAAGCGACAGTGTCATGTATGGCCTCACCTTGGAAGCCACACACTCTCAGTTCTTCAGTGTTCTACTCACCATGCGGTTCTGCCCTGTTGGTGTGGGAGGGTCTGCGCAAAGACCCCACTACCAGAAGGCAAGGGTCATTGGGCGCCATCTTGAAGGCTGGCTACCAGAGTTCCAGTCTTCTGTATTTCATTCCAACTACATGTTCTTTTCATTCTCCCTCTTCCAAAATCTCAAATAGAATCTCTTCATTTCATTTCTCCTGCCTCTTGCCTAGTCCAAGACTATCCATACTCAGCTCTGCTGTGATAGCCTTCCACCTGATCTTTCGGCTCATCATTCTAATGCATTCTTCACATAGCAGCCGTTCGTTTTTCCAGTGAATTAATTCAACATATTAGTTGTGTTCTTACTACATAATAGGTTTGTTCTAGATTGTCAGAATATAGCAGTGAAGAAAACAAAGACCTTAGAGCTTCTATAAAGCAGGGAAATAAATGAATAATAATGGGAAATATTAGGTGGTAATATACATACTACCGAAGATTAAAACAGGCTAAACGAAAGAGAGGGCAATAGGAAAATTAGGAATGTGTGGGTGCTGTATTATACAGGTCTGTCAAGGGTGCTGTCTCTGATTAGTTGACATTGGGACAGAAACCCCAAAAGATAGAAGGAGGCAGGCATGCAAATATCTGGGTAAGAGAGTTCTAAGCAGAGGGAAGAGCAAAGACAAAGGCCCTGGTCATGCTCGATGTGTCTGAGGGATGGTAAACCACCCAGTACGGCTAGAGCAGAGGAAGGAGGACAGTGGAGGGCATCAGGTGTTGCAGGGCTTACAGAGGACGTTGACAACTTTGGCTTTACTTTGGGTTGGTGCAAAAGTCATTGAAACGTTTTGCTGACATGATACGACTTGCTTTTTAAAAAGGTCGCTTGGACTGCTCATTCCGTGATCTCTTATTTATTTTTTAAAAAATGTTTATTTATTTGTTATCCCAAGCAGGCTCTGCATTCAGGCGTGGCGTCCATTGTGGGGCTCCATCTCGTGACTGTGAGATCATGACCTGAGCAAAATCAAGAGTCAGACGCTTAACCCACTGAGCCACCCAGGCGCCCCTCATCCTGTGACCTTTTAAAATGTAAATGATATCAGGTCACTTCCACTGCTTAAAGCCTTCTAGGAATTCCCATTGCGCGGCTATTATGATCGTCATGTTTATTGCTATTATTGAAATTGACACCCCACTATTCTCTATCACAGAACCCTGCTGATTTCCTTCCTAATACATATCTGACTAGCAAATATTATTATTAGGCTGTTTTGGTTATGGTCTGTCTCCTCCACTTGAAAATATGTACTCTGGGGATGTTGTGGGTCTTTCGATACTAAATCGTCCCAGGACTCTGTTGTTCTTGGAGCTCTTGTGTTTGTTCTTTGCACATTTTTTTTCTGTATCTTCCCTCATTGTCATATTTGGTCGGTGACCTACTTCTAGCAATGCTAGAGTTTGTTCGCAGGTCTGTCAAGCTCTACAGGTGATTTCAGTGTTCAGTTGAGCCTGGTGATCAAACCCCCTTGTTACTCGAGGAACCAGCAGCATGGGCACCACCTGTGAGCTTTAAAGACTATGAAACCTTGACCTACTCCTAGATAGGCCAGTATAATTAGTCTGAGATGCCGTCTGAATATTGGTAACTTGAAGGCTTCCTTAGGGATTCTGAATTGTAGTAACATTTGAGAACCACGGGATTAGATGACATTGGTCTCTATTTTAAGACAAAGCATACCGAGTAATACTCTGTAGGGCTATGTGGCTTTCTTTTTTAAAATTCAGCTTAGTAGCTACAGAAAGACTCTGGCCACACCCATGGATGACTTCCAGATCTCTGCCTAGCATGGCCAGATAGTTTCTCCAGTGTCCCAACACACACTGTCAGTGGCAGAAATAAAATTCTTGCCTTCATAAGAGTGGTTGTTCTGAGGGCATTCAAATACATCTGCTGACAACAAGGCTATAGGAAGCCAGGACTCTTCTGTATGAATTTGTGCTGAGGCAGAGAGAAGAAGGGGATGAAGCAGAGAAAACCTCCATTTCTTTTTTCTTGTAATTTCTAGCATGTTCATGTGCAGAGTTTCTAAGCCAGTAACAAACTAAAAACCTCTTGTGTAGAGGAAGCTTCATGAAAGTTCTAAGGTTCTAAGAACCTTCATGCTAACCCTTTGGTCATCAGAACTGGAGGGGCACATGTACCCCAATGTTTATAACAGCACTTTCAACAATAGCCAAATTATGGAAAGAGCCCAAATGTCCATCAAGTGATGAATGGATAAAGAGATGTGTATATATGTGTGTGTATATATATATATATATATATATATAGAATGGAATACTACTTGGCAATGAGAAAGAATGAAATTCTGCCATTTGCAACAATGTGAAGAAACTGGAAGGTATTATGCTAAGTGAAATAATTCAGAGAAAGGCAGATATCATGTTTTCACTCATATGTGGAACTTGAGAAGCTTAATGGAGGACCATGGGGGAAGAGAAGGGGAAAAAAACAGTTTCAAACAGAGAGGGAAGCAAACCATAAGAGACTCTTGAATGCAGAGAACAAACTAAGCACTGATGGTGAGGGCGGGAGAGGGGAAAATGGATGATGGGCACTGAGGAGGGCATTTGTTGGGATGAGCACTGGGTGTTGTATGTAAACGATGAACCATGGGAATCTACCCCCCCCCCCCCCCCGCAAACCAAGAGCACATTGTATACACTGTGTTAGCTGACTTGACAATAAATTGTATATAGATATAAAGTGGATGTTTCAAACTACTAAAAATCAATGGGGCAGGTCCAATTTACAGCTTAATAGTTGGCTGCTACATGTGGGTGCCCCAACTGGTGTTGGAGATACTGGGCAGGAGGCAATGCCAGAGCTCTCCTTTACCCCTTAACCCAAAGCCCACTCTATGCCTTTTGCAAGTGATTTACTGTGTGTTAACAGAGCCTGGGGCACTTCCCATTGAAATGTCTTTGATCCCGTGTAACTGGATTGATTTTTTTCCTTGGCTGATCTAGATTGGACGACTGATTATTGGACAGAATGGCATCTTGTCGACACCTGCTGTTTCCTGCATTATCAGAAAGATCAAGGCCGCCGGTGGAATCATTTTAACAGCCAGCCACTGCCCTGGGGGACCAGCTGGAGAGTTTGGAGTGAAGTTCAATGTTGCCAATGGAGGTATGTAGTTTAGAGGATACCTTAATCTTCACAGTTTCTGTCCTCTTAGGTTATTGTAGTCTTACAATGACTCTGATGGTAGACGAGCAAGGTGGAGAGGAAGTGGCGCAGAAAGTTCCAGTGAGGGATCTGTCTTAGGGTTCTCCAGAGGAACAGAACCAGTAGGCTATAAAGAGATTTATTATAAGGAATTGGCTGGGTTTCCGTTTAACATGGCAACGTAGGAATATCTGGTACTCACCTTCTCCCATGGACACACCGAATCTACAGATACATGGAACGATTTCCTCTGAAAAACAAAAACAAAAACCTAAAAACTAGCACAGCAACCCCTTTCCATAGGGCAAGTGAGAGGGAAACCACTTCAAAGTGGGTTGAAGAGGCTGGGACACAAACCCACCACCGGTGAAATGATCCACCCTCTGGAGAGAACAGAAAACCTAGAGAGTCTCCCCAAGAAAGGGAGGGTTCGTACTCTACATTGGGCACCCCACCTTTTAAGACTGGTACCTGAGAGATGCGCCCCTCCAAAACATCTGGCTTTGAAGACCAACTGGCTCGTGCCCTCAACCTGAAGTCTATGACAAACTGAGGGATGGCTCTTAAAGGGCCTACCCACAGCCACACCTGCCCCGGACCCAGCGAGGGAGTTAGCTCACATGATTATGGAGGCTGACAAGTCCAGAGACTGTAGACCCAGGAGAGCGATGGCAGAGTTCTAGTCTGAGTCCCAAGGCCTGAAAAACAGCACAACTGATGGTGGAAGTTCCAGTCCGAGACCAGGTTCAGGTTCAAAGGCAGGAGAGAACCACTGTCTCAGCTTGAAGCCAGACAGGGAGAGTGACTTCTCCCTTACTCAGCCTCTTGTTCTGTCCAGGCTCTCAGTGGGCTGGATGAGGCCACCGGTAGTGGGCACTTTACACAGTCTCCTGGATGCTAATCTCTTCCAGAAACCCCCTTACAGACACACCTGGGATAATGTTTCACCAAATATCTGGGCACTGTGGGGCTCAGTCAGGTTGACATATAAAACTAACCTCACAACGCTTGAGGTGGCCTAATGAGATCTCGAACCTATTTGGTGTTTTGCACCTCTGCCCTTCTTAGCACAGTCAAATGGTTGAATAATTGATGCTTATCTGATGTGGAAGGGGTCTGGATTAAAAAAATAATTTTTTTAATGTTTATTTATTTTTGAGAGAGACAGAGTGTGAGTGGGGGAGGGGAAGAGAGAAAGGGAGACAGAATCCGGAGCAGGCTCCAGGCTCTGAGCTGTCAGCACAGAGCCCAACGTGGGGCTCGAACCCAGAAGTCACGAGATCATGACCTGAGCCAAAGTCGGACGCTCAACCGACTGAGCCACCCACGTACCCCTAGAAGGGCTCTGGAGTTTAAAATAGGAACTTGCTCTAAGTCATTTAGACCATTCCTGTTATTTGGCAGATGAACAAATCAAATCCCCAAGAGGCTCTTGTTCAAGTTCACATGGCTGCTCAAAGCCAGACAAATGAGTTTTTAACATAACTCATAGACTTCCTCTTTCCTATAGCGTTGACTTTGTCTCACTGAAATGCTTATGATCATTCCACTTTTTTCTTATATTAACAGAAATTTATAGTTTGGAGGTCTTTGTGGGGTGGTTTATATATATAGGGGTGAATTAGAAGAACAATTTTAATTTTTTTGTAATGTTTATTTATTATTGAGAGACAGAGACACAGAGCATGATCAGGGGAGGGGCAGAGAAAGAGGGAGACACAGAATCCGAAGCAGGCTCCACGCTCCGAGCTGTCAGCACAGAGCCCGACGTGGGGCTCAAACCCGCGAACTGTGAGATCAGGACCTGAGCCAAAGTCGGTCGCCTAACCAACTGAGGCACCCAGGTGCCCCGAAACACAATTTTAAACACATATTAAGTTAAGGAGAATAATAAATGGGTAGCTTGTGTCCATTATTTGTTTTTCTATTTTGCGCTTTTTTTTCCCCTAAAAGATTTTAAGGTAAATTAGAGCATGAAGACATTTTACACCTAGATATTTCTGAATACATCTCTTCAAAAGAAAGACCTATTCCTACATAACTACATTATCAGGCCTAACAAAAATAACACTAATTCCCTAACATCCTCTAAAACCTAATCTATATTGAAAATTTTCCAGTTGCCTCCAAAATGTTATTTATAGCTGTTTCATCCCAGAACAGGATTCATCCCAGAACCATGCCTTTCATCTGCTCGTCAAGTCTCTAAATTTTAATCTTGAACCCTGAGTCTGCTTTTATAGGTGGGTAGGAGCTGATTTTTAACCAACAGCAGTTACTTTTATGAATCTGAAGGCAATATTTATTATTTCCCCCTCCTTACAGCCATTTGGGACATTATCCAAACAAAGGAATTTCACTCCCATCAAGTGTTAAAAAAAAAAAAAAAAAAAAAAAGACCCGCAAAACACCTTACAAAGTGTCCCGTGATGGGAGAAGCTCTCCTTCATTAAAAATCACACCTAGGACCACATCTAGTCTTGCAACAGGTACTGAGAATTTCAGGAAAAAACAGGCAGTATTCAGGTATTTTATATGCTGTTAACGCAAGAAATCGAATGGGCTCAGAAAATGGCAGTTTGCAGAGAAATATGATATGTAAGTTGACAAACTAAACAATGGATTTCAAGTAAGCATTTGGAATTTATGTTTGGTTTCATATCTTGTAAGAACAGCTCAGTCATCTCGATGACATCCTGTGCGGCATAAAGGGAGAAGATATTATTTAAATACCCATTTTGTAGACTGAATTACAGGAGGAAGTGAGACCTACTCAGCCATAGAGGGAGGGGATTGAGTTTATCATTTAGCCTTTGACTATATTGAAAGTCCCTCTCTTACGCTTAATTCTTCATGTTTCCATGCCTTGGCATCATTAACGAAGCTCACATTCCTGATGGCATAGAGAGATTCGGTTGGTTCTTCCCACTCAAAGTAGAATGAGTTTTACCATAAGTTCTTTTTTGGGAGAAGCATTCATCTCTTTTCATTGTGTGCCATACGGATACATTTTATGGAATTAGTAGGCACATTCAGGGAAATGGGACGCATCTGGAACTATGTTGTTTTTATTTTATTTTATTTTATTTTATTTTATTTTATTTTATTTTATTTTA
>NC_064807.1:10861335-10936777 GCF_023721935.1 Panthera uncia
TATTTTATTTTATTTTATTTTATTTTATTTTATTTTATTTTATTTTACTTTATTTTATTTTATCTTATTTTATCTTACTTTATTTTATCTTATTTTATCTTCTTATTTTATCTTATCTTATTTTGTGTTTATTTATTTATTTTGAGAGACAGAGCATAAGCAGCAGGAAGGGCGGAGAGAGAGAACCCCAAGGAGGCTCCATGCTCAGTGCAGAGCCCAACGCGGGGCTTGAACTCATGATGGGGAGGGAGATCATGACCTGAGCCGAAATCAAGAGTCTGATGCTTAACTAACTGAACCCCCCAGGCGTCCCTGGAACTATGTTGCTTTTAAAATGGATTTAGAGCACAGGACCATTGTGAGCATGTTTTTAAGTATAGGGGAAGATGCTAGAGGGGAAATGGAATCAGTAATAAAAATACTGGATGTTTTTTGAATCTTACCATGTGCCGGGCACCATAGTCCGACCTTTACATGCATTGTCTCCCTTAATCCTCCTAACAGCCCTATGAAGTGACTGAGGAATAAAATGGTTTCAAAAACTTAACGCCATGTCACAGAATCAGTAAGCTGTGGCACTCAATCAGAGCCTAGATTCGGAGAAGAGGGCAGAACATTTGAATAAGAAGGCAAGGAAATGAGGAAGGAAGCAACTCTGAGGGGTGCAGAATGGAAGTCTGGGGAAATAGTTCCTAGATCTGTGCAAAAAGAAAGTAAGAAGAAAGGTTGCCTGCTCAGATCATGGGACAAGGATAAAGAAGGGACTTGGAACATATTTTGTAAAAGGTACTCTGGAAAATTTGTTGAGAATTCATAGGAAGTTGTGCAGTGAAGCAGCCTCATTCTTAGGGGCAAGCAGTCGGTGTTATTTTGTAACTGCCCCCAGCAATGTGTGGGAGTCTGGGAATGGCAGCAGTGGGGGAAGGTGATGGCAATGTCCCAGGGTTGGGGAATGGCAGCGTGGGCTTGGCACGGCCTCGGGGGGGGCTTGTACTCATTACGGATATCTGAGCTGCCATCGGACTATTAGGGTTCAAAATCCAGCCTCTGTTAATTACCAGCGATGGGACCTTGGTTAAGGGTCTCCCCCCTTCTTCAAATTTCAGTTTCCCCATTTGGAAAATGAGGATAATAAGAATTCTTCCTTCATCTGCTTTTTGTGAGTGCCCAATTCCATATAAAGTGTGAAATGCAGTGTATGTAAGTTTCAGTACAGGTTGGCTCATGTTATTATGCTAACAAAGGTATGGCTCAAATGGTGGACCAGAGGGTCTTGCCTGGGATAAGAGACCACGGAAACTAGAATGGACCACTGGCCTGTGATTAATCAGGTGATGACGAGCATTAGTATAGGAATGAGCAGGTTCAGCAGAGGTACAGAGTAGGGTGGTTGGCAGATAAGGAATTTATGGGCTGAGGGCAACCCAATTTGATATTTTTGAAAGGATTTCAAGCGACAACAATACTTCAGGTATGACCCTGCCAGCCATTGGCTAAAAAGAGGAAAAGTCATCGGAGTAGATGACGTCAAGGAACTTGGAAGTTGTCAGCGGCTACAGAGGTTGCTGATGAACAGTGAGGGTAACAATGTGAGTGGCTGATAGGCATCATAGAAAACCAACATTCTAGAAGCTGTTTTCCTTTTGGAAACAGGTGTGCTTTGTCATTGAAATTCGGACTGTTTAAAAGTGAGGGACAGAGCTGGCTATTGTATTAGACAGCGTAGCTGTAAGGATTAGGATAGAAAAGAAATTATTTCTAGATTTCTCGTCAGTTGAAAGTTACAATATAGTTGGGTAATTCATACACAACCCATCTATTGTCTATCGTTTATATTTTAGATCTCAGTGTACTCATTTGATTGAGTGTACTCATTTGATTTCCCAAACTTGTTGCAAAAAAATCTAAAGTGACTTGCATTAAGATGTAAAAATTAAAAAGAAAGAAAAACAGAAAGAGGACGAATTGTTGATTTTCTATTCATTTAAAGTGTATCACAACCTAATTGTCCTTTTGATCTTGTAAGGAAACGGATCAAATATTTTTTGTTTAAACCTCATTCCATTTATTTAAAAAAGTTTTTTTTAAATTTTTTAAATGTTAAAAAAAATTTTTTTTAATGTTTTATTTATTTATTTATTTATTTATTTTTGAAGGAGAGAGAGAGACAGAGCACGAGCAGGGGAGGGGCAGAGAGAGAGGGAGACACAGAATCCGAAGCAGGCTCCAGGCTCCGAGCTGTCAGCACAGAGCCCCGATGCGGGGCTCGAACCCACGAACTGTGAGATCATGACCTGAGCCGCAGTCGGACGCTTAACCGACTGAGCCACCCAGGCGCCCCTATTTAAAAAAGTTTTTAACTTTATTTATTTATTTTGAGAGAGGCAGAGTGAGTGGGGGAGGGGCAGAGAAAGAGGGAGACGGAGAATCCCAAGCACAGGCTGTGCTGCCAGTGCAGAGCCCGATTCGGGGCTCAAACCCACAAAACCATGAGATCGTGACCTGAGCCGAAACCAGGAGTCAGAAGCTTAACCGACTGAGCCACCCAGGCACCCCGCTTTAACCTCCTTTTAAAAACTTGGAAGTCACTAGAGAGCACGAGTTGGGGGAAATAGTTGACCCTGGTAAGAGCTGCCTCAACAAGGCAGCAGACCTGGGAGTAGAAGCCATACTTTCTTTCTCTAGATGCACTTAGGAGGCTGCAGTTTAAATCTGGGATCCCTCACTTGTGTCAAGTGCATATCCCATTGATGTCTCATATCCTGAATAAAGCAGATTACATAACCGGGTCTCCCTAGCAGGTGTGAAACTATTTTTAGGGAAGATGTATCATTACTCAGAAGCGGATTCAGACAAACAAACGTGGGTTATTAGCCTATGTAGAACAGGTGAGGCTGACCAAATTTCCTCCATCATGGATGAATACAGCATAAGGAATACAGAGGCTAACCGAACTGTGAACTGTTTGTCCACTGTTTGGAGAACAAACGCACCTTTCTTTTGCTTGGCGGTGAAGGAGATGACATATCTCTGATCGAAACTGCAGACACCTTTTAAAAAATTTCTTTTGGGTGATGCGCTATTTTCACGTGTTAGGTCCTGCCCCAGATGTGGTCTCCGACAAAATCTATCAGATCAGCAAGACAATTGAGGAGTACGCCATATGTCCTGATCTTCGAATCGACCTATCTCGGCTTGGAAGACAAGAATTTGACCTGGAGAACAAATTCAAGCCATTCAGAGGTAATAGATTATATTTTGAAAAAGAATAGCTCCGTGAATGGGGGTGACTCTATCTTCTGCAGGGGAGGGCACACGTTAAAGCGTTTGGATTGTCCATTTGGGGGTTGATGTTTGAGAAATAGATGTACCACGACTGTGGTGCACCGAGAAGTCAGAGCAGCCAAGATCTTCAGAACTGGCAACTTTCGAAAATGACTTTCTAAACCCAAGATCACTTTCAGTAGAGGAAAAATGTCATGACTGACTCCGTTACAGCGTTCCAAGGATAGTCTGTCAATTGCCAAAACATGTCTTTGCTTTTCTAATCAATTAAGGCGAAGATGCTGGAATGCCTTAAACAGTTGAGGAGAGACTCAACAAGGTAGTGGGGTTCTTAAAATGGCCCATGGAAGGTAGGCATTTCTTTTCCAAGCCAGAACCATGCCATTCAACTTGATTCGATGCACAAGTAATCACCTATTCTATAGCAAGTACTGTGTGAGGAGATTTTACAAAGGAACTCAGTAAGTACTGAATGGAGTTAGGCGAAGAACAGAATGAAATTGCCCCAAATATCCTATACCGTAGAGTGACTAAAACTTCTGGAGTACTCAGATTATAACCTTTAAATTTGTGGGTTAATATTGAACCGTATAATACCATCAATATCATATATACGCATATTATTCCCCTCTCTTTTATCTTACTGCTTTTGCCTAGAAGGCATACAATTAGCGATAAAGCCAACTATTTACTCCTTTAGTGCCCTATAAGCTTGAATACAGTTTGTGTTAAGGTGTTGTCTTTAGTTGACTTAGCTAAAAGCATGAAATGCCTGGCTGACAGGCACATGGCATTTGTGGGACAGAGAAAACCTTGAAATGGACTGTTGCGGGGTCACACTGTTAAGCTAACACGGCTGCCCTTTTTTTAAATTTTTTTAAATTTTTTTATTTTTTTAATTTTTTTAACGTTTATTTATTTTTGAGAGAGAGAGAGACAGGGCATGAACGAGGGAGGGTCAGAGAGAGAGGGAGACACAGAATCTGAAACAGGCTCCAGGCTCTGAGCAGTCAGCACAGAGCCCGACGCGGGGCTCGAAGTCATACCGTGAGATCGTGACCTGAGCCGAAGTCGGACGCTTAACCGACTGAGCCACCCAGGCGCCCCAGGACTGCCTTTTTCTTGAAGGATTTTGAGTCCACTGCTTGCTTAGCCAATCGGCAGACATTGACTGAAAGCCACGTGATACTGGAAGCCGTGTGCCTCCTTTTGTAAATCTAGCTGGGAGCATGCACACGCACACACACGCGCACGCGATGTCTTGACAACTATCGACAAGAGATGGATTACGTGAAACAAAATGATTTAAACATGCTTGCGTACATACATTTGGGAAAACTGGACGAGGAAGTGACTGGGAAAAACCAGGCGTTACCGTCAGGAAGAAGTTGTTATTGATTTATTGATTTTTGGTTCTTTCACGATTTTTATGGTTGTTCCAGAGACCCCCGTGTCTTTGGTGAGCTCAGAGTCAGGCAGTTGCTGCAGCCCCATTGCTAGTTTGCTGAGTTTTCTCCAATGCTCCAGATACCAGGAGGTGGGCAGAAGAATTCCTTGGCTTCCAAGAAGAATTTGGGGATGAGTGTTTGGGATGATCTATGTGCTGTGTTCTTGCTGCTTTAAATGTTGAGCAAGGCTTGAGTTAATTGGAAACACGTTCATTCCTTGGCATTTCCCCTTAAAGGGTCAAGAGCGTGAACTACTTGACGCGAACTTTCAGTTTTCACTGGATTCTACTTCCTTGTTTTTTACATTTCTGTTTACCATGTGTTATCTGCTATGAATACCAAGTATATCTGGGCAAGCGGTTCAAGAATTAAAGAACCGGAATGAAGCTGCCAAAAATATTCTCATATCTTATAGAGTGAGTAAGACTTCTCACGTATTTAGGACATAACCTTTTGTTTTATAAATTATTTTTTTTTATTGTGGTAGAATATACATAACGTAAACTTTACTGTCTTAACCATTTTTAGGTCTACATTTCATATAAATCCTTGATTTATTGTGCAAATTAATATCCCCCTCACGTCAAAAGATTAGTCATTACTTAGTCATTATTGTACAGATTAATTAGTAATTACTTAGTCATTATTGTACAAATTAATATCCCCCTCATGTCAAAGGATTACTTAAAAAAATTTTTTTAATGTTTTTATTTATTTTTGAGACAGAGACAGAACATGAGCAGGGGAGGGGCAGAGAGAGAGGGAGACAAAGAATCTGAAGCAGGCTCCAGGCTCCGAGCTGTCAGCACAGAGCCTGACGCGGGACTCAAACTCACGGAGCGTGAGATCATGACCTGAGCCGAAGTTGGACACTTAACCGACTGAGCCACCCGGGCGCCCCAAAGGATTACTTTTTAGTGAACACAAACCATTTTGTGTTCATTAAAAACTAATTACAGTATATACGAAAGGGCACGCATACTACATTGATTTAAGTGCAAGGAAAAATATTTTTAGATTTGTATTTGAAAAGATGATGAGACAGTTTCATATAGAATATTAAAATTCCATCCATTAGGGGTGCCTGGGTGGCTCATTCAGTTGAGCATCTGACTTCGGCTCAGGCCACAATGTCACAGTTTGTGAGTTCGAGCCCCACGTTGGGCTTGCTGCTCTCAGCACAGAGCCCACTTCAGATCTTCTGTTCCCCTCTCTCTCTGTCCCTGCCCTGCACGCACTCTCTATCTCTCTTGAAAATAAATAAAACACTAAAAAATATTTTTAAATTCTATCCATTAAATGTTATGCCTGGATTTACTGAAAATTATTAAAGACGGATTGATAATATCTTACCAGGTTTAATATTTCAGAATTTGAAAAATTTGAAAGGCAACATCCATACATTTCAACATAAGTATGAGTTTAAAAGCAGGGCTTATGGACAAATTTTAGTGCCTAAAGAGTCAAATATTTACTATTCTAGGGAAAGTACTTTCTCAGTGTTAATTACATGCTGATGGCCAAGTTTGAAAAATGTAATGTATTTTGGGTTTTGTGTATCTGTCAAATAACTGGAAAAGACTAGTTTTGGATTCCTGGTCATCGGGTGGTAACAGACATTGAGGAACATTCGTGTTTAACGAGGATTTCTAAGTATCTGGCATTCACCCTGAAATTGGGACTGGACTGGGCACACGAGAGACTTCACACAAACTCAAGAATCTATCCTTCATCACCAATTCCAACCCTGGATTTGGTGGTCACAAAGGCATTTAGAAAATAGGGATCACTGAAGTCACTCCTTGATTTGTTCCAAGCCTGCTGAGTCATTGTTTGGCTAACCCCCACAGGAGAGGAACAGGGTGTGCCCAGGTGCCTCTTAGCATTGAGGTGTGTGCATTTTTGGGGGAGGAGGTGTGAGAAAGATGGTGGGATAAGAGGGCGTAGTTTTTATCCGAACGACTTTATTTTGTGGTTGATTTTTCATGTGCAAAGAAGGCCGTATAACTTGTACTATTTATACCCAATAATGGCCTGAAAAGTGTGTAGGACCTTGATTGTGCCTTAATTTGTGACTTAGCCTACAAATGGGCGCTTGGCTTCCCACATGATGTGTAGGGTTCTGATGGAACTGTGATCGGAACTTCATGCTTTTAGGGTAGAGATTCTTCTTTTCGTTCCCAGGTATACTTCATGGGTACGGTCATTGACGTTTCCTTTTGCTTTTCTATCCTTAGTGGAGATAGTGGACCCAGTAGATATCTATCTCAACCTCCTTCGGACCATCTTTGACTTTAATGCCATCAAGAGTTTGCTGACAGGGCCCGGCCAACTGAAGATCCGAGTTGATGCGATGCACGGGGGTAAGTTCGTGGTCTTCTCCCAATTGGTGGCCAAGAAATGTTGAAGAGGCCTTTACCCACGTTGGCTTTCTGAGATTATGAGGAAGATTGGGTTCAGGGATATTCACACAATGTGTGTGTGTTCAGATACACTAATTATATCATTTTGGTAAGATTGGCATCCGGTGTCTACACTATCATAACTCTTAATCCCCATACTCTCCCAGGATCTATATCTTTTCACTTCATGTTCCTGGAGATCTCTGATGTGCTCCCCTCTGCACTGGTTGCTCTCTGAGTTGTTGTCCTTATCATCATTCTAGTGATTCTCTTTACCCCTTTCTCGTGTTGACTCTCCTTATTTCCACTTCCTTTGTCTTCCACTTTTGTGATTTACCTCCTTGTTTTGGAGGAACAGATTCTTCAGGAGCTCGGAGAGAAACCTGATGGGAGCTGAATGTGTTGAGTCATTGCATATCTGAAAATACCTTTTTTTTCTTCTTGTTCTCATGGGATATTTATTTGTCTAGAAATAGAAATTTAAGATGGATATTACTTTCCTTCAGAAGTTTGAGGGCATTGCTCCATTGCCTTATAGCCAATTGTATTGAATTTGAGAAATCTGATGCTATTCTGATTTTTAATCCAGGTATGAAATCTTTGCTTTTTCTTCTCTGGAGGCTTTTAGGGTCTTTGGCTCATCATTACTGTTCCTACCTTTTGTACTGATGAGTCTTAATGTGGGACTATTTTCTTCTATTGTGCTGGGTACTTGGGAGATCCTCTTAATCTGGAAACTTGTATCCTTTAATTCTGGAACATTTTCTTAAATTACTTCTTGAATGATTTCCTCTATTATTTTCTCTTTCCTTTCCTTCCAGAATGGTTATTGTTTAGGTATTAGACCTAAGGGACTGATTCTTTAGTTTTCCTATTCTCTCCTCTACACCTCCCCCGCCACCCCTATTTTCCTTTTCTTTGTTTTGTGCTTTCTGGGAGATTTCCTCAACTTTTTTTCTAAGCCCTCCCATTAAGTTTTTCAGTTCCACTATCATATTTCTAATTTCCAAAAACTGTTTTTTCATTTCCAAATAATCTCTTTTAAAAAATAGTGGACCTATTCATGTTTCATGAGTGCCATATTTTTTAAATGTCAGGTTTACTGATTTATACGTGGTAAAACTGACCTTTTAGGCATACAGTTTGATGAAGTTTGACAAAAATATATAGTCATGTGATGACTATGACAATCAAGATATAGAGAATTTCCCCCACTCTAGAAAATTACCTTGTGGTACTTTGTAATCATACCCCTTATCCTAACCCATAGCTCCTGGAAATCACTCATCTGCTTTTGCCCCTATAATTTTGCCTTTTACGGAAAGCCATGTAAACAGAAGCACAAAATATATACCCCTTTATTTTAGGCTTCTTTCACGCACGTAAAGTTTTGGAGACAGGTTCGTGGTGTTGTGTATATCAGGAGTGGTTCCTTGTTACCAATGAGTAGGATTCCATTGTATGGATGAACCACAGTTTGTTTATTTATTCACCAGTTGATATAGTTAGGGTTATTTCTAGGTTTTGGCTTCTACAAAGTTCCTATAAACATTTGTGAACACTTCTTTATGCGTTACTTGATTTCATTTGTCTTAGATCTGAGATTTCTGAGTCATAGGACAAGTGCATATTTCTCTTTATAAGAAACCGCCAAACTGTTACCCAAAGTGTCTGTGCCATTTGCACCACCATCAGTGTATGAGGGCTTCACTTTTTCCATGTCCTCACTTGGTATTCTCAGTCTTTTTAATTTTAGCCATTTTATCATATCTTATTAATCTCTGTTAAAATATTGCTGGTATATATTTAAAAATTTTTCTTCTCCTTATAGTTTCTGTTTCCTCCAGGTTGTTCTTTATGCTTTTTGTTTTGGTCTCATGTTAATTGCATTTTCCAAAAGTTTGGTGATCCTTGGCTGTCTGGCATGTTTAAGAATGAGGCACTAAAAATTTTATTGGGAGATCGGAGCTCATGTGTGGAGCTCGTCCTCCATGGGCTTTACTCTCAGGTCATTTGTGTGGGCTGTTTAGTTCTTTCTTATTGGGCCAATCATATTCCCCAGAAAAAGATCTTTCAGGTTCTTGCCCTAGCATTCATTATCTGGCCTAGAGGGAATACAGCTTCTCTTTCTAAATAGTTTGAATAATATAGCTGGTTTTGAGCCTCATTGCCTAGGTTGTACTATATGTCCATCTCTGAATCAATCACTGTGGATGGAGGGCATTGATTGGGCACATCTAGGTCACCTTCTCAGCCTTGGGGGAAATGGAATTTAGCCATGTCTGTATTATAAGAACTGAGATGGGAAAAGGATTGGTTCTCCAAAGGAAACCTAAAATGCAAAGTCAAAAGATGTTCACTATTTGACGTTTGCATCTTATCAGTGGAAAATAAATGGAAAGCAATGCTTTACATATATTTCAGCCAAGAGGATTGCAGGCTGGTCCCCAGATGTGCTGTATGTGTGTGCTCTGGCTCTATTCCCTTGTTTGTAATATTATTTCCATTTGGATGACATCCCCAGTCCCCATCTCTATATTCTTTCTTCAAGTCTTCTTGGAAATGCTACCTCCTTCTTGAAACCTTACCTGTGGTTGTTTCTTCTCCTAAGCCGTTAGATCTAATTATTTCATAAATATACATTGAATAGCATCAGTCTTACTATTGCCTTCACTCACCTGTCGATTTCACTCATCCCACCCCTGCTTTAAGAGCCCAGTAATGTAGGGACTGTGTGCTTTGCATCCCTTGAATATGTTGCCTTCCATTCTTTTTTTTTTTTTCTATTATAATTTTTTTTAAAGTTTCTTTATTTCTGAGAGAGAGAGAGAGAGAGAGAGAGAGAGAGAGAGAATGAGCGGGAGAGGAGCAGAGAGAGGGAGACACAGACTCCAAAGCAGGCTCCAGGCTCTGAGCTGTCAGCCCAGAGCCTGATGTGGGGCTCGAACTTGTGAACTGCGAGATCATGACCTGAGCCGAAGTCAGACGCTCAACCGACTGAGCCACCCAGGTGCCCCACTTTTTTTTTAAGTTTTTTTTCATTTTTATTTTTGACAGAGGTACAGTGTGAGCATGAGTGGGGGAAGGGCAGAGAGAGAGGGAGACACAGAATCCAAACAGGCTCCAGGCTCCGAGCTGTCAGCACAGAGCCCGACGTGGGGCTCAAACTCATGAACCGTGAGATCATGAGATGGACTGAAGTCGGATGCTTAACTGACTGAGCCACCCAGGCGCCCCAATGATGCCTTCCTTTCTTAACATTGGGATTCCATGGTAGGCACTCCATAAATGTGTGTTGAACTGGAAAACACCATCCCTTAGCACTTTTTTTGTAAAATATGCTTCATTTTATATGCTACAGTGGTTTACAGTGTCTAATTATATACTTGACAGAGTCAAAGTGATTGCAGAGACAAAGAACATCGTTGGAGCCTTTTAGTGCTTTTGTATATATTTAGCTCAAGTTTTCAGTACATAAAAAGCTGCACACAATGGATCATTATTAAGCAGTTGATTTCTTTCTGGCAACATATTAGAAAAGTTTTGGAGAAAAATATTATGTAACTGCCCAGCATAGTCATTGGCACATATTAGGTGCTCAATGAATGTCAGCTGAAGTATTACTCTGTGTTGTGTCTTGAAAAAGCTTGGCGAATTTATTTATTCTGTGCTCTTAAATTGCCCTTCTTGTTTTACCCAGGATAGAAGACATTTGGGGGTTTCTTTAAAGATTTCATATTGCTGCATGTATCTCTTTTCAGTTATGGGACCCTATGTGAGAAAAGTCCTGTGTGATGAGCTGGGAGCCCCAGCCAATTCTGCAATAAACTGTGTCCCCCTGGAAGATTTCGGGGGGCAGCATCCTGACCCGAACCTGACATACGCAACAACCCTTCTGGAAGCTATGAAAGGAGGAGAATATGGATTTGGAGCGGCATTTGATGCTGATGGGGTAAGTAGGAAAGTTCTCTGCCTGCTGACCCTTTTACCATGTAATAAGCCCGCCCCTGGAAGCCAGAGAATTCCTGGGGCCTGTTGACATATGGCGCATTTGAACCTTAACTGGGCTCTGCATCTATTCTTCCGTTTAACGCTCTTCCATATTGCAATTAAATAGCTTTTGCTTTTCTTAGTTCTAGGTTACCCTTATGCTGTGAAAAAAGGTTATGTCTTAAAAAAAAAATTCATGCAATAAATGTTTCTGTATGGTTGGTCTTGTTGAAAGCGCCGCGTGAAGGCAACAGCTCTTTCAGCAATAACTCTCGTTCTCCATTGTGTTTTGGGGAAAGTGTACACGGGGGCTACGGAAGCTCAAGGTCGTCATCCACAGTTCACCAGGTTGAACACATTCCTAGCTGGCCAAGATCACGGGCCCTCCAGGACTCAGGAATTTAAAAGGTTTCTCATGCCCCCTGTAGCCTCATTCAAGTTGTTTGAGGTTGTTTAAATATAGGATGGCAGTAAAGAAGCTTGTGCTGCTGGTGGGAACGGGCTGCTAGCAGCAGATGGCTCTGTCTCATCGTTTTCACACATTCTTTCCGACAGGACCGTTATATGATCCTCGGCCAGAATGGCTTCTTTGTGAGCCCTTCTGACTCCCTGGCCATCATTGCTGCCAACCTCTCTTGCATTCCATATTTCCGGCAGATGGGGGTGCGAGGGTTTGGGAGGAGTATGCCCACCAGCACGGCCCTGGACAGGTAAGCAAGGATGTCACCGTGGAAAATGTTACGGTACGCTTCTGACGTCACTGTCCCCTTTGTGGGTAACTGTCCCTCATTCTCCCCTACTCCGGCGGGAACTGATGGAAGTGTGGGAACTTAGAGACGCGTGTAGTGTGCTTGATAGGGACGGGAAGCATCAGGTGGCCTGAACTGGATTCCCGGTTCTGCCGCTGCTTAGCTGCGGGAACTTGACGGATGTATCCGATCCCTGTGTCTCATTCTTTTTTGTCAGTCTCTTCTACTTTGGCAATTCCAGTGAGTGCAAAGTATCATTTCCTTTTTTTTTTTTTTTAATTGAAGTGTAATTAACATATAGTGGTATATTAGTTTCAGGTCCACAATGTGATTCAACAATTATATATATTACTCAGTGCTCATCATAAATAAGTATACTCTCAATCCCCTTCACCCCTTTCACCCATCCCCCCACCTACCTGCCCTCTGGCAACCACCAGTTCGTTCTCTGTTTTTAAGAGTCTGGTTTTTTTGTTTGTTTGTTTGTCTCTCTTTCTTTTTTTTTTGGTTTGTTTCTTAAATTCCACCTATGAGTGAAATCCTGTGGTATTTGTTTTTCTTCAATTGACTTATTTCACTTAGCATTATATCACATTGTATTTAACAGCTGAGGAATATTCCATTTACATATATGCCCTTTCTTCTTTATCCTTTCATCTCTGGAAGGACACTTGGGTTGTTTCTGTATCTTGGCTATCTATTATAAATAATGCTGCAGTAAATAAAGGGGTACAGATATCGTTTCAAGTTAGTGTTTTCATTTTCTATGAGTAAACACCCAGTAGTGGAATTACTGGATCATATGGTAATTGTATTTTTAATTTTTTGAGAGCCCTTCGTACCATTTTCCACGGTATCTGTATTAATTGACCTTCCCACCAACAGTGTGCAAGGGTTCCTTTTTCTCCACATCCTCCACAACAATTGTTTTTTCATGTCTTTTTTATTCTAGCCATTCTCATAGATGTGAAGTGACATCTCATTGTGGTTTTGATTTACATTTCCACGATGATCCGTGATGTTGGGCATCTTTTCATGTGTCTGTGGCCATCTGTATGTCTTCTTTGGAAAAATGTCTGTTTAGGTCTTCTGCCCACTTTTGTTTTTTTTAATGTTTATTCATTTTTGAGAAGGAGAAACAGAGTTGAAGTGGGGGAGGGGCAGAGAGAGAGAAATAGACAGACAACAGACAGACAGAATCCCAAGCAGGCTCCAGGCTCTGAGCTGTCAGCCCAGAGCCCAGTGTGGGGCTCGAACTCGCCAACTGTGAGATCATGACCTGAGCCGAAGCCGGACACCTAACTGACTGAGCCACCGGGGTGCCCCTCCTGCCCACTTTTAATTAGATTATTTGTGGGGTTTTTTTGTGTGTTGAGTTGTGTAAGTTTTTTATATCTTTTGAATATTGATCCCTCATTGTATATATCGTTTGCAAATACCTTCTCCCATTCAGTCCATTGCCTTTTTATTCTGTTACCAGTTGCCTTTGCTGTGCAAGAGCTTTTCTTTGGGTGTAGTCCCAACAATGTAGTTTTGCTTTTGTTTCTCTTGCCTGAGCAGGTGTATGTAGGACACAGTTTAATCCCTATTTGGTTCAGTATCCTCTAGAGAAACCAGTCCTCTGTTGCTTCTATCCTAGGAATCTTTGTACCCTTTGACTCCAAGAGCAGTCCTTGTGTCAAGACCCTGGTTGAGTCAGCAGCTTGTTGAGAAGCAGATCTTTTAGCAGAGAGAAACCAAAAGCAAGATCTGCTGGGGTGGGGTGGACAGACATCTCTTGAACTGAAGTCACTCTGAGTCTCCAGTGTCCTTGAGTCTTTGCTGTCTGTTCCTACAAGTAGCTGGTTATTTGTGGTTTCATTCTGATGAAGGGTGAGGGGGAAAGCCCTTTGCACAGGCTTCAAGTCAGAAAGATACTGTAGTCCTTAAAACAAAAGCCCCCAATACACATTCATGTCCTGGGAGACTCCTGCCAAGGGGTCCTTCTGCGTTTTGAAATTTTCTCTTTTCTTTTGGTTTAGATTTGCATCATTGTAGTAACTAGTGATGTTGAGCTCATTTTCATATGCTAATTGTATCTGTTCATTTAAAAAATTAGGTTATCTTTTGTTATTGATTTATAGAAGTTCTTTATAGAGTCTGGATCATGTTTTTTTTTTGTCAGATATATGTATTGCAAATATTTCCTCCCTGCCTGTTGCTTGGCTTTTCATATTTTAATGGTGCCTTTTGATGAGCTGAAGTTTTGATTTTTTTTAAAGTTTATTTATTTAGATTCAAGTCAGTTAACATACAGTGTAGTATTTTTTTCCGGAGTAGGACCCAGAGATTTTTTGCTTACATACAACACCCAGGGCTCATCCCAACAGGGGCCCTTCTTAATGTCCATCCCCCATTTAGCTCAGAAGTTTTAAATTAAAAAAAAAATGTTTTTAATGTTTTTTACTTTTGAGAAAGAGAGAGAGACAGAGTGCGAGCAGGGGAGGGTCAGAGAGAGGGAGACACAGAACCTGAAGCAGGTTTCAGGCTGTGAGCTGTCAGCACAGAGCCTGATTCAGGGCTTGAACTCACGAACCGTGAAATCATAACCTGGGCTGAAGTGGGATGCTTAACCAACTGAGCCACCCGGGCGCCCCTTAAATTTTGATGAAGTTTAGTTTATTAATACTTTCTTGTATAGTTAGTTTATACTTTTTGTCCTCTACAGGAAATATTTGCTTACCCGAAGGTCAGAAAGATGTCTTCCCTATGTCTTCTTCTAGAATCGTTGTAGTTTTACTCTTCACATTTCAGTCTACGATGATTTTGAATTAATTTTTGTGTGGGTTGAAGGCAGAGGTCAAGGCTAACTTCTCCCCTATGTCCTGTTGTGTCAGCCTTGCTCATTGAAAAACAATTTTCTTTCCCCTTGGTGCCTTGTTAAAAAAAAAAAGTTGACCATATCTGTTTGGGTCTGTTTCAGGATTCTCTATTTTGTCTCATTGATCTTTTTGCCTATTCTTATGCCAATATTACACTGTCTTGATTATTAAACTTTTAAAGTAGGTATTGAAATCAGGGGAATCCCCCCAGTATTTTTTCTTCTTGGCCAAGTTAGAAAAATGATATAGCCTTGGTCCTTTGCATTTCTATACCCATTTTATTTTATTTATTTTTTTTAATGTTTTTATTTATTTTTGAGAAAGAGAGGGAGACAGAATATGAGTGGGGGAGGGGCAGAGAGAGAGGGAGGCACAGAATCTGAAGCAGGCTCCAGGCTCTGAGCCGTCAGCACAGAGCCTGACGTGGGGCTCAAACTCACGAACCGTGAGATCATGACCTGAGCTGAAGTCGGACGCTCAACTGACTGAGCCACCCAGGTGCCCCATCTATACTCATTTTAAAATCAGCTTGTCAATTTCTACCAAAGCCTCTTAGGGTTTGAGGAATGGGTAGAATCTATAGAATAATCTGAGAAGAATTGCATTTTACTAATATTGAAATTTCCAGTTCACAAATGTGGTTTATCTCTCTCTTTACTTAGTAGTCTTTAATTTCTCTTACATACTTTGTAGTTTAACTTCTGTTATGTATGTTTTATCCTTTACTGTAGAGGTCTCACACTATTTTTGTTAAATTCATTTCTGAGTAAAATTTTCTATGTTTTGATGCTATTATAAGTGGAAGAGGTTTGTAAGTTTAATTTTCCAGTTGTTTGCTGCTAGCAATTAGAAATACAACTGATTTTTTTGTCACTTGAGCTTGGATTCTTCCACCGGGAAGAGTCTCTTGGATGCCCCCCATTTTACTTCTCTCCCTCAGGGGATATTGATATCAAGCCCATGATGATAATCTCAACTCAGTGCCTAGCAGTACCAAAGAAGAGGGTGTATTATTCCACATTCTTTCCCATTTACCTTTGCTTATATCCTTCCTTAAAGGCGGGGGCGGGGGGGGGGGGAACAAAAGGATTCAATAAAACTGTAGAGAACAAGGCAAAATGGAGCCATCTTTAAACACTGAGGGCTCAGCGTGTAATTACAGGATCCTGATTGCTATGTAGGTTACTTAATACTATGGGAGTGTATTTGATAATATCACCTTGCACTTGTACATCATCTTATAATTTAGAAAGAACTTCCGTACATTTGATTTCACTTGATCTTTGCACAAATTTAGTGGGTAATTGGGTAGGCATTACTCTCGCCGTCTTAAAGATGGTGAACCAAGTATCAGAGAGGTGAAGTGACTTGTACACGGTTATACAGCTAATCAGAAAGCGACCCAGGATTTGAAACTAGGTCTTCTGGTTTGCGATTGCATCTGCCCGGTAACTACTCCTGGATCAAGATGGTCCCTGAGAAGCTAGTTCAGAATATTGCCCAACTCTCCTGGGGGATAGCCAGCAACTTCCCAAACCCTGGCCGGGAGAGGCAGGTTTTATTCTGGCAACAAAAACCATGTGTCCTCTTTTCTCCCGGATATTTCCCGGTGGTTCTTGATTTCACTTGCTCCCCTCCATCCCCATAAAACTCTGTTTCAGTCAGAAAGCAGAGGCCTTGCTTAGACATTTCACAAAGGGCCTGTTCTGATATGTAAGTGACCATTTAAAAGGATTATTCATGCTTGCTGGTTGGGATCCAGAATTCTGTGGGGCTCTGACGTGGTGATTTGTTTTGGGTATTTGATCTGCTGTGCAGTTCCCAGGTGGATTCTCATGATGGATACTTAATGAGCTCCTTTCTTCTTAGGTGAAATAAATACAGTTTCAAATTTTTGTCTTGGGCAAGGTTTGCCATATAGTTGTTTTTTTTTTTTTAAATGAATAAAATCATTGGAATGTGCCCATAAGTGCCAGGACCAGGAAGAATGACAACTGAGTAGCTGAGACCTATTAAATGATGCACTTGCCTAAACTCTTGGCATTCCAGAATAAGGGGAAGGCCTGGACCCTCGAAACTGATGAATTATTCAGGCCAGATTTCATTGTTCACAGATAATTGTTGTTCCCCGAGGGAAGAGTTTCAATGTCTTTAATTTCTACTCTTCCAGTGTCACTAAAACAAGGATTCCATTGACCCCGGAATAATACGGTTTCAGCCTTGAAAATGGCATTCTTTTGGGGCGTTGTCATTCTGAATGTGTCTGATTTGTAGCCGCAGATGACTCTCTGTTGATGAAATCGTTTTGGTTCCAATGATTCGAGAAGTAAAGCACATTCAAAGTATATTTGTGGCCCGAGACCTGTCTCCACCCTATGCAGAAGTATTAAATAAGCTTCAGTGTCATCATCCTTCACTAATATTTACGCAGAGCCCATCTGTGCTTGGGACGGTGCCGAATGCCGTGCAAAACAAGGCAAACACACGCAGACGTGAGCCCTTCTCATTAGAGATATTTACAGCCTCACACAAAGCCAGCATCCTTGAATACACTGCGAGGGATCCAGGACTGAAAAGTGTGTTTTGACTACAAGAGAGGCCATGTAGGGTCCACCACCCATAAATGTGGTGGTGCAGAGAATTCATCCTCCTCTACCTTCTGTTGGCTATTTGTGCCACCCTTGCTGTTCACCATTTACTCACTTAAACATTAGTTGTTTTGAGAGAGAGAGAGAGAGAGAGAGAGAGGGAAAGTGGGGGAGGTACAGGGAGAGGGAGAGAAAATCTTAAGCAGGCTCCCAACTCAGTGCAGTGCCCGACGTGGGGCTTGATCTCACATCTGTGAGATCATGACCTGAGCCAAAATCAAGAGTCAGACGCTTAACCGACTGAGCCACCCAGGCACCCCAAGAATTATTTATAAAGGGCCTTTGGTGTCCTAGACATGGTACCTTGCCGTGGGGGAGCTTCTAGCCTGACGGAGAAGACAAGCCATAAGAAGTAAAGAAAAAATATAAATACAAATGGTAACACATGCTCATGGGAAACGCACTTGGCTCGGTAATAATTGGCGGGTAAGGAGAATGCCGTTTAGATGGGAGAGCCAGGCGAGAACTCTCCGAGGAGGTTATGGGTAGGGCCAAAATTAGAAACATGCAGCTTGACCCGGCTATGATGCTGGCATTAGAAATAGTCCATGATACACGTGAAAATGCTTATTTTTCAGAAGGTAGTCTACAGATATTTGTTGCCAGTCCCCGATCTGAAATATGTACTGTAGCTTTCTCTTGAACGTATTCAGTGGGTTGTTGCAATCCAGACAGTGTTAATCCTGTAAGTATGCAATTATCGCCTCATCTACAACGGTCTTGGTCTTTACTGCCTTCTTTAAATCTGTGCTCTTCTGTTTCTTAGATCAGTCATGATGCACCTCAGTAATGGGAGAGAGAGTGATCTGAGCTAATGCCTAATTATTCAGTCTTCCACACATTGTTTCTGATACGGAATGATGGGAATTATTTTGCTTCAGCAGATAAATATGTTCAAGTCTATCTTGTATTAAAATAAAAGGAAAAAGAAAGGGGAGCGGAAATCCCTTTATCACAGGAGCTATTCCCCTGAAACTCCCGAAAACTAATTTCATCAGGGTCAAGGCAGAAAAGAGATGGCGTCCTTGAAAGGGGGATTACTAACGAGAATTTATTAATAGTAAGTTAATAACTTCATGCAGAAGTATGGACAAATTAAGAAAGCAAAAAAAAAAAAAAAAAAAAAAAAAACAAGAAGAGATGAGAGGCTCTCCATGACTCAGGATAGTAGAAAGTTGTTAGTTCTTCCAGGACTGAAGCATGAAAGGGAGGGATGAGGGTAACTATAGCCTCGTGAGGTCTGGGGTTATGCAAGGTGGGCTATCAGACAGGAACTGAACTTGTCAGAGGGGTAGAAATACCCCACCTTGTCTCTTTTTCCACCCTCCAGTCTCCTGCTAATGCCTTCTCTTGACCAAACTCACTGGAAGCAGGAGCACAATCTGTGGCGTTTAGCCTCCAAAGTAGGGCAGAGATGGCCATAGAATGAAAGGGGTCCTCCATTGGACAAACGATGAAAAGATTGTTCAAGGATGAACATGATGAACCCCACCCTATGCCTGGGGTCCAAAAAGGAGGGAAGAGGATGAGCTGGGGAGTTAAGCAAGTAGAGATTATTACAAAGATTGGCCAGTTGGCTCGTTATGCTGGTTACTCTTGCATCCAAAAGTCCAATTTCCCACTGCTATTTTCAGTTTTCACATCTCATATTACTAGGGAGTTTGAGTGTTTCTTCATATGCTTCAGAGATTTGAGGATTTTCTTTTTATTGATTGCCTATTCCTGCCCTTTGCTCATTTTTAGAATTTGAGTTCCTCTTTTTTATGGATTTATAGGGGGTCATTATGTATTTTAGGTAGTAGATCCTTGTCAGTTTGAAACACTTCTAATTTTCACTTTTTTTCTTCACACAAAATTTTACCGCTGAGTTCCATATCCAGTGTTCTATCAATAGATAGCTGTATTATAGGCAGCTCAAATTTAATGAGCATAAATAGCAGCTTTCCTGATTTTCCCTAAAAATTGTTCTTCTTTTTTTTTTGTTTACTCTCTGTGTGAATCACCTATCACCCAAATTATAAATCTTGAAATAATTCTAGACTTATACTTCTTCCTTAATCCCCAAATACCATTAGTCATTGAGTTCTGTCAGAAAAGCCACTTAAATGTTTCCTGAACCATTCTTCTCTGTCCCTACTTCTACCTTGCTAGTTCAGGGTTCTCATAATCTTCTGCTTGAACTATTGCAAAATCCAATGAACTGTTTTCCCCGCCTCCAGGCTTCCTTTCCTTCATTCACATTCTGGACCACCCCAATCACAAAGCCATGCGTCTCCTTCCCTGGCTTAAAATCTGTTGGTAGCCCCAAATGACTGCACAATGAGATCTCATCTCTGGATTCTAGAGCGTGCGTAATTTCCGGATTATGAACATCTCACTCCTGCCTATATTTTTTTTACCCCACTCCCTAGATGTGTTATGCTGCTTATAGTTCCCCAAATTCGATGACCTCTCACACTGCTATGCCTTTGCACATGCTGCTGTCTTTCCTTGAGATGTGTTCCCTTCGCTCTACCCCATCCCACTTGGTCCTTCCTTCCTTTTCAAGACTTGAGTCAGGTAACAGCTTAGTAAGTCCACCTTTGGTACTGTGTTCTCTCTACCCCAAAGCAGGGTATAGAACTTGTTCTTCACAGATGACTTTGTCACAGTTGTCACAGGCATTGAAAACCCATACTTGTCTGTTTTCTGATATCCAGTGAGCCCGCTGAAGGGCAAAAATGTTATCCAGTGCCTGGCACAGAATAGTTCTCAATAAACGCTTCTTAAATGAATGAGGTTCTTTTCCTTTTGGATCCGTTTTATTTGAGAGAAAAAAATAACAGAACTCCACAGATCTAATCACCCAGTTCTCAAAGTTAAGTACTGGAAACTGCCAACACACTTCTGACTTTCGTACAAGATAAATTCGTTGATGCTATCACCGGGTGGCACAGGGAAGTGTATCTGAACGATAAGAAGAAAATAAACGATGTATAATTACACAGCCTTCTTCGGGTGCAATAGAACTGTGCCTGATTTATGGTTTTCATTTACATTTAGGTAAATTTGCAGTGAGCCAGATTTTTAGCAATGATATAAGGGTATCGATTACAGCTTCATTAAGGTGAGATCGAAGGAAGCCACCACCTAGCAGTTATTTCCTACTCACTAATTAAAAACTCACCACAGCCTGAAATTAAGCTCAGGATTATTTATTTCTTGCCCGAGCGAGTAGGACGAGCAGTGGATTTTTTCCTAGGACGTTTAGAGGATGCCTCCTGTTACCTTCCTCTCTTTCTGCGTTCACTTACCGGAAAGGAGGCTGACAATGATGGAAACCTGTTTTTCGGTGTTTCTATGAGTTGATGTCTGGTAAGCACGTGATAAGGATGTCTACATTTAGTAGAGGGCGTTTATGAATTGGTTGGCTGAAGGGAGAGGAATACGTTGTTAATAGGTTAAGACCGGAAGCTGCCAGAGCTTCGGGGATGCCGGATAAACCACATTTTGTTCAGTTGTTCAGAGCCATCTCTGGTTTCTGCTGTTTGAGTTGGTGAGAAAAACAATTTTGAACCCGAGTTCCAAAATACACAGTCCTCATCACCCTCCCCGGTGAACTGAAAGACAAGCCACTTTTAGGAGTCAGCTCTCTCTTTCTGTCCTTGCAAGGACTCTTGGCCATTCTTCGGCTTCATCTCTAGAAAGGCACGGTCATTGCCAAGGGTAGCCTGCGTTGCATCTTCAGCCCTTCCACCGGCTTGGTTCCCTGTGGCCTTTGGCAGGTCACTTTGACTACTGGTGGACTCAGCAAGTGTTGAAAGAAGCCCCCGTTAACCCCTGGCTCGGTGATTGGAGGCTTTAGTCAAAGATCACTTTAAGCAGGGATTTCACTGCTGTCTGGTCTGGACCATACAGCTAAATGCCATGCAGTTGCATTGCAAGGGGATTATGGAGTTCATGGCCTGCCTTCATCCATACTCTCGATTTTGGTTTTTGGAAGGTGTGTGTGGCCAAATAACCTCATTCCCTTTTTTTCCCCGTGGCTTAAAATATCGATACAATTTTCAAATCAGTCCCATGTATTTCTACAAAAGGCACGAAGCAACTATATATCTTCATTATGGTAGTATACATACATCATTATACAGCTATATAAATACGTCAAGGCTCTCGGGACTTATAAATTAAAATCGATGAGTTTTATTTTATGTGAATTATACCTTGATAAAACTGATTAAAAAAATACTCAAGCCCTATTTATTTCAAAATGAAACAAAGCACTGCCCTTGGATCTTCCTTTACAATTGGGGTCAGAAGTCAACTGTACTTCGCGACATCGAAGCCCTTATTTGCCCTCCTGGCCGGGTTCACGTGACTCAGTGGCCTCGGGAATCTCTGTCCACTGCTTTTCTCTCTGTGGCAAGCCAGAATATCAATATGCTACCCGCAGTTCTTGTCTTCTTTGGAAAAGACTTAACTCACGTTTAGAGTTGGATGGAGGCTCTAAGATTTCCAGGTCATCGTTCAGATTTATTGGCATAAAATATATATAAGGAAGATGGGATAGCCCAGCATCATTCCGTGCCAAATGCTTTGCCAAAGCTGCCAAAGAAGCCTGACAGTTGGCAACGACTTTAAATGAACGGGGATAATGATACATCATCCTAGGCCTGAAGATTCTTGTGGAGTTCATGTGCACGTACTTTTTGTACGGGCTTTATATTTTGGAATGGATTTTGTAACGCTAACCAGAAAACGCAGCAAGTTTTAAAATGGGTTTTTAAACCTCAATCTCACAGGATAGCATTAAGCCTGGCCTGTCAGAATACTACTTATGTGATGGTGAAATATCATCAGTTTTACTGTACCCATCAGGCCAAAGGAACAATAGGATCCAAGAAAGCTGCCCAAAAGTTTTGTCAGCTCAGCAAAGAGTAAGGGAATAAATGCATTTTTATTCCCAGGGAAATCTATGATAGTATTTTATTCAGTTTTCACCAGACCCTCAGAAGTATTTCTCAGGCGCCATTATTGACATTTTACTTATAGGAAAAATAACATGTTGGGAGGTTAAGCTACTTGCCTAACGTCACCTATCAAGAAAGAAGCAGTGAAGACTGCTACCAGATTGTCTGGTTTCACATCTCATAATTTCTTTACTGATCCTTATTGTTGACAGCAAGAAGGTAGTCTGATTGTATCTTGAGTGAAAGCCATTTGTGCGGGTTAGGGGGTGTGTTGGGGGGGGGGGTACCTACGTTGCCCAAAAAGTAGTAGGCGGCATTGACAAGCATGATCAATTTCAACCCCCAACTGTCTTGTGATTTTGACCTTGAACATCCCTACCGTTCAGTAAAGTTCTGGAAGAAGCAATCCCTGGCTTTAACTTAAGACTTCCAGGAAAATGTTGACTGGAGTTCAAGGTAAGGTTTGAATTTTATACTCTTGCCTCAGGATCTGCTGGAAGTAGTCAGATCAGCAGTGGCCACGCAAAAAAAACTTTTATCAGGTTTCAGCAGCTTTTCTCTGTTACATTCTCTACAAAGTGGGTTAAGTAGATACAGTTCCTTCTGCCTTTGAGTTTTTATCTCACACAGACAACACTGATGACCAGAAACATAAAATATACCCACTAGGGATACTGGGCTCTTTTAGTAAATAATGTGTCAGGAGTTGGGTGTAAGATGTCCGTGCTTAGAAAAAAAACAAGAAAAGAAATCTTGTTAGCCCCTGTCTCTGTGCCCTATACAGGTGGGGGTGGAATCCACATCTGGGTATCCATTGATCTCGCTTCTGATCAGGTTTCTGCCTGAGGTTTAGATTCGTCATTGGGAATTCTGAATTCTTTTAGAGTCCTCGATGGCGTCAGGGGTTTATATTCTAGCATGCAGGAAAACTCTTTGATGAGTTGGTGCTTGGATTTAAGAATGCAAGATCTCTACCCAGGACTCACAGAGAGATTGTTATCAGTCAGGATCTTTGTGCTGCAAATGAGAGAAAACTAGCCGAAATGGGGCCTAAATAAGACAGGGGATGTGTTGACCCACATAGCGAAATTAGAGGTGGCCGCAGGTGAACCTCGCTTCAGCAGCTCAAACGATACAACCACTTGACCTGGATATTGCTGTCAGCTCTGCCTGAGAAGGTATCACTCTCATCCCCGGGCTCCCTGCCTCTGGCTCACCAGGCTTTCCCTTTGGGGGAGCAAATATTTGCAGGATTGCCGGCCTCATGAACCTGACACACCTTGTCTATGAGGATGAAGGTTGTTTACTTCTTGTCTCTGAGACAAAGCTTTTCTGGAAAGAAACAACCGAAAACGTCCTCTTGAATCTTGACTTTGTCTGGGGTTTGTACCACCTCTGACCCTTTGACTCACCAAGGCCACGAGGGGTGGGATAGGATGAGAGTCTTAAAACCTGTCCCCTTGATGAGGTGGAGCTGGGAGGACCATCGTGCCTTCCCAAACCAAATGACCAAGAATGGACGCAGTTGTTCTCCAAAGCAAAATGTTTCTCTTCTTCCAGAAGGGAGTAGTAACTGCAGCAACTTGGGATCCGGTAGATGCAGAGAGGTGGAGAGTAGTGAGGGCATTGGAGTGTGGTTTTGGAAGAACTCAGTGCCTGGCCAAGAACTCAAGGTGCCCCTCTCGTTACCCCCTCGTACCCTGTCAATCCTTGGCTACTTACCAATAACTGACAATGGCTTTGGAACTGGAATGGCGGTGCTTGCCTATGATCCTTGCATAATATGCTCATAGATTCATCTGTCATTCTTTCTCATCCTCTCCTCTCCTCTCCTCTCCTCTCCCTTCCCTCCCTTCCTCCCCCTCCCTTCCCTTCCTTTCACTTCCCTCCCTCCTACCTTTCTCCTTCCTTCCTTCCTTCTCCTCTTCTTTCTCCCTCTCTCCCTCCCTCTCTCCCTCCCTCTCTCCATCTCTCTTTACCTCTCCCTCTTTCCTTCTTTTCTGACTTCATCTCTCAGTCCTTATTTTTTCTCCCTCCATCCCCTCCCTCTCTCTTTTAAAAAATTTTTTTTCATGTTTATTTTTGAGAGAGAGAGAGAGAGACAGAGCATGAACGGGGGAGGGTCAGAGAGGGAGAGGGAGACACAGAATCCGAAGCAGGCTCCAGGCTCTGAGCTGTCAGCACAGAGCCTGACGCGGGGCTTGAATTCACGAACCGCGAGATCATGACCTGAGCCGAAGTCGGCCGCTCAACTGACTGAGCCACCCAGGCGCCCCATACCTCCCTCTCTCTTTACCTACCATTTACTCTGCCATTTTTCAAACTTTTTTTTTTTTTTTTTAGTACCTGCCGCATGCCAGGCACCCTGCTGGGTTCTGGATATCACTGATAGAGTTCATCTTCTCTTTTACCTCCTTTCTTTCTCTGTCAAACTTCATTGTCAACAAAATTTGGAAATATTCTCTGTGTAAAGTGTTCTCCTGATTTTAAAGAAATTCATGGCTTTAATCTGATGTTAATGATAGATTTGGAGAGTTTTCAAATCATTGACGACGACATATCCTACAGATTGTCTTACACAGATTCTACTACCTATATTTAGGAGTAGGAAGGAGAGAAAGAACATAAGTTAAGAAATGCAAACATGTATGCCTGCCACTGTTTTCAAACGAGCTTATGCACAAAATGGGACATCCTACTTTCTGACTTTCATTGGCCTCTACATTCAGACTTATCCAAGTTTGAATTTGACTCCCCTACTCTGGCTGTGATGGCTCAGTCCATTAAACGTCTGACTTCAGCTTAGGTCGTGTTCTCATAGGTCATGGGTTCAAGCCCCGTATTGGGCTCTGTGCAGACAGCTTGGAGCCTGGAGCCTGCTTCAGATTCTGTGTGTGTGTGTCTCTCTCTCCCCTCCTCTGCTCACGCTCTGTGTCTATCAAAAATAAATAAATGTTAAAAAAAAAAAGAATGAACAGTGAAGTCTAATGACTAGCCTCCAGTTCTTCCACTAAGGAAGTAGGACTAAACCTTGATCAGTGGCTCCATTTAACTCCTACATTTCTCGTGTAGGTGATAGTAATTGGGTTGTGCTCCTTGCTGTGGGTGCCTCACATTTCACAGTACAACAAAGCTTTTAGAAAAATGCTGTATGAATCTCAAGTTTCTGTAGTTGGTCGTTTTTCAGATTACTCTGTAAGTAATGATTGTTAATTTTCTTTCTTTTTTTTTAAGAGTTTATTTTAAGTGATCTCTGCACCCAGCATGGGGCTTGAACTCACAACCCCAAGATCAAGAGTCACATGCTTCACTGATTGAGCCAGCCACGTGCCCCTGGTGATTGTTAATTTTCACTAGGTCTTTTTAACATGTATATGGAATCTTTCAATTAGGGATCCAGGATTAGACCCGTTGCTTTTTGATCATCTGCCTTTTCATTAGTATCCTTTATTTCCTCTTTGATTCTTCATTGACCCATTGGCTGTTCAGCAGCATGTTATCTAGCCACCACATGTTTGTGTCTTTTCCAGTTTTTTTTTTTACGGTGATTGATTTCTAGTTTCATATTGTGGTGGTCAGAAAAGATGCATGATATGATTTCATTTTTATTAAACTTATCGAGACTTGTTTTGTGGCCTATCATGTGATCTATCCTGGAGAATTTTCCATGTGCACTTGAAAAAAATACATATTCTGTTGTTTCTGGATGGCATGTTCGGTATATGTCTGCTAAGTCCTTCCGGTCTAATGTGTCAAAGACACTGTTTTCTTATTGATTTTTTTGCGTAGACGATATACCCATTGAGTAAATAGGGTGTTAAATTCTCCTACTATTATATTACTCTCAGTTTCTTCCCATATGTCTGTTGATGTTTGCTTTATGTATTTAGGTGCTCCAATGTTGAGTGCATAGGTATTTACAATTGTTATATTCTCTTGTTGGATTGACACCTTTATCATTATTCATTGCCCTTCTTTGTCTCTTCTGACGGTCTTTGTTTTAAAGTCTGTTTTGTCTGATACAAGTATTGTAACCTTGGCTTTTTTCTGCTTCTCTTTGCACAGACATCTTTTTCTCACCCTTTCACTTTCATTGTGTGTGTCTTCACGTCTGGTACATATGAAGGTCTCTTTCAGGAGGTTTATTACCATCCTTCAAAGTTGTTATAAAGTGGATGATCTTTGTTCACTCTATCAAGTGCTCCTTTGGAACACGTATTGGACCCCAGTAATCTTATTTCTTTGGGAAAATTGTCTTTCTTGGAAAACAGGGTTTCTTTGTCTTCTTTTCTTTTCTTTCTTTGTTTCTTTTTTTGCTTGTTTCTTTATATTTATTTATTCATTCAGGGGCACCTGGGTGGCTCAGTTGTTTGAGCACAACTGAGGTCACGATCTTGTGGTTTGTGAATTTGAGCCCCGTGTTGGGCTGTGTACTGTCAGCTCAGAGCGTGGAGCCTGCTTCAGATTCTGTGTCTCCCTTTCTCTCTCTGCCCTTCCCCTGCTCATGCTCTGTCTCTCTCTCTCTCTCAAATAAATAAACAAATAAATAAATAAATATTTTATTTATTTATTTATTTTTAAAGGTTATTTGTTTTGACAGAAAGACAGAGAACCAGTGGGAGGGGAGGTGGGGGGCAGGGAAGAGAGAGGGGAGGAGAGGACCTGAAGTGGGCTCCACGCTGACATTGGAGAACCTGGTATGGGGTCAAAATCCTAAACTGTGAGATCATGACCTGAACTGAAGTTGGATGCTTAACTGACTTAGCCACCCAGCACCCTATTTATTTTTAAGTAGGCTCCGTGCCCAAGTGTGGAGCTCAATGCAGAGCTTGAACTCATGACCCTGAAATTAAGGCCTGAGCTGAAATCAAGAGTCTGAAGCTTAACCCACTAAGCCATTAACCCGCTAAGCACCAAGAGGTGCCCCTCTTTCTCTTCGTTTAAAATGCACCTGTGTCTGTCTGTATCTTGGCCAAAACCATTAAACCCCCCTGCACAGCTCGAACTTTTTTCTTTATGTCTAATTCTGATGATAGCATTTTGACTTTGCATTGTATACACATCCCATTAAAACATGCAGTGTGATTTGTGTGCATGTTGTAAGTGCTTGTCCATTTTATAATCTGTTCAGTAATTCAGTCAAAGCCTAATAAGGTAAAATAAAAGAGACATCATGACCAAGCAAATTGCCCTATGATATACCCATGCATGGGGATGGGAGGGTAGAGGGGAGGTTCACAAAAATGGCTTTCTCTTTTTTTTATTAATGGAATATCAGTGATTTCCATTAAAAAAATTTTTTTAATGTTTATCTTTGGGAGAGAGAGCGAATGTGAGTGGGGGAAGGGCAGAGAGAGAGGGAGACATAGAATCTGAAGCAGGCTCCAGGCTCTGAGCTGTCAGCACAGAGCCTGATGTGGGGCTCAAACTCACAAACTGGGAGATCATGACCTGAGCTAAAGTCAGATGGCCAGCCAACTGAGCCACCCAGGTGCCCCCCCTCCCCCAGTGATTTCCTTTTTAAACAGCATCCAATCCCAATTTATATTTGTAATGGTCATTTCCTGCTTTTAGAGTGACTTTTTAAGTCACTGCTATTCTGTAGTCCTTCTATCTGCAAAGCCACTAACCTAATTCCTCTGGTGTGCCAGGGAGAGAGACTTGGGAGTTGAAAAGGCAGATGTTCGTCCCCAAATGGGGTTTGTTTACATGAATCTTACCAGAGCAGTAGGTGCCAGGAGAGATTTGAGAATGAGGGCTGATTTGGACAAGGCCATCGGATTTGTAGAGGAGACTTCCATCTGAGGGCCACCTTCAGAGACCAGAGGCTGGGTTGTGGTTCTGAGTGAGTACAACATTCAGTCAGGGTGGAGCTGACTAGAGAGAGAGAGAGAGAGAGAGAGAGAGAGAGAGCTCAGGGAGGCGTGGTAGAAAAAAACCAAGCAAAACAAAAACAGAAAAGATGTCAGTATGTGAGCATCAGGTACTACTCACTTTACCACTGATTCTCGTCACTCCTCAAAGCCTGGCTCTCCCCATCTAGAAATAAAGTGGTCAGGACTGGTATAGACGCTCTTCCCCATAGAGCTTCCAGCTCATTGCTCTGCCTCCCTTGGGGGTAGCCCTTGCTCTCATGTTTTAGGGTAGTAGGGGCTCTGACCACCATGTTTGCAGGTTAGGCAGCTCCTGGAGCGAAGGATAAAGAAGACAGGTGACGGGAAGAGCAAAGATAGATACACTGTCTTTCAAAGAGGTTCACAGAAGTGGGCGCTTGATACTTTTGCTTGTATCCTACTGGCCAGTACTTCAATTCTATGCCCGCGCCTAGCTGCAAGGGAAGCTGGGAAATGGAGTCTTGATTCTGAATGGCCAAGGTGTGCGGCACACAATCAAGAGTTTTCTTATTAAGAAAGAGGAGAATGGTTGTAGAGGGACAACCGGCGGTCTCTGCCATAGGTTTAGATGATGTTTTAAACATTCTGTGTGGAATATTTGAGTCTGTGCAGATATAAAATATTTTCTCTAATCCTCGACCTGCTAAAGAATGCAGAAGATGACATAAGCTCTGGCGATGATCTTCATGATGAGGAGGAAGAAGAGGAGGATGAGCCACCAGAGAAAAGATAGAAGATCTGGCAACTCAGAGCCTAGTGTGAAAAGTATTATTTCCCCCATTTTATAACCAAGCAAATTGTTACTCGTAGTCAGAGAAACCCACTGACATAACACCAGTCTTTACCTATGGAGTTAGGAGCTGGCCACAAAGATTGGGATTGACGCAAGGTGACCTTTAGTTGCAAGTAACAGAAAACTATCCTCCCGATGGCATAAATCATGAGGGAAAAATGTATCTCACAGACATCTCTAGACATCTAGAAAGGGGTAATGCCAAGGTGGTCTGATTCATTGCCTGCACAGCATCAGCAAGGAACCAGGTCCTGTCCTCCTCAGAGCGTGGTCTTTATCCTGTTTTTTTTTTTTTTTTAATTTTTTTTTTTTACGTTTATTTATTTTTGAGACAGAGAGAGACAGAGCATGAACGGGGGAGGGGCAGAGAGAGAGGGAGACACAGAATCGGAAGCAGGCTCCGGGCTCTGAGCCATCAGCCCAGAGCCCGACGCGGGGCTCGAACTCACGGACCGTGAGATCGTGACCTGAGCTGAAGTCGGACGCTCAGCCGACTGAGCCACCCAGGCGCCCCACGTGGTCTTTATCCTAATGAGCTTTCCTCATGGAAAGACTCCAGGAATTCTAGCTATTTGCCTGACCTATGACCTAGTCTGATGGGAGAAGAGGGACTACGTTTTGTTTATGTGTCTTTTTAAAGTCAAAAAAATCTTTTCCGTGAGGCTGTCCAGTCCAGTGTTGATTGTGTTCTACAGTAACTTCATCTTCACTGAGAATAAATGATAAGATTGTGGTTCTGTTAAGGAGGAGATCAGTGTGAATGACTGGGTGGGCAATGTCAGTGCCTGCTAATTCATTTAAATTATTTGCCCACCATTAAAGAACATTCTAGAATTATGGGTGTTTCCCTGAAGATGCCACTGACATCAAAGATGTCAGTTGCTTATTATAGTTTTTTTTTTTTTACTTACTCATCAATAAGCATTATGGAATACCTTTCCTGGGTCACTTATAAGTGAATATAATTCATGCCTACTCTCAAAAAATTTTATGATTTAGTGAGAAAGACTAAATATCCCAAGTAACACTTACAGTACAGTGTGAGGAATGACTTAATGTGGGCCCTGAGAATACTGAAAGGAAAGCATTGACCTTGGTCTGGATTGGGATCAGTACTTGGGGCTGTAATAGAATTTTTATTGTCTTAGGTTCTAAGTGTTGCTCATCGGAAGCCCTTGCATGAGTTCGTTGAGAACAGAGACAGATTTTATTCTTTACCTCTGTTTTCCAACCTGAGTATAATCCTTTGACCACAGTAGTTCAGTGTAGTGAGCAGGCATGAGTCAGATCAGGAAAAGAGAAAACATTCTGGAGTAAACAATCCTCTGAGAGCAGACAGATGCTACAGCGCGGTGGGAAAGAGCATGAGGATTCACAGAGACCTGAGTTCAAGTGCGAGATCTGCCGCTACTTAGCTGTACAGACGTACGACAGTTATCTGACCTCTCTGTGCCTTTTTTCTCATCTGTTAAATGAAAACTGGATTACTTTAACTCATCAGGGCGTCATGCGAGTGAAATGGGAAAACGCACGTCAAGCCGTCAGCCCAGAGTAAGCTTTCAATAAGCATTAGCTATTTTATTACGTAACAACCTAGTCTACCTAATTTTTCCCTCTCTCCTCTAAATCTTCAATTTCATGGAGTTGTTTGGTGAAGAAAATGCCTTCTCTGAATCACAAAGTCTCTGGCCACTGGAAGCGAACCTCACACAAACTGTGTGGCGTCTTGGTTGAGAGTCTTACAGCTAACAGACGTTTATAGTCTGATTCTGACTCTCTGAATACCACATACTAAGTGTTTCCTACATTCTGTTTACTGTGTTCTCTACTTCCTAAAATAGGAAAGGGTGCACTGTTGAAGCATTGCCAAACTTTCTTCGCAAGTGGCCGGCTGGGTTTTCCTTAATTGATGAGTCATCCTTTGTTGACGGGACCCAGTTCCATGGGAATTTCTGGATCTTCTCAGGGCTCACGTTCAGGGGTCTCCCCTCCGCAAGTGATGTCGGGTATACTTAAGCCAGGAGTGTCAGCTGGTCATGGCAGGCACATGTCAGAGCTTCTGTCTCCTCTAACTGGCCTCGGGGACCATTTTCTTAAGAGTTTCTTCCTTTTATAAAACTATGTGCCGCGTTCCATTTATGAGAAGAACACAATATCCCAGAGCACATCAAGTTACTTAGGGATAACTGACCTAACAAACGAAACAAAGAAGTCAGGGAGAAATCTAGTTGCGCAGAGGCCCCTGGTCTTGTGTGTGGCTTGAAGAGATTGAGGATGCTGATGTGTTGTTCTTCGGGGAGAGAGTCACAGTTTGACAGGAAACATCTGCTTTAATCTGCTCCAACATCAACACGATCGATGTGGTAGGAAGCCTGTTGTTACCGTGCGGGTTCCATTTCTCCAGCCAGGGCTGGGCCTGGGATCAGGGCCGTTTAGACAGGCAGCACGATATGGTCCCATTTGTCAAAAGACGGACACAACAGGCAGCTTTATTTGAGCGTATCCTGGGGCTCTTTCTCTAGTTAGACAGAAGTATTTTCCTTCCAAACCTGTTTGGCTCTCTTTTCATCTCTCTTTCTCTCTCTTCCTTTATGTCTTCTCTCTCTTGGCCCATTTCCATTCTGGGCTTCAATTTTGAGTGAACACTTTTCTGCCTTTATCCTACCACCACGTTCTCGTCCACGAGTGAGATTGGCTTCCTGTGGAGGATGAGTCTCCTCGTGGGTATCAAAATATTCGGGAAGGAAGTGTACAAACGTGTAACCTCTCGCACACTCACGCTCACAAAACCTTAGCAATTGTCATCCACCCCTCAAGGTATACCCTCTTCCTCGCCTCACCTGCAGAATCAGTACCTAGAATTAATGAAAGGTTCTGTTACATTAGCATGGGAGAATTGGTTTGTGGGGAAAATGGCCTCACTTTTCATTATTTGGGAGAGTAAAGTTGGTATCTGACACTTAAAATTTGCTTCTGGAGAATTGAGGGAATTCAAAGTACACTTATTATATCAATGCGTCTGTGATACTAATCACTCAAAAAATTATTACACTGCTAATAAAATGTGAAGTGTAGATTCATAGCACTGAGCCAACGTTTTCTTCACAATCATTTAAAAAATTCTAGTGCCCATAATATCCTGGGCATTGCAAACAGCAAAGGGACACAGGTACTGATATTCTCAACCACAACCACCACCACCACAACAACAAAACCACAGTCACATCCAGATAAAATCAAGGTCCTTTTATACCCATTCTGGTGTTGATCAACCAAAAGACATTGAAGAAGCCATGTATTCTGTCACTGGCATCCACTCAGACCACCAGCTGAGATAAATCCAGGAGCTTCCAAGGTTTTTTTGTTGTTGTTGTTGTTGACTATGGCAGTGGGCCCAGATGAGAGTCATCGAAAAGATCTGCAGTTGGTTACTTTCTCCCCTCTTCCTCCTATTTCCCACCTAACGACCTGAATGTATTTGTGTTCCAGATGCTGGCCCCGTCCCATGTGGACAAACTCATTTCCTTTCTCTTTCCCATGTTTTCTTCCCCGGTTCGGCTGGTGTCTGCCCTGCTCTGTTCCAGGTACTGCGTACAGAATGGAGGGGAGGTCCACAAGGAAACGATGAGATACATTCTCTGCCTCCAAGATTCTCAAAGCCTAATGGGAGGTACAGATGAGTCAACTAATGATTACAGACATACTTGGTACCAGGCACATTGGTGACACGAGTGAGGAATCAACTTCGCTTACGATTGGAGGATGCTGGGCAGACAAGACTTCAGAGAGGAGGAGGCGTTTGGAGAGTGTGTTAAAGGTTGAATAGAAGGTTTGGAGAAAAGGAGCTTGTCTGGGGGACAGGAAGGAGAATTGGAAGGATATACAGGGCAGGGCACAGCAATCGGTAAAGGGTGTGAGGCATAAGTTGTCAAGACACATGCGAAAACTAGTAAGCTTGATGTTTCTGGAGCATTTGTTGTGGGACTCAGGAAGGTACACGGAAATAAACCAGCGGTAAGGAATGATGTTAGAAATGTAGCCAAATGCCGGGGTAAAGAAAGGCTACCGTATTATGTGCTGGGACCTCATCCTGTAATGGGGAGACAGTTGTCTGGACCTTTGCACATTCCCTGTGAAGTCTTTCTGGCTTCCTGGCCACTTATGTGCTGCTCATTCAAGTCCTAGCACTGTCTAGTGTCCAATGGCTCCTTGCATGAAAAACCTAGGCCACGGATGGAAAACCCCGGGCCAAATCAAAGTCTGAAGGCCCAGGGACCCAGGCTGAGCTCTGAGCAGCGTGGGATGTGCTGACGGCCCCTCAGAGAGAGGAGCCAAGGTGTTTTGTTCCAAGAGGTAGTGTTCAGTGAGACCCCGAACCCAAAGACTGGCAGGTGGGTAGCTAACTGGGCAAAGACCTGCAAAGAATTCAGGTGGTTGAGGTAAGAGCTTTAGGATTGGAACTGAGCTCACTTGACTACAGTTGGGGGCATTCAGAGCATGGTCAAGAACCTGGAGGAATCCCCTGGGCCACAGGAATGTGGACAGCTAAAGCCATGGCCTTGACCACAGGCAGAGAGGTCACCGTTAGGCACAGGAACCGACTTGGCTTACGATTCGGATTCATTTTCCCACTAAGTTTCCTTCATTTCTATCCAGTTGAATTAATTGCTCCCTCCTTGGTGGCATAGGGCATTCTATTTATGCTTTTAAGTGATGTTACCGTGCCTTGTTTCATAGAATTTCTATACATTTCTGTGTCGGCTCTTGATTATAAATTTCTTAACACACTTTTTTCAACTTTCTCTTTATTGTGCTTTAAATAATAGTTTAGGCAGAGAATACATAAATACATAGATATGTTTCTATTGGATTAAACTTCATTGAATCAATCCCATCCTCTTTTAGAATAGAAATTGTGTTTTCTGGGACCTAGAAACTATTACGGAAGAAGTCAGATTGTTGCTAAGATTTTCAAATAACTGGCTGCCTTAGTCCATTCAGGCTGCTATAATAAAATACCACAGACATGGTGGTTTATGAACAACAGGCAGTTACTTCTCACAGTTCTGGAGGCCAGAAGTCCGAGATCAGGGCACCAGCAAGGTCAGGTGTGAACGTCCTCCCGTGTGGAGACTTCTCACCCTGTCCTCATATAGTGAAAGGGGCTCCAGAGCTCACTGGGGTCTCTTTTATAAGAGCACTAATCCCATTTGTGAATAGACACAACACCCAAAGGCTCCACTTACTAATACCATCACTTTGGGCATGGAGATTTCAACATCTGAATTTGGAGCAGACGCGAGCACTCAGACCATAGTATTGGCCAGTTGAGATGTGGGCTGGTGTGAACTGAGTATTGTCTAAATCCGAAGTGATTGGACCTGCTATCAGATCTGAAATGAATTGTCCATGCTTATGGGGAGATGGGGGAAGGAAGGAAGGAATTCCTTCCACGACCGCTCTGCCTATCTGATCGCTGGGTAGCCAATGGCGTCCTGCCGTCCCACATACAAAAGAACTGAAATAGGAAGGGAAAATTAAATATTAGGTGAAATGCTTAGAGTCCAGAGGAGTTAGGGTTGGCTCTGTTGGGATTCCCGCATGAGTGTTTGATGAGAGGTGGTGATGAGAGTTGGTGTATAAATACAACAGCTCCCTTGCCCCTCGGTGGAAGCCTGAGGCACGTGTTTTCACAGGCTCCCAGTGACTGTGCAGGATTAAGCTTCAGTGACCTCCAGTGGTAACTGGCTTGAGAGCTCGGCCTTTGTTAGCTTTCTTCCCTTCCTCGTCTTACCTCCCTCCTCCCTTACCTGGCCCCCTTCCACTTCCTCCCTCTCCGCACGGACCCAGCAGGTGTGCCCTTGACTCCTTGGTTCAGGATTCAGTCTGCTTCTGGGGAACCCAAACGAAGACATTAGGTACGTTTATTCTCTTTCTTCTCATTTGGCGAGGATGTATTTCAAGGCCCCAGCAGTTTCCGCTTGACACACAGATCCAATCATTTGTGCCTGGCTTATGTAAAGTAGGTAATAAGAAAACGAAGGCGCGCAGAGAAACTTTACGTGTGTGTCCAAAAATGTGTCCAGCTTCAGGGCGTTATCTCGGGCCCCTCTAGGCAGGAAATCTGAAAGGAGGTGTTTCTAGCTTTCATGATGATGTGCGATTTTGTTATTTTATGAAATCTACAACCTGTGCAACCCTGTTGAGGCGAGACACTTGATAAGGCTAAGTAAACATCTGCCACAAAGGGAATTTTATCTCAAAAATGCTATTTCCTTCTCAGCTCCGAATGCTGACAGATTCTTTCTGTCCTCATGGGGCTCGGCAGGTTGGCTGGAAAGCCGGGATCAAATACCAGCGAGAGGTGTAAAGACCAGGCAAGCTCAGGTCCGATGAGTACACCATTCTTTGGCTGTTTTTCTTCTTGATAAGACAAGAATGGATACAGGTCTTCTGGGTATCTTTAGGCTGTGCATAGAAAAACTAGATGAAAAAAGTACAGCCTTAAATTAGGTTTAGCAGAAGGTCCCATCAGTAGGGTCTCCTTGGCAAGAATTAAAAAAAAAAACACAATAAAAAAAGGGATAAATAGTGACAAGTCTATTTGGAGGTCCCTTGATGGAAAGCGGGTTGTGCTTTTAGCTTTCAGACTAATCGTACTGAGAAGCACATGTGGTAAATCCCCATGAAGCTCCTCTTGCTCCCCTAGATCCCTGCCAAACCCAAGGGACCTTGGGAAAGCAGTAAGGAGAGTCAGAGAACAAGGGAGCCCCGGGGAAGGAGTGAAATGCTTGTGCTGTGTCTCCACTTGGGAAAAAATTGGATCTGGGTGATCCTTTTCGTGGAATGCTGAGTGACACATCCTCTCATCCGTCTTGCTGTGTTTCTGTCCTGATAAGAGCCAGAGCCGTTCTTGGGGTCCCTGAGTGCCTTTCTGTCCACCTTGTCCTTCTGTCCCTCACATCCCTATATTACAGTCTTCTTACACTCACCTGCTTGCAGGATCCCGTGTTTTGTCTGCTGGGTTTGACCAAAGGCACCTCAAGCTCACGTGAACTACAGAGGTCATATCAGCCTGCCAACCCCAAGTGCCCCATTTCACTGGGCGAAAGGAACGGGGATGCTTTTTTATTTACCTCTGTGAACTCGGAGGAAGAAGTCCCCTGAGAATTTGCCCTATGGGGTCTCTGTCACCTCCCAGTCTGGCTTCGTCTCAGGCTCGGGCACCCTGGGCTCTGCCCCTGTGCTCAGCTTTCCAGACAAGTGCTGTTATTTTTAGCTCACAGACCTTTTCGTTAACATGGCCCAGCTTTGAGGGTGTGAGAGAGAAGCTCTTTGGAAATCAGACCCTGTCACTGATAGCTTGTCCTAGACCGAAAGGTTGATAGGAGAAAGGATGCTTTGTATTCACTTTGTATTCAGGAAAGAAGAAAACCTCGGCCCCTGGGTTACCCATCCCACCCCCCCACCCCCACCAAGTAGCCTCTGTTTTCCCACCTGCCTGCTGCTCTGTCCCAATGACTCTGTGCTCTTAATTCACCTGCTCTGGAAGCTGCTGTGCCCTGGATGCCTCCTCGCTAATCCTGGCTGGGCTCTGGGCATCAGTTTGAGCCTCAGGCAGTGGTGGGAGGGGACAGGCACCCTCTGCGGGTCCTCCACTCCTCCCTCAGCACCCTCCCCCCATTCTATCACTCCCCCCCACCCCTCCTAAGGCCCCACAGCCTCCGGGCTTAGGTGTCAGTGTTGAAGGGAGGAAGGAGGTGTTGGGAGACAAAGTTCAGAGGGGGAACGGATACCGTGGGAGGAACCAGGCTATGGAAGCTTTAGGGACCATTGAAAAATGAGAATGTGGTAAGGGGCAGGTGGACTGTTTTACTGTGGTTGTAACTTTCACTTTTAACACTTACGGGGTGCCCCCTTCCCAGTGCATATGTAGAAATAAACTTGTCCTGGGGGAGCCTGGGTGGCTCAGTCAGTTAAGCGTCCAAATCTTGATTTCGGCTTCGAGGGTTCGTGAGTTCAGGTTCTGTGTTGGGCTCTGCACTGAGAGCGGGGAGCCTGCTTGGGATTCTGTGTCTCCCTCTCTCTCTGCCCCTCCCCCCCAATAAATAAATAAACATTAAAAAAAAAAGAAATAAACTGTGCTTTGATTTTGCCATAAAAATCAGCTGAAACATTCTTATGAAATCAATTTGATTTACTACAATGCAATCGATCTCAATTCCATAGCTTTTTATTATATTTGAATTAAGAGGGTGATATAGACACTATGGCATGTATGTTCAGTTGTCGGAGGGAGAAGAAGGTGAACAGAAGATAATATGTTTTGAGTTGTGTGTGTGTGTGTGTGTGTGTGTGTGTGTGTGTGTGTATGTGTGTATGTGTCTGTGTTTTAAGTTTTAAAGTTCTGTGGCTGCCAGTGATTTCCAGTAAATATATGGAGTACCCATCGTCACACATTTTCTAGGCTAAACAGCAAAATACAGATAGGTGTAAAGATGACCAAGATCTGGTTTTGCTCCTTTTTCTCCCTTTCCACCAGCAGCCAGGTGTCTAGAAGAAAGGCGTCCTGGTTGGGAGGAGCTGGTGGGGGTAGAGATGATTCTGGGGGGGGCCTGGCCATGGCCTGAGCGGGTGTCACTGCAGCCACAGCTGGGCGTTTTGCAGCTGAATTGAAAGAAGCAGCGTTTGACCGGGGCGGGTCCCCTGAGTTCTTCTGCACATCCTCCTCTTGGATACTTGGCTGTGTCTGGAAGCATTTCATGGGAACTAGTATCTATCGCTTTTCTAAATTACCATTTAAATGCTCCCAGTCTAGAAAGGTCTGTCACCCACGTGGAACCTTGCCCTCTGCATACTCTCAGAGCCAAAACAGAGCATTTTCATGGTAGAAATGAGAGAAGTCTTAGGGTCACTTCTAAGGGCGGGTTTTATGTCTCTTTGGAGATGGCCCTTTCCCCTCATGTGAGAATTCTGTGAACGCCTGGCATTGTTGAGCAATCGTGTTCATTCTGCTGAGGGCTAGTGTTGCTGGAAGACAGCTCCAGTAAAATTCCAGTTAGGCTGTGATGCTCCATGCTGACTGGTGTGGCTGCCTTTGATCTGGAGTCCCGCTTAAAGACACTTGCCAAACGCATGGAAAGTGCCTTGACCCCAGTATTTGGAGCTGTCACTGGTAACAGACCCAAAGAGTCACCATCAAGCTCTTTATGCAAATATACCCCCAGAGGAATCCCAGCCATTTAATAGGAATTGGCGGTTCCCGCTCTCCTGGGGGTAGGCATTGCTCAGCCCTGACACAGGGACTCTCGACACCCTGGAGTTGTGTTACTCTCAGTGGCCAGCCTCTGAATTGTGGTGTGTTCCAAATACAGAATCAGAGCTACTTTGTGGTCTGTGGTTTTGTGATCGGGCAAATAGAAATAGGTCACATCTGAAGAGGAGTCCTCTAACTGTGATTGATCTTGGGGCGCCTGGGTGACTCAGTCAGTTAAGCGGCCGACTTTGGCTCAGGTGGTGATCTCGTGGTCCGTAAGTTCGAGCCCCATGTCGGGCTCTGTGCTGACAGCTCGGAGCCTGGAGCCTGCTTCGGATTCTGTGTCTCCCTCTCTCTCTGCCCCTCCCCTGTTCATGCTCTGTCTCTTTCTGTCTCAAAAATAAACATTAAAAAAAAAAACCCAATGTAATTGTGATTGATCTTCAGCACAAATGAGGGAAATGGACTCCTTTGAAGTCACGTGGCAGGCCGCCGGGTCCATTTTATCTACGAGGAATAAAACAAGGGGCCCGGCTGACCTTGAACTTACAGTGCAGGCAGGTTAGATACATGGGAGTTATTATGATGTATTTCAGGAATATTATTAGATCAAATGGGGAAATAGGGAGGCACTTTGTAAGCTGTCATGCACTGCACACATTATTGCCGTGATGAATTTCTTTTTAAATGGGTAGCTTGAAGCCATAAAGTTGGTTGAGAGAGGCTGGCTATTGCCTGTGATTAATTTAGTATTGCCTCGTTTGTCAGTCTGTGGCCAGATGTGGTGACCGAAAGCCTAGAGATATTACTTTGCACACCTGTGACCTTCAGGCCTTCGCCAGTAGGCAGAACATAAAGCGTGTTGTCTTGATGCCTGAAGAGTCCCAGACTTTGAACCTGACTCTTTGATGCATCCGGTGGGTGCCTTAATCTTTCTGAATTTCCTCATTCGTTACATGGGAACGTTAATGCACGGATTCCCTCACGTGGTGGTTGGGAACACTGCCATAAAAATGCATGGCTGATTTTGAATGGGCCGTGAAACAGTTAAGTGTGATAAAAGTGTCAGGTCTTCCGAGGATCTTAGAAGTTCTGCAAGAAGTAAGAGGAACTTGGGATCCATGCTTTGGCCATGCATAGCTTCTTCTCTGGAAGGCAAGGCTAAGGAAGGGTAGACGAATGAACAATGTGATATGATATGTGTGTGTGTGTGTGTGTGTGTGTGTGTGTGTGTGCACGCGCACACACAGGTGGGAACACCTGCGTCCGTGTTGGGGTGCATAGTCTCACACGTATGATGTTAGATGTGTTACCGTCTTTTTCTTTTGCATTTAGACCTTCTCTGCCCTACCCTTGCTCTCCCCTATGTCTCAGAGAGCATCACTTCCTATGGCCCTGTCTACTTCCTCTCTTACCCTAGAGATTAGGAGCTAGTTCTTGTGAGACGGCAACAGAATCTGGGCTTCTCTTGTTCTTGTAGCCCTGGAGGCTCTGGCCATTTCCTGGTACTGCGTATCTCTGGGTGGTCTCATCTTTTCTGTCTGGCTGCTTACTCTTCAGTCTCCTGGGTAACTGATTCTCTCTATTAAATTTCTTCTGTTTGAAACACCTACAGTTGATCCTGCTTTCTTCACTGGACCCTGACTGGTACAAGATGTTTACCTCATAGATAGGTATTAGGTGCAGACATGCCTACCAGAAATTTGTAGAGAAAAAAGATGGTAGAAAGTTTTAAATGAATGTTGAGCGAACTTATAATTCTGTAAATTTGGTTACTTAACTTTATTTGACTTTTGAAAAAATTTTTAAATGTTTATTTATATTTGAGACAGAGAGAGAGAGACAGAGTGTGCAGGGGAGGGGCAGGGAGAGAGGGCGACACAGAATCCGAAGCAGGCTCCAGTCTCAGAGCTGCAGCACAGAGCCTGACACGGGACTCGAACTCACGGACCACGAGATCATGACCTGAGCCGAAGTTGGACGCTTAACTGACTGGGCCACCCAGAAGCCCCTGGTTACTTAATTTTAAAACAGAGAAACTGTATTTTGAGGATACCCTGAATCTCCTTGAGGTCTTAGAATAAGCAGTTCAACAAAGTGTGGGATCTAATATTCTGGAGGAATTTTTTTTTTAAGTTGGCTTAACAAAAGTTTTTTCTCCTTAAAATCCTTTTTTAAAACCTACAGTAACCAACCAGATGTTTTCTAGTGTCTGAGTCTGCCAGGTTCTGGCATATAAAGTGGGATAAGATCATTATCATCATGCAATAAACATGAATGGAAGAAACTCAAGCTTGCTTTTACAGAAAGCACGTTGAGAGAGAATGGAATCTAAATCTGGGTTCGTTTATATTACATGTCCATACAATTAATTCTGAGTTCTACTGCATGTGTTATTTGAACCATCGCTTGAATATAGCTTGATAAAATTAAGAGTAAGGTATAATTTCCTAAATTCTCACTCATGGAAGGTCGGGATGATTTTAAATGACTGCATTGTTCAGGCAGTTAAAGGGCTTTCTAGTTAAAGGCGGTTGTAAATGTCTGTTAAGGATTCCTTGGATCTGAGGAAGGTAGTTAAAAGATTGGAGATGTCAGAAGTTCCACATTTGCCTTTCTGTCCCTCAGACCTTAACATTTCAGCTACATCTGTGGAAAGACTTAAAAACATCTGTACTCAGGTTCAGAACGAGTATGAGAGTGAGGTGGTGAGTTTTGACTTAGTTTACGACAATCTGTATTGAGAATGGAAGTGAATAAAACACTGTTGATTAAATGATCAGAACACCAACCTTAAAATACTAGTGTCTAAGTAAAATTATTCTTAGCCTTGTATGAAGCCCTGCACTCTGATTATAACCCTTTTGAAGTTTAAAGCAGGTTGCCCAGTACCTACACATGCTCACTACTCAACAAATATGTGTCGAATGCATGGACCATAAATAGAATTAAGAATGGGATGTATTCGTGGCAAATCACTGAAGAAAACTAAAGCAATAAAATTGAGACTCTGTAGCAGTAGACAGAATTAGCAATGAAGTAGAAGGTACAGAGAAAGATGACAGGAGAAACCCTGATTTGTGTCCATGTATAATAAATAAACATAAATGAATTAAGATACCTTGGTAAAATCAAAAGTTCTCAGAACGGAGTTTAAATTTTTTTTAATGTTTATTTATTTTTGAGACAGAGAGAGACAGAGCATGAACGGGGGAGGGGCAGAGAGAGAGAGGGAGACAGAGAATCTAAAGCAGGCTCCAGGCTCTGAGCCATCAGCACAGAGCCCGAAGCAGGGCTCGAACCCACAGACCGTGAGATCATGATCTGAGCTGAAGTCAAACGCCCAACCGACTGAGCCACCCAGTTGCCCCCAGAATGGAGTTTAAGTGGTTAAAAGTAGAAAGTCAGGCAAAGATATATAAAAAATGATGAACAAAAATAAAAAAAGTACCAATCAGGGTAAGAAAATGTTAAAGAAAGCAGTGAAGATACTTGTTATTGATTTTTGTAAGTCACGAATATTTATGTATCACATAATAGCACCAAAATATATGAGAGAATAATTCTTAAATGTACATTTTTTGTTGAGAACCTCTATGGTAGTGAAGGAACTTAATGCAATTCTCCTGACTTTTGGCGGAACAAGTACTAGGAAAAATCTCCCACAACAATAAAATAATGATTTGATGATTTGACAAGCTATTTCGTACCATTCATTGACTCCAAAATGTCTACGTTGGGAGGTTTTCGGCATCGTAATCTTTTTGGAGGTGGTTTAGAGGAGTTGTCTTGAAACTCCATTTGACCAGCAAGGACTCAGTTTCTGTTCATGTTTGGCTAAGTTGTGGGGAGGGAGTGGAGCAGATTGTGGAGAAGGGCTAAAGCCCCTCACCTCCTCCCTCTTGGTGGCTTCACTGATTCACAGATCCTCTCGGTGCTCTGGTGCTCCCTCTTCTCCATTTAGGAGAGTTAAAAAACAAAACAAAACAAAACAAAAATGGAAACATGTAGATGAGATCATTAAAGGAGATAAAATAAATTGGCACACGCATAGGAAAATAAGGAATAGAATAAGAACATTCTGCAAAGGCAAGCATCTAAAAGACACACAGTAATCTGAATCATAAAGAGTGAAAGTTCGAGGCTGGCAGAGCCCCTCTGAAGGGGGGAGGCTGCAAGGAAGAGGACTGGGGGGCTCTGGATGGTACCAGTCTGTAGCAGGGGCACCAGGGGAGGTGACAGCGGTTTCAGGTCAAGCATTTCTCTCGCGCTCTCCTCTTTGGGGGGCTGAGGTCCTTACAGAGCCCTGAGCGTTCCACGAATAATAAGAGACAGCCTGCAGTACCACCTCGCAGTTTTGAGTGGGGAAAGGGCAAGTTCACATACATAACTCCTCCTCCTTCTCTTTCGTCTGTCGTACGTACATGGGTGGGACAGGGTCTGGCCAGGGAAACAGGACAGCCGTAGGGACACAGAGTCAGCCTAGCTGGGGAAGCCTGGGTGGATTTCAGGAGGCTGAGTTTTCCTTTCAGACCCATGCAGCTGTCATGTCCCTGGAGAAAATCAGAAGCAGACACAGTCTGTGGCCGTTTCTCTCCTAACCTCACTTGAGAACCCTTCTTCCGGCCGCTGCCCTCCCTTACTCTCACGTCAGGCACTCCTGATCTCGTGGTGAACAGGAATGGTGAAGTGCCTGGAAAGTTTTCCTCCGCAGAGCTGTTGACAAGAGCTGAGAGATTTAGAATAGAAAAGACTCGGCTGTGCCTGCCTCACAGGGTGTTTCTCAGGACAGCACTCATGAGAAATGTTATTGGTGTTCCAAAACACCGCAGAGGGGTTCCACAGACAAAATAAGTTTGAAGAGGCATGAAATAAAGGTAGCTCTCCTTTAAAACTTTTCACAGCCTCTAACTGGCTGCTGTGATTCTCCAAGAGAGGGCTACAGAATTCAGTCTTTCCCAAAACTTGTTTGAACAAAGAACCCCCGATCCAGTGTACCTGTTAACATCTCTTAGAGCACTAGGGTTCCTTGGGAACCAACTCTTAATCTGAGCCACCAAACAGAAAACAACGGGTTTATTCTGTATTTAATCAAAGGGAGGGTGTTGGTAGAAGTTTTAGAGGGAGGGAGGGGGGGAGGGAGAGAGAGAGAGAGAGAGAGAGAGAGAATTCAATTCCATGTAAGAGAAACTTTAACTATTCATGCTTTTCTGCAAAGTAATTAAATGAACATCCTTGAAAAGGAAACTCAGAAACCTAGAGAAGCCAGCTGATTTCATTGTCATAGATTTTACAGAAGGGATTTTATATTAGGAGGGAGGTTGAGCTATTTGATTTTAAAGATCCCTTCCAAATCTGATACTATTTCAAGTTACCATCCCTGCTCAGACCTGTCTTCTGATGTTCGAAATTGACTTTCTTCCACCTTTACCCGAAACTAATGTAATTATGTGATGAAACACGTTGCTAGCAAGGCAAATTTGCCGTCAGTCTCTAGCTATTCATTTGCTGTTCATTAAAAAAAAAAAATGGAAGTTTCTTATTCCGAATAAATAATTAATTCGAGACTTATAATGGATCTTTGCTGAGGATTTTTCTGTATGCTTTTTCCAGTCTAGGTAACCTCGTCCTTGTTTTCTGTCCTTTGGCAGGCAAAAGGGCAAGTTTAGTGACAAGCAGTGAGAAAAAAAGGAGAACAAGAGGAATGACATGGTAGAAACAGCCAAGTAGTAGAGTTGTTTTCTTTCTTTCTTTTTTTTTTTAGAATTGTTTTCAAAAGATGGCCGGCAAGGCTGGTGGTGAAGGGGTCCCCTCTGGTTGGTCCAGTCCACCCTGAAAGGGGGAGAGAGAGAGGTGAAGTTGAGAGAAATGGAGATTTCCAAGTGTTACTGCTGATAATGGAGAGTTGAGGGGGGTTTCAGTGGTTTATCTTGGGGAAAGTCGACTTGGAATTTCGCAAATATACATTTGCTGTTGTATTTCTTAATATGCCTAGTGGAGAGAAAAAAATCAAGAGAGAACTCTCAGAGAATGTTGGGGTTGGATCAAGTACTCTCCTGAGCATGGTCCTATTTTGGAGTTAAGATACCTACATTTTAGCAAAACCTTTCATCCAGAATAGCTCAGTGCTGGCCGTTCAGATTAAGTGTTTATCTGTCTGGCACGTGGAAGGAAGACCATCTTGAAGCAAATGTGTTCAAACGTCCAAGAATAGGATAACACTTTATCAATTTTTATTTATTTATTTTTTAAATTTTGTTGAAGTTTATTCATTTTTGAGAGAGAGAGAGACAGAGTGTGAGTGGGGGAGGGGCAGAGAGCGAGAGCGAGAGCGAGAGCGAGAGAGAGAGAGAGAGAGAGAGAATGGGAGGCACAGAATCCGAAGCAGGCTCCAGGCTCTGAGCCATCAGCACAGAGCCCGATGCAGGGCTCAAACTCATGAACTGTGAGCTCATGACCTGAGCCTAAGTTGGATGCCCAAGCATTGAGCCACCCAGGCGCCCCATCAATTTTTATTGATTAATAAAGGAAAACAAAGGTTTAACTTCCATTGCCAGTAAACTCAGGACACAAAAAGTGACAAGGAATGTCTCAAGCGGCTTTCTATAACAGGGATCAAAATGAATTTGTATTGAAAACAGACTAGGACTCCCATTTTCTTGATTTTCTGTTTTGGATAAACAACCAACCAAACAAAGCAAACAAAAGAACACCTGTTTTGCAGCAAAGATTATTGTAGTTTGCTGTGCTGTGTGTAACCCCTCTATCCTGCCTTAGCTATATTTTAAAAATTAGATTTGCTGCCAAAAGCATTTTAAATTATTTAAGGAAGTATATTGATGATTAAAAACTAGGAAAAGTTTCACCTGCACTAGCCCAAAACTCTTTTCATTCTTCTGAAGCAGAGTAGTATAATGGAAAGAAAGAATTTGAAATTAAATGTCTTTCTTGTGTTTTCATTTTGTACTCTGTCCTTGGACAAGTCACTTCCTTCTCCTGAATTTCCATTCTTCATGTGTAATAAATAAACAAACAAACAAACAAACAGGCCTTCATTGTCATGCTTATTTCCCAGGGTTGTTGTGAGTATCCAGTAAAAAAATATGTGAAAGAAACTTGTAACCTGCAGATTCCTTATACATACATACAATTATTTTTAGCTCCTTTCTGATCTCTGTTCATATATATATGTATGTACATATACATACATATATATATAACATTATGGTTGGACTATAATTCACTAGCTTTCTCCCTGTTGATGGACATTTAAATGGTTTGCAGTTGTTCTCCATTATAATCATACATTGAAAAACGTCTTTGTACATGTAGGCTTTTTTTTTTTGGACCAATTTCTCTGGGAGTAGTTCCAAAGGAGAGATTATGCAGTCAAAGTGAATGAGCATTTTTTTATCTGTCCTGTTTTTTTGAGCTTTCCCCCTTATCCCCAAACCCCTCCCTTTGCTATCTTTCCTAGAATGTCAGAGAATGCTTAAATGCCTTCTTGAAGGCATCCAGCAAGATTCAGAATCTGCATTTGGGGGCCATATTTCATGCTTCATGCTCTTATCAAGACCACTCAACTATGAGGCCTCCCCCTAGACTGCAGAGGCCTCTGGGGGCAGGATCACACTAATCATCTTTGCATCCTAATGTGGCCTGCCCTGTCATAAGATCTCAGTGGTTGTTCAGTGCAAATAAACTGAGCGGATGGCTAGGGAAGGATAGGCTCCTGACTTGCCAAAACCTTCATTCATCAAAGAGTTATTAAAAATGACGGGCACTGGTCCTAGAAACTGGAGATCAAGAGGCACAGGCAGCATAGGTGGTCTCATCCCCCTAAGAGCCGAGTCCCCAGTGCGAGTGGAGACTTTGGTCTTCAATTTAGTCTTCAATCCAGAGTTAAAAGGTGGAACTGGCTTGACCCGTGCCATGTGATTTCAGGGAGGGCCCTCGCTCTGATCAAATATTTTAATCATCTACCCTGTCATATCGGTCATCCTGTAACAGAGATCACGTAACAGAGGCTGGTATGACGAAAGGGGCCTCTGCTATGTTGTTGGATAACCATCTCCTGTGTCAAAGAACTCCAGACTGTGCTGTAGGAGCCAGGATGTGAAAACAGAGTTCCTTGACACAGCAGGGCTAGGGAGGGTTTCCAAATCCCCTCTGGAGCAGAAAATCCCTGTTTGATCATATTGCGTATCATGAGGCCACCTGCTGTGGACATGGATGCTGGGGGCCTCTGGCCAATTCAGGCAAGATCAGGGTTCTGAGGTTTTGACTTGTGTATGAATGAACCCATGTCGAGACCTTGGACGTATCCCCCCGGCCCCCTGCTGCACAACTTTGATAAGGAGAGCAGAAATTGAGCAAATAGTTCTGAAAAGTTTTCCTTGGCCTCACACTCTGGGTTGTTTTCCAGCTGATTCCTTGGGAGTCTATGTAATTTATTGAAGGCTGACTGAAGGGCGGTCTTGGGTCTACTATGAAATCTCTTGTAGTGTTGGCTTAGCTTGAAGTCTGAGGGCAGACGCTGTCAAAGAGGGCAGCTCCGACCCCAAATTCTAATTACCGTGGTTTTCTGTGGAGACAAGGTTTTCAGACTCCGGATTGTTTTATCTTGGTCATTGTGCTATTGAGCAATTACTTGGAGGTCACTTTCTGAGTTAGAACACCGTGGCTTTCCTTTTATAATGCTTTGTTAAAGGGCTCCCCAAACTTGGCTAAGAAATCGTACACTCTTACGTGTGCATTGTCTGTACAGTTGAGTAAAAATAAATGCTCTTGAGCTTACAAACAGGTGAAACTCAATTTGTTAACATTTATTAATTGTTCTTATTTGATCACAACGATATTATCTGCTAGGGGTGCCTGGGTGGCTCAGTCGTTGAGTGCCTGGCTTTTGATTTCAGCTCAGGTCATGATCGTGTGGTTCGTGAGGTCAAGCCCCACATCGGGCTCTCTGCTGATGGTGCCGAGCCTGCTTGGGATTCTCTCTCGCGCGCGCTCTCTCTCTCTGCCCCTCCCATGCGTGTCTCACTCTAAAAAGAAATAAATATTTTAAAAATGTTAAATATTGTCTGCTCGAGATTGCCACTTAACCAGTGATCATCTCTGGGTCTAAGGAGTTTTCCCGTGTTGCAGAGAGTGTCAATGATCTGCAAACTTTAAATGTCAACCGGGAGATGAATCTCACAGTTGTGTTACACGGGTTATTGGTTTCAATTTCATGTGCGCACATATAGTTAGAATTTTGGTAAGTGTTTGATTTATTTTTGGCCACCCATACGTGGTTTCATTATTCCACATTTATACTGATGAGCGCATTCTTTCAAACTTTTCCATTTCAGCTCCTCTTTAAAAAGTGCCTGTGTATAATTTTTTTCTTTGCCTCTATTGACCGGCTGTCAGGCAGGCATCCTAATTCCCAGTTTCCCCGAGCCAAGAGCATGTCTTCTGTTTCAGCTGCAAACTAATAACCTGTCAGGAGTATGGAAATGTTTTTCTGGAGTTTGTGATTCTGCACAGAATTGGGATTTCCAAGGAGAGGAGACTCTGTTCTGTGCTTCTCGTTTTTTGATGTTGGCTCTTAATGTTAATTCAAGTCAACTGCAGGAGACCCTCTGAGAGTTGCTAGTCTGTCTCTTTCCCGTTCTTGAGCCTCACATGCACATACATCCAGTGAAACTGAGGGACTTCCTAGGAGTATTTGTGTTTCGGAGGGAGCTCTCCCTAAAGTCATTACCTCCTTTCTTGGGAAGGTGGCGTCCACGGAGCAGCGCTGGGTTTGAGTGCCACCTCTGTTCCGTACTGGTTGGGTGATCTTGGTCAAATCTAACCTTTCTGTCTTTTGCTTTCCTCATCTGCAAAACAAAGATGAAAATCGTCTTGGTTTCTGTCTTTTCAATGATCCAAAGGAGGGAATATTTCAAGGTCTGCTCTAGGAATTGTACGGTCATGAGGATTATGCCAGCTTTGTTATGTTTTATGTGAAGCAATACTTTAAAGCATTTAGAACATTCCTCGCCTGTCGTAAGCTTTCAAGATGCATCAATCCATTATGTCATTAAGGATCTCAAGAAAATATTAATTCTCCACCTCTGATACGAGACAGAGTTCTAAATAAACTAAATGCATACCCACTGTGTGAAGTTTAATTTTTCTTCATTTGTAGAGCAGTAAATACAATTTTTTTTTTTTTAAAGCCAACCAATCAACCAATCAGAATATCAATTCAGATTCTGTAGTGGTAGTGGGACACTTAATGGTACTTCTCACTAACACAAAATGCATAAAACACAAACTTGTATCAGGGAGTTAATCCAAATTTCCAGTTAATACTCTCCCTTCAGGAAATATCTGTCGCACTTATGTCCCACAAAAGACAAAACTCACTGCCTGACAGTGGTCTTTGTCAGTGTTTTTGAAAGTTAAAACAAGCAAGTGTATTTTAGAATGAATAGTATACCATGTGGTGAAAGGTGTCCCCCAGGCACAATTTTTCTTTAGCTCCTAAGAGTTACAGGGTCTTGGATTAAAGAGCACTCATGCCGTTGTTCCTACATCTGGAGAACAGGCGACAATGTTTCTCAAGCCTTTGTCCGAGAGTGTGATAGCCATCAGTGTTTGAAATCTTTCTTAGAGATAATCTGTGTTGTTGCAATTTAAGGCAGTTTCTTTTTATCCCCTTTTCTACGCTCATCCTTTGAACAAGAGCCCAGTATGGGCGCGAACCTCATGATCCTGTTATGCAGAGAAGAACACGGGTGATCTAGCCCACCACTCAGTGTTTGTGTTTCTGGGAGGGGGAACAGTATCTGTGTTGGCTACTGTTGGCTTTATTCTCTTAACACCTTTGGGCTTTATTTGAAAGGCAAAATCCAGTTGAAAAACTTCTGGTGTTTTCTTGAGATACATCATTTGAAACACAGAAACACCCTGAAAAATAAGCGTACGTTATTAAAATAACGCAAAAATTGATGCTTTTCTGGGGCACCTGGTGTCTCAGTCAGTTAAGCATCCGACTTCGGTTCAGGTCATGATCTCACGGTCCGTGGGTTCGAGCCCCGCGTCGGGCTTTGTGCTGAGAGCTCAGAGCCTGGAGCCTTCTTCAGTTTCTGTTTCTCTCTCTCTCTCTCTGCCCCTCCCCTGCTCACGTGCTCTCTCTCTCTCAAAAATAAATAAAAACATTAAAAAAATTGATGCTTTTAGAAATATACAATTCACTTTGATCCTGTCTACAATTTCGAATTTTAACCATGAGATATTCATCTTCATTCTACAGATTGAATTTACATCTTAGTCTAGCATGGTTCTTTTATAACGTGATTCTTTGGGTTTTATATCCCAATTCTTATACCTGCTGTGGGGCCTGCACAGCTCCCTGTCTCGTGAATAACCAAATGAATGCATTTCATACTTCTCCTTTCCAGAGTGCTTAATCTATTAAAATAAACTCTACCTACAGATGTTGTCATTGTATGTAATCCATTCTAATATATCACTGATGTAAAATGTAAATGATTTAGGGCAAAACTAGGAGAGCATTTATGTAAAGCTTTGTACTTTTCTCCTTGACTTTCAAATATCCTTATTTCCTCAGTTAGTGCTGATTTCCTTGAAGCCCAAAGACATGAAATTCATCCATCAACTAACTTTTCTAGAATCAAATTTCCCTGGATGTTATTTTTAATTCGGAGACATATAGCCATTGTTTCCGATATAAAAATGACTTCAACTTTCTCATTTTTAGGGAAATCTCAGATTTCCTTTCCCATACCTAGACACTTGGTTTCCCGCTATCTTGTTACTTTTATGATCAGAAACAAAGATAGCCAGAAAGTGTGAAAACTTTTAGGTGATTGTTCTTTTCTCATCAGAAGATTACTTTCTCACTTAATTTTTTCTCTGAATTTAAGTTCTCTGCCTTTTGAGATTAATCAACCATAATTTGCATGTATGCGTCAAATAGTTAAATTTTCTCAATATATAGTTTCTGGCAATCAATTTGACACTATGGCTCTTCTCTTCCCCTTCCAGTTTTATAGAGATCTAATTGACATGTCATATTGTATAAGCTTAAGGTATACACTGTGATCATTTGGTACCCGTATATATTGAGAAATGATTACCACGATAAGGTTAAAACATCGATCACCTCACATTACTTTTTGTGAATGTGGTGAGAACTTTTAAGATCTGTTCACTTAGTAACTTTCAAGTATACAGTATAGTATCTTTAACTCTAATCACCATGCTGTACATTATATCCTCAGAACTTACTTATTTTATAACTGGATGCTTGTACCCTTTGAGCACCTTTACACACTTGCCGGCGATCCCCAACCTATCTCTGTTTCTGTGAGTTCGGTATTTTTAGATTCCACATAAAAGTGAGGTCATACGATTTTTTCTTTCTCTGACCTACTTCACTCAGCATGACACCCTCAAGGTTCATCCATTTTGTTGCAACTGGCAGGGCTTCCTACTTTTTAATGATTGAGTAGTATTCCAGTGCGTGTGTGTGTGTGTGTGTGTGTGTGTGTTAATTTTCTGATCCATTCATCTGTCATTAGACACTTAGATTGTTCCCATGTCTTGGCTATTATAAATAATATTGCAGTGATCGTAGAGTACAGATATCTCTTCAAGAGAGTGATTTTATTTCCTTCGAATTAATACCCAGAAGTGGATTTGCTGGATCATAATGACATTTCTGTCTTTGATTTTTTTGAGGGTACCCCATACTGTTTTCCAGAGTAGCTGTACCAGTTTACATTCCCACCAACAGTGTACAAATGTTCCCTTTTGTCCACGTCTGTTATCTCTTGTCTTTTCGATAACAGCAATTCCAGCCAGCGTGAGGTAATGTCTCACTGTGGTTTTGGTGTGTATTTTCCTGATGATTAGTGGTATTTACCAAGCACCTTTTCATGTACCTGTTGGCCTTTGTATATCTTCTCCAGAAAAATGTCTATTCAGGACCTTTACCCATTTTTTAATGGGGCTCTTTGTTCTTTTGCTATTGAGTTGTACCGGTTCCCTGTATATTTTGGATAGTAACACATTATCAGATACGTAGTTTGCAAGCATTTTCTTTCATTCCATACATTCTGTTTCCATTTTGTTAATTGGTTTTGTAGGGTTTTTTTGGGTTTTTTTTGCGGGGGGGGGGCTTTTGTTTTGTTTTGTTTTGCTATGCAGAAGGGTTATAGTTTGCTATATTCTCATGTGTTGATTTTTGCTTGTTCCTTATGCTCTTGGTGTCATCGCCAAAAAAAAAAAAAAAAATCATTGCTAAGACCAATGTAAAGGAACATTTTCCCTCTGTTTTCTTCTAGGAGTTCTATGGTTTTCAGTCTTCCATTTCAAGTGAATTTTTGCGAGTGGTTTAAGATAGGGGTCTAGTTTTGTTCTTTTGCATGTAAATATCCAGTTTCCCCAACACCATTTATTGAAAGACTGTCTTTTCCCCATTGAGTATTTTTGGCTCCCTTGTCAAGTATTAGTTGATCATAATGCGTGTGTTTATTTCTGGGCTCTCGCTTGTGTTCCTTTGGTCCATGCGTCTGTTTTATGCCTGTACCATTATTTTTTTTATTACTATAGTTTTGTAATATAGTTTGAAATCAGGAAGTGTGATGCCTCCATCTCCCCCTCCCACCTCCCCTGCAAGATTATTTGGCTTTTCAGGGTATTTTTTGTGTTTCTATAAGAATGTTGTGATTGTTTTTTTTTCTATTTCTTTGAAAAATTCTATTGGAATTTTGATAGGAGTTTCATTGAAGCAACAGATGGCTTTGAGTTGTATGGGTATTTTTACAGGTTAATTCTTCAGATTTATGAGCATGGAATATCTTTCTGTTCATTTGTGTTTTCTTCAGTTTTTGCATCGGTATCTTGTAGTTTTCAGTACTATCTTAGAGTTTTTACTTGCTTGGTTGAATTTGGTTCTAAAGATTTTATTCTTCTTGATGTTATTGTAAATGGAATTGTTTTCTTTATTTTTCAGATAGTTTGTTGTTAGTGTATAGTAACACAACTGATTTTTGCATGTTAATCTTATAGCCTGCAGTTTTACTTAATTCATTGATTAGTTCTAATAGTTTTTTGGGTTGATAGTTTTTTTTTGTTTTTTTTTTTTTTTGGTGGTTTTTTTGGTTTTTTTTTTTTTGAGTCTTTAGGGTTTCCTGTATATAAGGTCATATTCCCTATAGAGACAATTTTAATTCTTCCTTCTTTATTTGGGTGCCTTTTATTTCTTTTTCTTGTCTGATTTCTCTGGCTGGGACTTCGGATACTCTGTTGAAGCAGAGTGGTGAGAGCAGGCCTCCTTATCTTGTACTCCTTATCTCGAGTACGACGGCAGCTGTGGGCTTTTCATATATGACCTTTATTATGTTGAACTATATTTCTTCTACACCCAAACTGTTAAGAGTTTTATCATGAAAGGATGTTGAATTTGGCCAAATGCTTTTTCTTCATCTATCAAGAAAGCCATATTATTTTTATTTTTCGTTATATTAGTGTGATGTATTATATTGATTGACTGACATATATTGAACTGTCTTTGGATCCTAAGGATGAATCCTACTTGATCAAGGTGTATGATCCTTTTAATGTGCTGTTGAATTTGGGTTCCTAACATTTTGTTGAGGATTTTTGCATCTGTATTAATTGGGGATATTGGTCTATAGTTTTCTTTTCTTGTCCTTATCTGGCTTTGGCGTCAGGGTACTGTTGGCCTCATAAAATGAGTGTTTGGACATGTTCCCTTCTCTTTAATTGTTTGAAAGGGTTTGAGAAGGATTGGTATTAATTCTTCTTTAAATGTTTGGCAGAATTCACCAGTGAAACCATCTGACCCTGGGCTTTCTTTGTTGGAAGGCTTTTGATCACTGAGTCAACCTCCTTACGTGTTGCGTGTTCGCATTTTTAAAATATCTTCATGATTCAGTCTCAGTAGGTTGTATGTTTCTGGGCATTTATCCATTTCTTCTAAGTTGTCCAATTTGCTGGCATAAAGTTAGTCATAGTAGTCTCTTATGATCCTTTGTATTTCTGCAGTATCATTTTTAATGTCTCTTCTCGCAGTTTTGATTTTATTTATTGACTCCTCTCTCTTGTCTTCTTGGTGAGTCTCGCTAAAAGTTTGTCAATTTTCTTTATTTTTTCAAAAAAACAGCTCTTAGTTTTGTTCATATGTTCTCTTGTTTTCCTATTCTCTCTTTCAGTTATTGCTGCTTTAATCTTTATTATTTCCCTCCTTCTGCTAACGTTGGGTTTCATTTTCTCTTCCTTTTCTAGTTCCTTGAGGCATAATGTTAAGTTGTTTATTTGAGAGCTTTCTCCTGTCTTAGTGTGTGCATTTATAACTAAAAACTTTATGCTTAGAAGTGCTCTGTTTGCCTCCCGTAAGTTTTGTTATGCTTTGTTTCTATATTTGTTTGTCTCAAGACATTTTTAAATTTTTCTTTGGATCTCTTCTTTGATCTAGTGGTTGTTCAAAAGTGTGTTGTTTAATTTTCACGTATTTGTTAATTTTCCAGTCTTCCTTCTTTTATTCACTCATAATTCCATACCATTGTGGAAAATATACTTGATAGAATTTCTACCTTCTTAAGTTTGTTTGGACTTGTTTTGTGTCCTCACATATGATCTGTCCTGGAAAATGTGCTTTGTGTGTTTGAGAAGAATGTGTTATCTACTGCTGTTGGATTGAATGTTCTGTATATATCTGTTAGGTCCATTTGGACCTGTAGTGTTGTTCAAATATGCTGTTTTCATATTGATCCTCACCTTGGCTCTTTAAAATTTTTTTTAGTGTTTATTTATTTTTGAGAGAGACAGAGAGCGGGCATGAGCAGGGGAGGGGCAGAGAGAGAGAGGGAGGCAGAGAATCCAAAGCAGGTTCCAGACTCTGAGCTGTCAGCACAGAGCCTCATGCGGGCCTCAAACTCATGAGCTGTGAGATCATGCCCTGAGCCGAAGTCAGATGCTTAACCAACTGAGCCACACAGGCGCCCCTCACCTTGACTCTCTTAAAGACAGTTTTATGAGGATCATACCTGCCTGTTCTCCTGGAATGTACTAGAGCCTGAATAAATTCCGTCCTTATGTGACCAATGTCAGGGCCAGGTGATATTGAAAGAAACAACCAAAAGCAAATGAAAAGTGGTTCTAAATTTTGCTTGCAGTTCTCAGAGCACCTCAAAGTGGATCGGTGTAGAGTCCCGGCCATCTTGCCTGAGATTCTTATTCCCCTCCTGCACCCTCACTGCCAGAGCCCAGCTAGAGTTTTACTTCTCCACTTTCTCTCTTCCACTACTTCCCAGGGCTCTCCACTCTTTTTATACCTGTTGAGTTTGGTCCTTGTAGTCCTACCGCTTTCTTCTTCTTCTCCTGATTCTTTATCGCAGCAACCCAGCAATTAAGCTACCGAGAGAAAAAAAAAAAAAATCCCTTCAGAGGGTGAACAAAGAGGAGACACTAAGCAGGTAGGGACAAAATTATCTTTGCTGGGGAGCAGAGGCCTCCAGTGTTTATAGGGAGACCAGGAATGCTCAAATAATACTAAATTTGGTCCATGTCTCCGAAGCATTTTTTAAAAAAAGAACACAAGGATTTGATGCAGCTGGTAAAGTTCTTGCTTTGCTTAGCTTGGGATAAGCTTTCCAAAAGAGGCAACCTGTCCACAGTTCTCGAGCCCGTGGCATTGGAATGTGAGCTTGGAGAAACCCCAGATCGTGCATTGATAATGTTCTTCTAGAGTTATAACAGATATAAGGGGGGAAATGTGCTATGAAGAGCCTGAATATATTCCATCTCATAAGGCGTGTGGATTTTCCAGGACTCTGCTGTGGTTTTCCAGAATTTCCCTCTAGGAATAGCTAAAGGTGGGAGCTGGTTGGAAAGGAAGTGCTTAGGGAGAGTGAAAATTGGGTTGGAACTTTATGTAAGATGGAGAGAATATCATTTTCTCCATCCAAAAGTGTAGAGGTGATGATGGCTGCTGGAGAGCAGTGTGATACCAAAGCCTCCCTATCCGGTGCACCCCCGGGAGTTCCCACTGGTCATGTGTGAGCTGTTCGCAGGCCAGGAGCCTTTTTTGCGTGCATTTTTCCTCAGATTACTGGCCTATTGCGTGGGTTATTGTATTATTCTTGTGGGGATCTTTTTCTTGGGATGCTTTGGTTTTTAAAAATCACTTTCTCTATACATAACCACTATTCATAGTAGTCCGTGGCCTTATAAACATTACGCACACAGAGAGGTTTAGTTTGTGTTTTTTAATTTTAATTTTAATTTAAAAATTTTTCATGTCTTTTTATTTTTGACGGGGGTGGGGAGAGGGAGAGAGAGAGGGAGGCACAGAAGCCGAAACAGGCTCCAGGCTCCGAGCTGTCAGCGCAGAGCCCGACGCGGGGCTCGAGCCCACAGACCGTGAGATCATGACCTCAACCGAAGTCGGACACTTAACTCGCTGAGCCACCCAGGTGCCCCTAATTTGTGTTTTTAAACAAAAAATAAGGTCACACTCATTCTTTGATTTGAGATTTTCTGTGTCCGAACATTTAAGTATACTGTGTTCTTTTTGACAGCTGTTTATTTCATTGCACGATAATAGAATCTTGTACTCAACAATTGCCCTATCGTTGGATGTGTAGGTTACTTCCAACTTTTCGCTCTACAAATGATGGTGCAGTGAATATCCTGTGAAATAAGGGAAGCAGAACAGATGAGGATCTCTGAGTTCCGATGGACCATGAGTCTTACATTCACAAGTTGCTGTTGCCCGGTTTCAGATAACTATTTAGGGCTGTTCCAAACCAATATAAAAATCTTCTCTTCAAAACACTGCCAGCAGCAAACTAATTTAAGTTCTCCTGATTTACCTGTGATTAATAAAAAAAAAAAAAAATCCATTAACTCCCCCTGGAAGATTCTTATGAGACATTTAACCTGTAAATTTTTCTTTCGGAGCTTTTTGGAAGCTGAGAGACAGTACTGAACAAGCTTCCATTTTGGCCAGATTTTGCTTATTTGGCCAGTTCAAATCAGTTCGATGGCTGTGTGCTGATGTGTGCCCTCAGACATTCCCCAGTACTTGCCTAGGGCCAGTGACCTGTTGGCCAGTGAACAGATTTGGCTTAATCAAGTTCCAAGTTAGATATAGCACTCATGTGATAGTGATCTTTCATTTAAAGTCTACATTTTCCTCACTGAACCTTGGAAAAATCAAATACATAAATAAAATGAAGAGGTCGGGAAAGATGTTGGTTTGGTTTGTTTCAACCTTCTGCTTGCTGAAGGCTCAGAGCCAAAAGAAGGGGGGACAGAGCAGTGGAGGTTTTACCGTTTACTTGGTAAGCTGGACAAGTCTATAGATGTCTGGAACCGTCTCTGTAAAGTATAGTATTTACCAGCTCTAAAGGGTCTCTTAAGGAAACAGTCCTGGTTCAACATAGTAAATATCCGAGTGTAAATCTGAAATCTATTCAAACCAAGACAGGTATGGTTTAGAATTTGCATTGGTGGCACACTTTTGGGCCTACTATACAAAAGATTATATAAATAATCTGTGTGCTACCTAGCCAAGGTACAAAACCTGGTGTTAAAATTTTGATCCCTCTGTGGTGTTGGATCCTAAACAAGGTGAGTATGTATCACAAATACGTTATTACTACTTCTATGCCAAAGAGTGGTATAAGTTTGATTTTTATAAATGAACTTGAGCTCTACTAGATTAGGCCAAGGATGGACAACCAGCTCATTGTGGCCAAGCCACAGACTGGTCACTATCCTTTGAAATAGAGCAAAAAGTCCTTCACCAACTGGGAATTACCGACACTATCAGGTCCTTTTGAATAATCTTGAGTTTAGTCATTTCAGTTTGTAGGAACCAGGTAAAAGTCTGCCTTGATCAGGAGCAGAAGCTTGTAGGTCCCGAGGTAGAAGGAATATGGTGGGGTCATGATGGTCATGAGTGAGTGGAAGTTACAGGTAAGCCAGCGTAGTGAGAAGATAGAACCCACAAGATAACATTTAAATGTGCTTATACAATGGAAGATGAGGAAGCCACTGAGAAGGAGTGGCTGGGTCAGGGTGGTGATGAGCCACATGACAAGTCATATACCCTCTTTGGATTCCGAACAACATCTCTTTCTGAAGTCTGGTTGTTCAGTGTTTCCCTGGATTCCTTTTAGGCCTTGGCCTCATGGTTGAAATTTCTGTTCTCATTCTCAAGTGTATTCTTACAGACTATTTCATCCTGCAAACTCCTGCCCTGTTACTTGAGATAGCTTGAGTTGAGACTTGTTCCTTGCAACTGGAAAAGCTAAGTTAAAAACTTTCATTATTAAGTGTGAAGAAACCAAGGCTTAAAGTCATAGTCTAGTAACTTAAGGGGCTGGACTTCAGGTATGTGTTTATCTGACTCCAAGGCCCAAACTTTTAAATATTTTTGTTTAATGTTTATTCACTTTTTTTGAGAGACAGAGATGGAGTGTGAGCAGGGCAGGGGCAGAGAGAGAGGGAGACACAGAATCTGAAACAGGCTCCAGGCTCTGAGCTGTCAGCACAGAGCCTGATGTGGGGCTTGAACTCATGAACCATGAGATCATGACCTGAGCCGAAGTCGGACGCTCAACCGACTGAGCCACCCAGGCGCCCCTCCAAGGCCCAAACTTTTAAACTCTGTGCTGTGCATGATGCATTTCCTGACACATTCAGGTATTTGACTTCAGTTTTGACAGCAATGTGCTCTCACTAGGTAAGTGAACCAGCTTGGAACTAAGTATAAATTAAATTAAGCTTCCTCTGTATCAGTGACTTTCTTCACTTAAAATATGGTTATCATATTTATGCATTACTAACTTCTGATTTTCTATTATTGATAATGATTAAGAACTGGTTGGCATATGAAAATGATTGTAGGACACATTTCACTTCGTTGTCACTGTCAGGTCACATCACTTGGAAATTAAAGTCAAATGAGACATGTCACATACTCTTCGGTGACTTGCACATTAAAGACTCTTTGCAACAGACATGAATCATAACTTTTGAGGTTTTTCTCTCTTTTACTAATTTCCTCCCCTTGTTTCATTTCCTCTGGTTCTTGTTGAAAGAAGAGGCTTTGATAAAGGATACTGTATGTGGGGAAAAGGAAGCTTCGCAAGTTCCACGAAATGACGTGCCTTGAAAAAGAAGGGAGATTTTAGTAATACTTCTGGAAGCCCGGTTCGTGGGCAACAGTCTATAAGTCGGCGAATATTTATTTCCAAAGGGAATACATGTTGCTACACACAAGGTTTCTAAACAAGGAATAGTTTTGTGACCTGCGGGAGATCTCTAGGTATCTCAAGGATAGAGGCCGCCATTGTCCAAGGGATATGTAAATGAATCTGCACCTGCACGTACGTGCGTCTACTGTATATGCACAACGAAATTGTAGAAATGCTGCCAGGTTTTCTCTAGACCGGACATTGACTGATGCCCTGCAGGTTGACTTTTGAATTATTTTGCTGACATTTAAAAAGTGGGAGATTTTATATAAAAAGCCAGATCGTTGTTGTTTTATTCAAAACCTGCCATCTGGCACTACTGGGCCTGCATTCTCCCATAGGAGTAGTTGTTTGGGGCTTAGTGGAGGCCGCCTCCAACAAACATGGACCGTCCTGCTCATTCCCTCGTGTCGCAGGTCGCACTGACTGCTTCACGTACGTGTTACTTCTGTGGCCAGGGGAGGCAGTTGAGCTTGCGATCTCTGATTAAGAACCCAGGGTTCCGAAGTGTTGGCCATTATCAGAGTGATCTAGGGTAGAGTCTGAGCAGCTGCGGACGATCTTCAGAAATGCCTCTAACTGCAGGTGTGCACCTAACGTCTCCTGTGGTGCTGCCCCCAAGCCTACGTTTTGGCCCCCGTTCCCCAGCGCCCCATGGGGAGTAGATCCAGGAGGTAGGGCATGGAGCCAGGGAATCTGATTATGTAGAAAACACCCCCCACCCCCACCTTGGTTCTAATTTTGAGTAAGATGGAGTAAACACACCTTATCTACCGTCTTCTGCTGCATGAAGCTGTACAGCCTGGGCAGGGTGCGCGGAACAGCCGTTTGAGGACTTTGAAAAGCAAATCGGAGCAGAAAGATTGGGGAAGAAGACCAGGACTTGAAGTGCCACCAAACTAGTGGTGACTTTCCCTTTTATGTGTGCCTGCTCCCTTCCCCCTTGACCTCAGTGCCGTCTGAAACCTCGAAGTCGAGACCCGCCTGGATAGAACTCCAGGAGAAGTTGTCTAGTTCAGAGAGAGTGCGCATGAGGAAATTTCTCTTTTTTTCCCCTTTTCTTTTCTCCATCTGTTGTGCCACAGCTCCCAAGCGGTCCTGGGATAGCGGTGGCAGTAGCGGTAAGATGGCTGGCAGGGGCCCCTCACCTGAAGTGGTTCCGAGAGAGTAGGGAAAAACATCATTGCTTTTTTCTCCCCTCTGCCTTCCCACTGCTTGGCTCTCCTTTCCCACAGAAACAGGGGCAGGCATGGGAAGTATATGACAGAATAGATAAATAAAGCCCCAACTTTCTTGTCAGAGTACCAAAAAGAACCCCAGGGAAGCTGGAAAGTATCAGGAAGATCAAAGAGAGGGTAATTAAGGGGGAACTATTAAAGTTGTAGATGAACTACTGGGCTCACTCCTCAGCCGAGCATGCATGGATCTGATCCTAAACAGTGTCTGTAATGGACATTGAGAACTCAGCTGCACCGCAAAGTCTTTGAAAGCCAAAATTATGTTGGGTCAATTTACTAAAAAGACATAATAATCATAATTTTATATGCTTCTAATAACAGAGCTTCAAAGTACTTGAAGCAACAACAGGCAGAATAAGAAAGAGAAATAGAGCAATCTAGAATTATAGTTGGAGACATCAGTGATGTTTTCGCAGAAACTTATAGAACAGACAAAAACAGATTAGACAGAAAATCAGCAAGGGTGTGGAAATACTGAATATTATCTATCAACTGGATCTAATTGATATTTATAGAATACTGTAATCATCAGCGGAATATGTATTCTTTTCAAGTGCACAGATCATTTACCAAGGTAAATCATATCCTGGGTCATTAAAACAAACAAAAATAACAAAATGCAAAAGAATTGAAACCATGCAAAGTCTGTTCCCTGACTGTAAAGGAATTAGACTAAAGATTGATAACAGGAAAGTCTCTAGACACTTGGAAATTAAACAGCATGCTTATAAATAATCTGTGGCTCAAAAAGAAACTTCTGGGAGCATCTGGGTGGCTCAGTCATTTGAGTGTCCAACTTCTGATTTCAGCTTAGGTCATGATTTCACGGTTCGTGGGATGGAGCCCATGTTGGGCTTTGCGCTCACAGTGGAGAGCTTGCTTTGGGGTTCTCTCTCCCTCTTTCTCTATCCCTCCCCCCTCGTTCCCTCTCTCTCTCTCTCTCTCCCAAAATAAAGAAATAAACTTTAAAAAAAAAGAAACTTTCAAGGAAAATTAGAAAACATTTTGAACTGAGAGTGAAAATACAACTCATAAAAATTTGTGGAATGCAGGTAAAACAGTACTGAGAGGGGGAATTATAACATCAAATGCTTATATTAAAAAAGAAGACAATTTTGAATTAATAACTTATGCTTCCACCTTAAGAAACTAGAAAAAGGGCAGCAAAATAAATACAAAGCAAAGTGAAAAAAAAAAGATAACAGCAGAAATCAATGGTATTGCAACAGCAAAACAATAAGAAAATCAATAAACCAAAAGCTAATTCTTTGTAAAGATGAATAAAATTGATAATCTAGCAAGACTGACAAAGGAAAAAAGAGAAGACACAAATTATGAATATTAGGAAGGAAAGTATCACCACAGAGCTTTTAGACATTAAAAGAATAAAAAGGGTGCACTACAGACTGCTCTTTGGGAATAAATTCAGCAACTTAGATGAAATGGTTGATTCCTCAAAAAACACAAATTCTCAACACTCACCCAAAATGAAATAGATAATTTGAACATTTTGTGGCTATTAAAGAAATTGAACCTGCAGTTTAACCGCCCCCCCCCAAATAAACCTCTAAGTACAGACAGATACACTGATGAATTATTCCAAATATTAAAATGAACTCTACACAATCTCTTCCAGAAAACAGAAGAGGATGAAACACTTCCAAACTCATTAAAAAAATTTTTTTTAATGTTCATTTATTTTTGAGAGAGACAGAGACAGAATGCGAGTGGGTTAGGGGCAGAGAGAGAGGGAGACACAGAATCCAAAGCAGGCTCCAGGCTCTGAGCTGTCAGCACAGAGCCTGACGTGGGGCTCGAACTCACAAGCTATGAGATCATGACCTTAGACAAAGTCGGACGCTCAACCAACTGAGCCACCCAGGCGCCCCTTATTAAAAAAAAATTTTTAATCCAAACTCATTTTATGAGGCCAGCATTATTCTGATGCTAAAACCAGACAAATAATGGTGTAAGAAGAGAAAAACGTAGATCAATATCATTCACAAACATATACGTAAAAATCCTTAACAAACTATTAACAGAATAAATTCAGCAATATATAAAAAGAAAAATCTGGGGTTCCTGAGAATGTGAGGCGGGTTTAATACTCATGCATCAATCAAGGCAATCTACTATATTAGCAGTTTAAAGAAGAAAAACCATACGCTCATATCAACTGAGACAGAAAATCATTTGACAGAAAGTCAACATCCATTTAAATTAGGAATAGGAGAGAATTTCTTCAATCTAATGAAGGACATCTACAAAAAACCTACAGCTAAAATTATGTTTAATGGTGAAAAACTGAATGCTTTCCCGTTATGATAAAGAACAAGAGAAGTTTTTCCACTCTCACCACTTACTATTCAGCATTATACTGGAAGTAGTAGCCAATATGATAAGGCATTAAAAGAAATTAAAAGACATTGAGTGGAAAGGAAGAGTTTTTATTCACAGATGATATGATTGTACATAGAAAATCCCAAGGAATCCACAAAAAGTCCTAAAACTAATAAAGGAAAATCAGAGGATACAAAGTCAACACTCAAAACCCAATTGTATTTATTTCCTTTTTTTTTTTTAATGTATATTCATTTTTTGAGAGACAGAGAGAGACAGAGCATGAGTAGGGGAGGGGCAGAGAGAGAGAGGGAGACACAGAATTTGAAGCACGTTCCAGGCTCTGAGCCATCAGCACAGAGCCCAATGCGGGACTCAAATGCATGAACTGTGAGATCATGACCTGAGCCAAAGTTGGACGCTTAACTGACTGAGCCACCCAGGTGCCCTTAATTGTATTTCTATATGCTACCAAAGTTTAGTTGAAAACTGAAATGAGAAAAAAAACAATATTATTTACTCTTGCTCAAAAAAAAAAAAGTGAAACACTTGGCTGTAAACTCAACAAAACATATAGGATCTATATATACTGAAAACTACAAAACGTTGTTTAAGAAATACCTAAATGAAGGAATATACCATGTTTACGGGTTAGAAGACTCAATGTAGCAAAGGTATCGGTTATCTTCTGATTATGATTGATCTGTAGATTTCATACAATTCCAATAAACATTCCCACAAGACTTTGGGAGATATAGATAGATTGACTCTAAAATTTATATGGAAAGGCAAAGGAACTAGAATGATTAAAACAGTTCTGAATAAGAGGATAAAGCTAGAGGAACCACATTTTCTGATTAGCCAAAAGCAGTAGGCACTGGCAAAGGGATAAACATATAGATCAATGAAACACAAAACAGAGTTCAGAAATAGACCTAAATAAATATGGCCACCAAAGTGCTAAAGTCATTCCTAGGAGAGACAATAATATTTTCAACATATTGAAAGAGTTGGAACGGTCAGTACCATTAAAAATGGGCAAAAGACTTGATCCAAAGAGGATATGTGGATGTCAAATGAGCACATGAAAAGATATTCAACATTATCAGGCTTTAGGAGATGCAAACTGAAACCAGGGTGAGATACAACAACGTTAACAATTAGAATGGCTAAAATAAAAAAAAAAATGCTGCTAATACCAAGTGCTGGTGAAGATGTATATTATCTGGAGCTCTATATACTACGAGTGGGAATGCAAAATGGGACGAACGGCCACTCTGGAAAACAGTTTGTCAGTTGCTTGTTAAATAGATTATTGGCACATGATTCTGTAATTCCACTCCTATATATTTACACTAGAGAATAAAACCTTATGTTAACACAAAAACCTGGACAGAGATATTTAGAGCGGCTCTATTCATATCACCCAAACGGGAAACACCCCAAAGTCCTTCAACAGGTGAACAGATAAACACACTGAGATATATCCATACAATGAAATACTACTTGACAATAAAATGGAACCGCTGATCAGCACAACACCTTGGATGAGTCTCAAGTGATTGTTCCGAGTGAAGGGCGCCTGAGTCAAAAATGTCATATACTGTGTGGGTCTATGTCTCTGGTACAAGACAAAACCATAGAGGTGAAGCGAGAGCCGTGGTTACCAGGGGCTGGAAGTACGGGACCAGTGTGAGTTTGCGAGAATTTCTTGAGACTGATGGAAAATGCTTTGTCTCCTGATTGCAAAACTAGTTACATAAACTCATACATATGTGAGAATCAATAGGACAGAACACACCAAAAAGCCTCATTTTACTGTAGGTTAAAAACAAGTCAAAATACATGTTTAAAGTTTCACTCTTAAGGTGAAGGTGCTCCCTGGGTCGTATAGCACTTCTCTAGAGCAGCTACCCAACGGTGAGCCTCCGAAGCAGCAGCGTTTTAGAACTTCCCTCCAAGAAATTAGAACTTATTTTGGAGAATCACAACAAATGACAAATAACCTGCAGCAGGAGACAGGCAATCGTTTCAGAGCAAGAGCAGTAGAGAATCTGAAATTTTGCATTGCTGCCAAGTTAAACAGAAAACACAAACATTTGTATAGCTTTGTAACAAAAGAGCCATATGTGTTTTGGCAGAAAGACCTCTTAATGGCACTTGTGGCTTTAAAATAACTGAGCCTCGCTCCCATTACGTGGAAATTGCACACAGATGTACCGCACGTCAGGGACCGTAGTGCTGCCCTGGGGAGAGGACATTAAAGATAAAACCCAGACTGACAAGGAAGAGAATCTGTCTACCAGTGCAGATGTGGTGAGCCCAATAACTTCTTGGCACTGGATCTTGAGATTGCGTGTACCACTTAAAAGAGATGTTTGGATTATTTTGCCGTTGTGGGTTCATGACTATTTGCGTTTTCAACGGCACAGATAGTATCTTAAGACTTTTAGTCTGGGGATGGGGTGTTCGACGATCAAAAGCAAAATACTTGGCTTTTTGGAATGAGCGGGGTGGTGGGTATTGATGGAGACTGGGTTTCCAGGACCACACCCCCACCCATCCAACTGCAAGTTCACCGAAACTCTCTGTTTTCAAAAAGGAGATATTTAACCCCAACTTCTCTTTCTAGCAAATAGAATCAAATGCTTATATACTTGCGGTTTGGGGTTAAGGAAGGAGAGGTCAAGTAGGGTTTCTGACATATAAGTAACAAGACCAATTTTAGGTTACTGAGAAAGAATGTACTAGAAGGATCAGGGGTAAGTCTCAGAATGAAAGGAAAAGTTAGTCTCAAAACTAATAGGAACATGGATGGCAGGGACGATGGGCAATCTCCTCAGAGAAGAGGAAGAGCAAGGAAGAAACTCCATACATTGTCCCCATTTTCACTTTACTCGTGACTCAGCGTGTGCTCGGTCTGCGTTGGGTCACATGCTCGCTCTTTGGCCACAGAAGAGGGGGTCACCTGGAGTGACATGCAGTGGGGAAGGGGGTAGTTCTGCAGAAGTAAAGTTCTGTTTCCTTGAGAAGGGGCTGGATATTGGACAGGCAGAAAAAACAGTTTCCAGATCACCCCCGGAGAATGTGTGGATGGGTGTGAGTGTGGTGCAGGGAGGGGTAGGGAAGGTGTTCAGTGTGATGGCAGAAAAAACAATAGTCTGGGGACAGACCTTGGACCAGAACTCCGAGAGGGCTCTGCCATAAACTGGCAGTGAGACCCCGGGCCAACTCAGCCACTCTGCCAGGAGCTCTGCTTTATTTCAGAGGTTGGACTGACTGTTCCCTGAGATCCCTTTCCCTAAAATCTTAGGAGAAGTATACTTTGGGATTGTATTTTTTAGTTGGATGTAAGAAAGTGTTTAATTCAATAGGATTTTTTTTTTTGAGTGCTGATAGTAGTGTTTCTCCAATGTTAGAATGTACATAAGAATCTTAGGGGTTTGGGTGGGTGGAGATATTCTTGTTAAATTGCAGATTCTAAGGCCCCATCCCCAGAGATTTGGATTCACTTAGGCTAAATGGAGCCCAAGAATCTGCCTTTTAAACAAAATGGCCAGGTGATTCTGACGCAGGTGGTCAAGCCTACAGATTTGCTCACCTGCTCTTTGGTTCTCAGTCTTTGAAAGGGAACTTTCTCAGTTGATGCTGAAGATATTTAAAAATGTGTAAAGTCGGGCAATGGATGTGCTCCCGAAAGCCCCTGTCCTCAGCCCCATAGACAGTGTGACGATGTTGGGGAGACGGTGGGCCCCCGGGTAGGGTAGCCAGGAGCTCCCTTCCCCATGTATTGAGGCATAACAACCCAGGGCCCGTGTGTTTTCTCCTCACCCCTGCTCACTCCTTCTGCCTCACATGCAGCCGTGAGACAGAGCTGTGGGGTAGAGATACTGCCACGCGCACTCTAACTGCTTTCGTATTGTCTGAACTGTGCGAACTGTTCTATAAATAGAACCTTTTCAGGTGAGGACGCGTATTCAGTATCAGCAGGGCCTGATTTCTAAGTTTCCGGTTTTAAGAAGTTGAACCTTCGGGCTACACTTTTACATTAAATGCATCTCATTTGGGGAGTTACGTTGAAGGAAGCATAGTCTTTGTGGTTTTTTTTTGTTTTGTTTGTGTTTGTTTTTTTGAGTGTTGTCGTTTGTACTGAACTTTCTGTCTGGGGATCTCCAAGAGCTTTTTAAAATCATTTGGTTTCATGCACGGTGGTCCATGTACACATGGAGTTTACAAATGGTCAAGGTATATGGGCTTATGTGATAAAAGCCTGAATCTTTTTCTACTAACTTGTACAACATGTCATTAAAAGCTATGGGGGATGCTCAATGGAAGAATTTCTGGCTGGATAGAAGAATTTGGTCATTTGGACCTGCATACACTCCAAATAGATTCAGAGTCCTGAGCAAACGGTAGTGAATTACAGCAAGGGTGAAAATAGCTTAAATAGTGGCATAACGTATATTTGGATACACCCAAGAAACACACTTGTGTATTAAATAAAAATAATAAATAGTAACTTGAAAAACAACAATTCTAGGGGGCATTACCTTAGTGTTGAACTTGGACATGATATGATTTATGATGCACACACAGAGCACTTTCCTTAAAGTTCTAATCTGATACACTCTCTTGTCTTTGTTGGTTCCAGCCTCAGGACAGAGATTGGATTGGAAAACTTGGTCCGGGGCTTCTAACAACATGGCTAAGGCCTTTTGAAGATAGGAGATGGGTGCTCGTTGGGGCTGACTGGTCCTCTGTTCTATTTCTGTGTTATGTTTCAAATGAAATTGTCCTTTCTTTTAGGTGCTTGATTGGTTGTATATATGCAGAGTGTGTGTGTGTGTGTGTGTGTGTGTGTGTGTGTGTGTGTGTGTGTTGTGTAGTGGGGAAACAAAGGCTAGGCTAGGAGTGGGCAAACATATGAAGGATCAATTCTACAGGTTTTTATTCTTGCTTTATTTTCCTCTTTCTCTGATACTCAGTTGGCGGGGGTTCTGCATATTCTTTTGGCTTCAAGACGTGTTGATATTTAAGAGAGGAACAAAAGTGTTTATTCTTCAGAGTTTCAAACACACACACACACACACACACACACACACACACACACACACACACCTCAGTAAGTATGCATTCTGTTCCACTTGGTCTTGTAAGTCCTTAGGCAGTGAGATGAGCCTTGCACTTTCTCCCCGGCGAAACATCCCCACGTCTCCTGGTGGACATTCCTCCGTTCGTGTGCTTCATAAATTAGCAGGGAGGGTGCCATTGTAATACTTGACCATATAAGGGGAAGAGAGGCCCCGCTGTTCTGTGGCTTTGCCCTCATGTCAGAACTGTATATACACTCGAGGCCTTTTAAGGGAACGTGGTGCGTGCGGGGAAAACATCCCCGGGCAGCCCATCCATTTTCCTCGCTACTGCGGACTTGGTGCCTGTAAACTGTGTGTTACTTGGAAGCATAAATCACAGGGGGCTGCTGGCGCCGAGCGTGAGGGAGGAAGCCTCAGGGGACCCCGCCTGCTGCCTAGAGCCGTTGGCATCTTAGTTTTCACCAAACGCCCATCTCACAACTCGGCCTTCCGGCCTGCGGTGAGAACTTCACCAGTAGCTCGCCCTGGTGTGCACTTGCCCAGCCCGCTCTGGGTTATGCAGCGTTATGATGGCGGCAGCGAGCTAACCACGGCCTCCGGAACGTCCCAGAGGAGTCTCGTCTGGCTGTAGCGTTTGGCTTGGTATGGTGGGAGGTCTCGAGTTCAGGGAGAGCTGGCTTTGGACCACAGAACTTCCTCTTCCTAGCTCTGAGATCTTGGACTAGTTACACAACCTCTCTGGGCCCCCGTGTCTTCGTCCGAAAATGGGAAGCATAAGCGGGATGAAATTCACTCAGAAGTGTTTAGCACGGTACTTGGCACGTAGTAAATGCTTACTGATCATTAGCTGTTGTGGTTGTTACTATTAGATTATTACTATTACTGCCAGAAGAGAGCTCTAGTTTGGATTCTCGCTGCTCAGATCCAGCAGACTTTATAAACAGATTTCCTTTATAGGCAAAGCACATCCAGAAGTGCTCTTAGGGGCCCTGAAGAATGTCTTGGCACCATTCATTGCATGGAGAATGGCTCCTGGAATCAGGCAGGTCAGGGCCCGAATCCCTGCCAGGCCACTGCCCAGTTGACCGCATTGGATGAACTGCCTCGCCTCTCGGTACCTCGGTTTTGTAGTCTGTGGTGATAATGGTTGTTTAAGACCAGGCCCTTCGGTTTCCAGGGGTGGAAATGAATCACGTTAGAGCAAAGACAAGGAAAGGGTTTGTTGCAAACCTATAGCGATTCCACGGAAATGACCTGTGGTACTAAGGGCTCCTCAGTGCCACCCGTGAGTGACATAGTGACCCTCGGCTCAGTCTCCCCAGTGGACACCCCAGTCTAGCCTCCAGGCCACCCCTGTAGCAGAGCCTCTGGGCTGGGGTACTTTCTCGGGATGCACAACAAGAATTAGAGCTCCTGGGGGCGGGGGGTTATAATAAAGCTGACCTCGGGGAGCTGCCTGATGGTATCCGTGCGCCACTGTGGGGACATACCCAGCACAGGGTCTGGTCCTCGGTAGATTCTCACCAAATGTGACTCATGCTCCAATCTTGTCCCTTCCTCAGGAGTAAATACCCCACCCCTACAGCGGTGGCACCAAAGAGGGAGAGAGAGAAGAGGGCACTGGTGTCCATTCCGGGTTAAAATCCAACAGGAAAGAAATGGCTGAGTTGGGGGAGACGGAAAAGAAGGAGGGGCTTTGCAGGGTGAAGGGGCTTCTACCCATAGGTGAGGAGGTTGTCTCCTCTGGTGACAGCTAACTCTACACTCACTCCCTTCTTTGAATTCCACCTTCTTGAGTTTTATTTCCCAGTAAAGAAAACAGAAGTCCTGCAGGACAGGTCAAAAGGACAGTGCGTGTCCCTTCTGTTCTGGCAGGTTCAGCAGCAGCCACACGTTAGCGGAATCATCCAGGTCGAGGGGACTTGGGCGAGACACTTAGGGAGGCCTGTGTGTGACCTTCCTCGAGGCCCCTGCACCGTCAGGCAGAGCCCTGGTCCCACCCACAGGTTTCTACCCAGCACCCAGGAGTCCCATGCTGGTTTCCTTAACAAACCTGCATTTGTTGGGACCTCCCTTCTTTGCTCAGGAAGGTCAGGGGTTCTCAAGCTGTTTTTCTGTTCATAGGAGGAGCTCCTGTTTCTGCCTACGGTGATTCTCAAAGCAGGTGGGGTTCTGCATGTTAGAACCTCCCCGCCCCCCCTCCGCCATTGAGTTTCTGACAATCCTGCCTGGCCATGTGCTGGGCGTTGTCATTCAGAGAAGGACACAGCCCTCTCTGCGGAGGAGGCGGGCAAGGACCTCGGGTGGAAAGGCTGTGGCTGAGGGGTGCCTGGCACTGTAGGAGAGCAGAGGATTTCTTCCGGGGAGCACGGACTGTCCCTCACTGCCAAGTTCAGCTATGAGCACTCCCTGCCGGGGCTCCCAAGATCATAGCACTTGCGGCTCGCATGCAGCCCCTTCCCAGGAGACCATCTGGGCAGTCCACGCGGCTGGCGAGGAGTGTGGTGGTGGCAGGCCTTGGTCCCGCACAGCCGTCCCTCAGATGCAGACCCTTCAGTCAGCCCCCGTTTCCCTGCAGGCTGTCACCAAAGGGTGGTTGTTTTCCTGGGAGATCCTCAAAAGCCCCCGCTCGCCCTACCCAGGGTGACGATTGCCACCGTTTAGTTTGCGCTGTGTTCCTGGAGTGCTCACTGGATGCCATGGCCACCCCATCTCTACCTGGGAGGACACCGAAGCTCGCGGAAGTGCGGTGACTTAGCCGAGCCACAGAGTTAGTGAAAGCTGGAGGCAGGCTTTGAACCCAGCTTGTCCGCCCAAGAAGCTCACCCCTGTTCCAGGCACAGCCTCTCGAGCGCTTCCCATGAAGCCAGCAAAGCAAGGCCAACTGCTCCAGTAGCGGGTCGTATCAGTAGCCGCCCACGTCCTGAGATGTGGACACCCAAGATAAGAGAGGAAAAGCGCTGGCCTGTGAGGGTCACAGAATCGAAAGGGTAAGAGCTGTGCTTTGAACCCAGGCTTGTCTGAATTCAAAGCCAGCGGGATATGTAACAGGTTTGGGGGGCCAGCTGTTCTGCTCACATTTGCAAGGAACGTTGCCATGGTGACGCACAAGCTGCCTCTCGGCCTGCCAGGGTTCGAGTGCCTGCATCCCTGTTCCTACACGATAGACTCGCATCTGTGTTAACCCTGATGTCCAGTGTCAATGTGCGTCCGGACCCCAATCAGGTAATAGCCCGTGAGGACTTCTTAAGCAATATGTGCATCAAAATTCAGTTATTAACATCAACATCCGGCGTGTAGATGCGTATGTAGGTTAATTGATCACTTTCATGTGCATATTGTTTGTCCTTTTTCTTTTTTATATACATTCTCTTAGAAATAAGAGGCTCCTGCAAACGAGAAACATTACTTGCTATGAGTAAAGACACTTGGGCCCTAAGCGAGACCTCTAATTCAAGATATTCTAGCAGAGGGACCTGAAAATTTGTATCTTTCATAAGTACTCTGGGTGATCGCTATTATTAAGAAAATGTGGGAAGCACCCGCCTCTTTAGAGAGGCTGAATAGTTAAGCCCTAGCAGCTAGGCAAAAGTGGAAGGAAACTTGTCCAAGCTTGTATACTGGCTTAGGCCCTTGGGGACATTATCTGGGCCCCCTGTAGATGTCATCTTACTGCAAGTTTATAAACGTTTCCATCATATGGGAGTCATTTCGCTGCTTATATTTGGACTGCAAATGCACGTTTGGTTTCATGAGGATAAAAAACATCCCACAACTGTCCTATTTCATCCGGCTAGAAAACCACTTAAAGTGAATGATCATTTCTTTCTTCTGACCCTTGGAACGTTGCCTTGAGATTTTCGGAGAAGCTCAGTTGATCGCCTAGTGCTAGGAGAGTGTGTGGGGAGTGCATGTACCCATACCTGGTTTTCCAGATGGGCCTAATTAATGGCATTGGGTATTGGCAGAGAAGACGTGAGCTAGCTGAGAGAATTTGGGGAGGAATGCGCAGAGATAAATTGGTAGGACCTTCTGGAAGTAAGTATGGTATATGCAGAATGTTGTGGGGATAGAGTGCACGAGAAGATGAAGTGTTGTCCCTGGAACCTTCTTGAGTAGGAAACTACCCATGGGTCTGATAAGTCCCACCACCATCCCTTATCCCCAACGCACACACACACCCACGTGCGCGTACACACACTGATACGCACACTCCACACGCATACATACGTGTACATGTGTATATACACCGGCCCACCCAGACATGCTCACACTGACATACAAGCACACACATGCCCACGTGCCCCAGGGCATTGGCATTAGCATTCTCACCCCCTAGCCTAGGGCCTTCAGTACTCATGGGCTTAAAATTACAGACCTGAAAACATTATTAGCTTCAAAAATCAAGAAAACGGCAACCCTGACATGATTAACTGCCTAGTTTAGTGTGTATGAAATGCAACATATTGACCCCTCGTCATCAAATTCAGTCTCCAAGAAATCATCCTCGCACTGGAAAATCATTTGTGGAGTGTATCTTTTCATTTTGAAAGGACCACCCCGAGTGCACATGATCAATGAGAAATGGTTGCCAGCGGTTCCTTGAGTAACTTGTTGCCTCGTCATTTCAAAAACAGAATTATAAAAATCCCTTCAAGATGCTTTTGGAGTGAAACATAGATTTTTATATGATATGTGGATGTGTTTTAGTATGTTGGGTATGATATGAGTGAGGTCTCACACACATGCACACTTCCCAAGTTCTCCCCCACCAAATGCTATTGGGCAGGCCATATGGATGGAGAAAAATAAAATGTTCCATTCAAATCCTTGTCTTCAACTGTTGCAAGACTGTCGTGGGCTTTCAGGTCCACTCTCAGTCCTATGACCATCGAGGAGCATATGATCTACCCCTTGGTACACCAGAAATGTGATTAAGAGACTTAACAGGTACACCAGGAATGTGATCAGGGGACTTAACAGCAGTAGCTTCTACTTTGCCCAAGTCCAGGGGAGGCTGATGGACAGCTGCTGCATACGGTTGCACAGGATGTACACTGTGTAAGGATACCACAATCCAAGGGAACAGTGTTCCTATTGAGGATACCTACGTTTGAATATTTATTACGACAGCGTTTCAGCAGCTGGCATTAAAGTGCTCTTTTCTAAGAAAAGCAGTGTGAGGCAACACTTTGGACAGTTGGAAATGACTGGATCTTGAAGAAGGTGTGACTTTAGCACAAGGGTGACGCTTGGGCTGTAGCTCTGGACTGACGTAGCCAGTGGTGCTCCTACTGCTCCGTTTATCTCTGTCATCCCTTCACCGTAGGACGTGGGACCTTGACCTAAAGAGAATTGCTCCTTTCGCACGAGACTGTACCCCCTGGTTCTCAGTGTCCAGAAGCCATCCTGTCTTCTCTTGACTCCACCCTCCCTCTGTGTTGAAGTTTCTCCAAAGTCCCCACTTAGGCCCAGCAGCGGCCGTCGTACGGAATGGATCCACACACATAAACAATAAATATTCCCGTGCCTCGAACTCTGAGAAGGGAGACAGGCAGCTGAGTGGCCTCATTTCCCTGGGGAGTCTCTGCTTTTCCAATTCATTTCAGGAACTGTGTGTTCTTGCCAACCTATTTTGGTCTCCGTCCCCCCAGAGACGACTAGGAAGAGGCTCTCTGAGGGGGAGTTCATCTCAGCTACAGCCGGCACTGCTCAGGTTGCTCTGCCTGCGAGCCCCTGATTTTCCTTCCTCCCTCCTCTTTCCCCACTGGCTCCCTGGGGGCCGAACCCCAGAACCCGACCGCTCAGGTGAAGAGGGCTTGACTTGCTCAGACACCACAGAGCCCTGCTGTCACCCCCACCCACTCGCCATGCCCCTGGGCTGCCCGCCCTCCCTGCTGAGCTCCCAGCTTCTTGTGATCCAGGACCTGGAGGAGTGTCTCTGCTCCCCCGGCTGCCCTTCCACCTCCTCATCTCTCAGGCCTCTTTGGGAAGGCATCTTGCTGTGAATCCTTGACGTGGCTTGAGATTATTCGACACGTTCCTTCTCTCTTGCTCTTCAAAAGTGGTCAATGGGGGGCGCCTGGGTGGTTCAGTCAGTTAAGTGTCTGACTTTGGCTCAGGTGGTGATCGCATGGTTCATGAGTTCAAGCCCCACATCAGGCTCTGTGCTGACAGCTCGGAGCCTGGAGCCTGCTTCGGATTCTGTGTCTCCTTCTCTCTCTGCTTCTCCCCCGCTCACACTCTATCTCTCAAAAATAAATAAACATTGAAAAAAAATTTCTTTAAAAAGTGTTCAATGAGAGTAAATATCTTTGGAGGACACCCCTGCCACAGTCTTGTAAGGAATATAGTTCTCGGTCCATCTCACCTGGTGTTTTCCAATAGATGTTAAAAGAAACATCAAGCCCATAAGGTGCTCCTTGTAATCATGAGAAGTGTGTACCTTACTCTGTCTTTGAAGTTTTATTGTGAAATAAGCGTTTCAATTCTAAGAAATCCCACAAAAGGAAAGAGGGGCCAGTTTTACCATAATCTCCTACCTGCTCATAATAAACTAATAGCATTGGACTTGGTCAGCTGACATACACTTAAGTAGAAGTAAGATAATCCGCCCGTTCAGTCAGCCCTTTGTATGCAATTTCTCCCTGGAAATCCATCCACCGCAACTTAATCTTATCCTGAACTTTCAACGGTCTCATGTACTTGCTTCCACTGGTATTTGAGGGATTTAGGTTTGGAATGTAAATTACATTTTATATACGTGTCAGAGGAGTCCGTGCACTGGCAACGCGCCTCTTCTGAAGGTCATGGCTCCTGCCAGGCTGCCCCGTGCACCCAGCTCTGTCTGCAGATTCCAGGAATGAATCTGAGGGTGGGGTGATGTTACTCGCCCTGGGGCCGTGTAGTGTTCCTTATGTTCCCCCTCTCGGCTGCCCACACCTGTGTCAACAGTCCCTGTTTTCAACTCTCCTCGAATTACTCAGTTTGAGTGGATCATCTATTCCTGTTGGGGCTCTGACACAAAGAGTATCCGCACCCAAGTGAACTATGTGTACAAGGGTCTGAAGCCACATGGTGCTTTGAGGAGGTTCTAGAAGAATACCGGCTTGGTACGGCGGGAGGTTGAGGGGGGCAGGAAGCAGCAGCTGTAGAGGCAACGACGCTGATGGCTGTTGCTGATGTCCATGATCTGCTCTGGGTGCTTGGGGCTTCCCAAGCATCACCCCATTTAGCCCTCCCATTGTTATTCCATTTCACAGGGGAAAGAGCTGGGCTTATTGAGTTTCAGTAAGTTGGCCACAGTCTCAGAGCCAAGAAGGGCGGAGCTAGACAGAGACTCAGGCACTCGTGATCCACTGCCCATCCTCCTGTGAAGGTGCTTGGACTTGATCCCTCAGGCGGCCACGTTTGCCTACCTTTCCTGTCTACTCAGCTTTACCTTGGGTCGTGAAACTCATTTCCCACAAAAGGACGTCACCTTTTTTTTCAACAGCTTCTTTCCTCATAACCGTGCGTCGTTAAAGCCAAAAGAAGGTTGAAGACACAGTGATGTTAGAGCAGAATTTAATGTGGCGTGGAGTTTCCTTACACTTAGGGGCAAGATTAAACCCGGTCCTGAGTGACTGGTGGAAATCCTGGAAGGGTAGGTGCATTTTTGAATATGGGGTTCCTGTTAGGTGGGTGACTTCCTATGTGTCCCTTGATGAATGTTAATTTTATCAGAGCCCATTTAGAGCTGCCCGATGGCTTGTGCTGACTTTCCCAGAAACGGCAACTTGGGTCATCAATTCGGCCACATGTCAGAGTTCCCCATGAGATAAAACACCAGGAGAATGACTTGTGGGGTCTATTCCAAAACCAGCATGCTGCTCACATTCCCAGAGGGAACCCCACCAAATCTAAAGGCCTTTGTATCTCTGTGCAGACATCTCCTCCTGGAATTTTGAGTGCTTTGTGTCCAGAAGGTTCTTTGTCTTCCTTCTGTCAAGGAACCAAGAACTAACTCCCTAAAGTGAGCTGAAAATGACAGTCTCTGTTAACAACCATATGCACAACTAGTGAATTCTTCTCTGTGGTGTTGATGGACAGGTTAGCGAGAGAAAAGGGAGGGGGAAATGCTTATACTACACAGAATCTAAGCACCCTCTCTTAATTAGAAAGGAAGGAAGGAAGGAAGGAAGGAAGGAAGGAAGGAAGGAAGGAAGG
>NC_064807.1:10936787-11041906 GCF_023721935.1 Panthera uncia
AGGAAGGAAGGAAGGAAGGAAGGAAGGAAGGAAGGAAGGAAGGAAGGGAAGGAGGGAGGGAAGTTGGTTTTGAGCTCTATGCATACAAGTGGAAAGACCTGACTAAGAATCTTGGAAAATTCCCAGGCCAATTAATTATGGCAAGCTAAGGGACACGGACTTGCTTCCTGCCTTTAGAGGCATAGCTATTGGGACAAGGAAGATCTTCCTAGTTTCTCTGTGCTCTGGTGGCACAGGCAGGTTCTGGATAGTTCTCTGAACCAGGTATCAGGTGTCTTCATTTAGTCATTTAGTCCCATTACTTCTTCAGAGTTGCAAATGCCTGAAATCTTTTATTAGAAGTAGGAATGATATCCCACTAGGTTTTCAATTTGTTCTAGTGAGGGAGAAATAGTAATTGGAATACCAGCGATCTAAGATAATATTGCAAGACAAAAATACACATTTAATTTCTCCTTTGTGTGTGTGTGTGTGTGTGTGTGTGTGCGCGCACGCGCGCGTGTGTGTGTGTTTTGCAATCTATGTATTGGGGCCCTTGAATCACAGCTGTTTATTTGATGCTGTATAAACAAATCAGTTTGTCAGTTCCCCTACTGATGGACAGTTGGGTTGCTTATGGTTTTGTTCTTTTTCTCTCTCACCAGCAGTGCCGTAAGAGACATCCTTGATCCATGCCTCCTTGTGCACACACGTACCAGTTTCTCTAAGATAGATACCAAGAGGCTGGCTTGCTGGGTCATAGAGTATTATTAACTCCCCTAGGAATTCTCGAATTGCCCTATGAAGTGAGTGTACTAATTTACAATTCTTCCATCAATGTTTGGGTTTCCATTTTCCTCTGACATTCCCACCGACACTTGGTATTATTAGATTTTTGTCTTCTTTTTTTGTTTTTTTTTTTTACATGGCAAGTGTGACATTTTGACAATGTCTGTCTGTTTTTAAATTTTCATTTCTTTGATTTACTGTATATTTTCTTGTTGGCCAGTTAATCTTCCTTCTCTGTGAATGGCATGGGTCAACTGAACTTATCATAGTGGTTGTCAGGGCTTCTTTATTTAAGTTGGCTACTAATCCTTCAGTTTCATGGATTGCAAACACCTTAGTCTATGGCTTACCTCCCTATTTTTGGTGTCTTTGACAGATAGAAATTTTTACACATTTTAACTAATTAAATTTATCAATCTTTTCCTTGTATTTAGACCCAGCATGTGGAATATTCTGCTCATTCTTCTCTTCTTTCCCCCTTTCATATTGCTCTGGGGATAGATTGCCAAAACTCTTCTGTCAAATTTAGACTGAAAATGTTCACATGAACCATTTCAGGGTCAAAATTAGGCTCATAGAACACTGGGGACAAACCATGAGGTCCCTGTGGCACTGCTGAAACTGAATCCAATGTGAAATACCAGAGCAAGGAACAGATGTTTGCTTTAGGAAAACTGATAATGCCATCCTATTTCAGTGTTTACCTCTGCTTGTGGTATTAGCCATGGATGGTGATGTAGCATTATACAAATACTAGTTTACCCTGGGCTTTGTTCTTCTTTTGGAATGAGTATCCGTTTACAGTGTATATTTATTTAATGTCCAAAGCCCAGATGTTCCTTCTCTCCTGTTTTACAACATAGGATCAGTAAGATTTCTATAATATCCTCCAGGAAACGATGCTAATTGAATCCAGAAGAGAAAAGAAAGAAAAGGTTTTAAGAAAGAGAAGTTTTGTTTACGGAGACACATTATCTCCTGGGTTCAAGTTGTCACATGATTTCTGACTACTTTCGGCCTGTAGGAGTGAATGCATTGATTCTAAATCTTCCAACTGTATTACATAGGCAGTTTAAAACAGCTTCAGTAAGGTGTCTACATAACCAGGAATTCAAAGCAAAACAAAAATACAAGAAGGCAATTCACTTTTTGCTGCCCGGGAAGCAATCTCATAGGAATCTGGAAGACTGCTGATGATTGTCTCTCTATGCCTCAGCTTAGCTGGAACTCTTGGGGCTTCAAACTCACCAGCCCTAGCCTTTCAACAATTTTTATTCCTTGAAAATAATTAGAACCAGAACCAGTTTACATCAAAGTGCTCAAGCATCAAGATTGTAAACAGACACTTGTTAATTCCCAGATAGAGGATTCCAGATTATTTACTAGCTTGGGAGTGCAAACCTGTGATTGTTTCCATTTTACATATTTTTCTCTAGGCTCTTTGGTCAATTTCCCAAAGCCATTTTTTTTCCTTTTAAACAAAGTCAAGATCCTCAGAAATATGCCTGCCTTATGTTTCCTAACAAAATGTATAATCTAATTGAGAAGGATCCTATTTTTCCCCCATAACACTTATCTGAAATGCAAGTGCAGAAGTTTCTAGATAAAGCAGCAGAGGCCCTTGGGTTAGGGGTCCACCTTTGTTTTACAATTGGCCAAAAACTAGATGTTTAAAGGGAACATAAGATATGCAGTTATCTCTTTTTTTTTTTCTTGTAAATATTCTTTAAATGAAATGTCCATTTCCCTTTGAATTAAGTGAAAGATCCAAAGCAAACGACAGTGATCAGGCGTTTACTCTGTGGGGCATTTTGTGGTTCTTAGAGCCCTTTCATTTCATTATTTACCATCTCGTTTGATCTTTACAACCTCTCTGATAGGGATGGGCAGGGAAGGTGTGATTTAATATGTGAGTTTTGAGGTCTAGACCAGGCTGAGCTATTACAGGCCTCAGGAACAGGCAGCTCTCTGCTCAAGTTTATATACGCGGTTGAAAAACTTTTGTGGTCATCTTATTATGACAGCCTCCCATTTTATTTTACCTGAAAGTGTGAGTCGTTCCATCCAAAAGGTGAGTGTAAGAGTAGACTTAAATGCCTGTGAGTTTAAGCCCTTCTCCCCCAGGGGCCTTTCGCCAATAGCTCAAAGTGAGGGTTTGAAAGACCAACAAGCTTGTCACAGATCAGGACAATTTGGAGGCAAGGCTTACAGTCCAGAGTCCCAGGGAAACGTCTGGCTGAAGCTACTCTTTGCACAGCCATGCCTGAGATCACAGTATTGCTTGGTTTCCTCCCCTTCTCCGTCCTGCTCTTCTAGCCCTTACACATCTCTCCATGATAAATTCCTTTTTTAAAAAAAATTCTTTTTTTAAAATCTTTATTTATTTTTGAGAGAGATACAGACAGACAGAGTGTGAGCAGGGGAGGAACAGAGAGAGAGGGAGACACAGAACCTGAAGCAGGCTCCAGGCTCTGAGCTGTTCGCGCAGAGCCCGATGCGGGGCTTGAACTTACAAACTGTGAGATCGTGACCTGAGCCAAAGTCAGATGCTTAACCACCTGAGCCACCCAGGCACTCCTCTCCATGATGAATTTCTTTTTTTTTTTTTAATTTTTTTTTTTTAACGTTTATTTATTTTTGAGACAGAGAGAGACAGAGCATGAATGGGGGAGGGTCAGAGAGAGGGAGACACAGAATCTGAAACAGGCTCCAGGCTCTGAGCTGTCAGCACAGAGCCCGACGCGGGGCTTGAACTCACGGACCACGAGATCATGACCTGAGCCGAAGTCAGCGGCTTAACCAACTGAGCCACCCAGGCGCCCCCCATGATGAATTTCTAATAGAGGAATCTGTGTCTCAGGGCCTGCCTTTAGGGAACCCCATCTGAGACACCTAGCTGGCTAACACTCATTCTCTAGATCTCAGGTCAAATGTCACTTCTTAGGAATTCCTAACTAAAGTTCTCCTCCCGCCCCAACTGATGAGCATCTCTCCATGATAGCATATCCTAATAAAATTTTTATATGTGCTGGTTAGTCTTTGATCCTAAGACACACAAGGCAGGAGCCACATGTGTTTGATTTAACATTGTGTCCCCAGTGCTTAGTATAGTAGCTCAGGAACAATCAATAAAGATTTATTAAATGGGGGAAAAAAAGAGGACACTTTACGATGGCTATTGGAAAGTAAGGCCTAACTGAATTCTGCCTGATTCATATTTGGAAGGTGAGTAGGCTGCCTTAGAAATGCTTTTAAAGTGCAGACTCACATTAGCCCTTCTTTACCTTCGACAGTGCCAGACATCAAAGAAGGGATCTGGGAGTGAACTCATCGACGTGAAAATACTGACGGGCTCATTCTGGGGCAGTTCTGCTAGATGTCAATGTTGGCTAGACATTAACCAGAATATCCAGAATGCTATTAAACTCCATTTGTAGTAGTTTATTTCTTGAGATTATGTAAACATGACCAATTCAAACATGGCCTTAGTCATAAATACTGCAGGGGGCTTTTTCTTTTAAGTAAATGTTTATTGAAGTCTAACGTATGTAAAGAGAAGGACAACTCCTGCGTCGCTCAAGGACTTTTCACAAAGGAATATTCCCATGCAACTACCATCTCGAACAAGCAACAAAGCAGGGACCCTGAAGATCCCTTGTTCCCCATTTCAATGAACTACTTCCTTCCTCCTCCCTGGAGATAAGGGCTATCCCGACTTCTATCACCAGTGACTGTCACCAATGTAACTAGGGTCAAGTTAATTAACACATTCATCACTGCACATAGTTACTTCTTTTTCGGTGAGAATGCTACTCTCAGAAAATTTCAAGTGTACCGTATGTGTTATGAACTAGAGTCCCCATGCTGTACATTAGACCCTCAGGACTTACTCATCTTGACTTGGATGTTTGTGCCCTTTGACCAGTGTCTTCCCAGTTTCCCCACCCCCTAGGGCCTGGCAACCACCAATATATTCTCTGTTTCTGGGAGTCTGACTTTTTTCAGACGCCATGTATGTGGGATACCATGTACTATTTGTCTTTCTGTCTCCGTCTTATTTCACGTAGCAGAACGCCCTCCAGGTTCATCCATGTTGTCACATATGGCAGGATTTCCTTCTTCTTTTACGGCTGGACAGTATTCATTGTATATCCATATCACATCTTCTTTATCCATTCATCTGTTGACAGACATGTAGGTTGTTTCCACATCTTGACTACTGTAAACAATCATGCAATGAACATGAACGTGCAGATATCTTTTGGGGATCCTGTTTTCATTTCCTTTGGGTATATACTCAAAAAGTCAGATTGCTGGATCATGTGGTAGTTATTTTTAATTTTTTGAGGAACTGTCCTACTATTTTCCATAGTGACTGTACCGATTTGCATTCCCATCAACAGTGCACAAGGGGTCCCTTCTCTCCACATCCTTGCCAGCTCGTATCTATTGTCTTTTGAATAATAGCCATTCTAACAGATGTGAGGTGATAATCTCATTGTGGTTTTGATTTTGCATTTCCCTGATGATTAGTAATGTTGAGCATCTTTTTATATATCCGTTGGTCATTTGTATGTCTTCTTCAGAAAAATGTCTACTCAGATCCTTTGCCTGTTTTTTTTTTTTTTTTATTGGATTGTTCGTTTTGTTTTTGAGTTGTAAGACTTCCTTACGTATTCTGGATGTTAAATCCTTATTGGATATAAGGTTTGCAAATATTTTCTCCTGTTCCATAGGTTGTCTTTTCAATTTGCTGGTAGTTGCCTTTGCTGTGCAGTAACTTTTTGGTTTATGTTGTCCTCCTTGTTTATTTTCGCTTTTGTTGCCTGTGCCTTTCGTGTCTTATCCCAAAGACAACTGCCTAGACCAATGGCAATGATTAGTTTTGTCTATTTTGAACTATGTGTAAGTTGAATCATATAGCTTATATTCCTCCATGCTGATTTCTTTAATTCAATGTTATATTTGTGTGATGCATTCATATTTTTCGATGTAGTGGTAGTTTGTTCATTGTCTCTGTTCTGTGCTATTCCTTTATGTGAATATGTCACGTAAACAAATATACCACAGTCAGTACTGATTTGCATTCCTTTAGCAATACGTGAATTCCCAATCTTCACCAGGACTAGGCAATACCACCTTCTCAGCTAGTCTTGTGGGCGTGTCGTATTATCTCACTGTGGTTTTATTTTATTATTGTTATTGTTATTATTTTTCGGGAGAGAGAGGACAAGCAGGGGAGAGGGCAGAGGGGGAGAGAAAATCTTCAGCAGGGTCCATGCTCAGCTTGGACCCTGATATGGGACTTGATCTCACAACCCTGGGATCATGACCTGAGCCAAAATCAAGGGTCATTCAACTGGCTGAGCCACCCAGGTCGCCCCTTCACTGTAGTTTTAATTTGCAGTTATCTGATCTCTACTGACGGTGAGCGTCTTTTCATATGTTAATTGGTCAATTTAATATCCTCTTTTGTAAAGTGACTGTTCAAGACTTTTGCCCAAGGCTTTTAAAAATGGTTATGTGCCTTTTTTTTTTTTATTATTGTATCAGTCTTTTAAATGTAAACTGCATATAAGTCTTTTGTTGGATATATGTGATGAAAATATCTTCTACTCTCTGCTATTGGGGGCTTTTAAAAAGGGGGCTGGGAGTTTGTTGTGTAGAAATAAGAATCATGAGCCCTCCTTGGCTCTCAAGAAAGTGGACATTTGAAGATAAAGGAAGAGGAACCCAGATCTTGCGCTCTTTAAGTCTATTGCAACTTTCTCGAAGTAGGATTCCAAGAGCAGCTGGGTATGCTTCATGTACTTGATATAATTAATCATTGTATATTTGCCTATTCTCTCACATGCTACAAGAGTGTCGTTAGCCATTGATATTCCAGCAGAGTATATCACACATAATAATGTAGTACTGTATAATTAGGTTAATAGATACTTGAATAACTACTGTGGTCGTGCACTACGCTGAAGGCACAAAAATCGTATGTCAGCATGCCTTCACCTGGTGAGATTTTAGAGCCCTGTTGGGATACTTTTGTATCTGTTACCTTGTTTGATCGCGTGAAGGTAGGGTGATGACCAGACTGGTGAAATAGAAAAATATATTCTCCTGCTCCTCAAACCTTTGTTTTCAGTTAGTCATTGCCCTAATTCTACAAGATCTTTATTTCCAGGAAATGCCTTGGTCTCATTGTGATAGCCTGACTCATTAATAACTGATGAAATTCTCTTTCTCAAAATGACTAATTTAAATAAAACATGCACAAATGACTTAGCTATATTTTTAGGAAACTACAAGGAAAAAAAGTCCAGAAAATAGGGATACTTTGTTCCCTGCCATCCACCCACACTGCTTAAATAATAGATATTAGTCAACTGAAATCATACAGAATTTATGAAGGGCAAATCTGACAAGGTGCTCTATTATCCTAAACATCGGAGAGCCGTAAAAGGGTATACGATGTAGTTCCTACCTCGGAGAGCTTTTAACACATTGGTGGTGATGGTGGTGTGCGTCTGTGTGGGGAAGAAAAGTTCAAGAAGGTGACAACGTCGACAATGACAACACGAACAAGGCCCCCGCCAAGTGAGAGGAAACAGAGTCACAGGAAGCATTACTTTGGATTTATTTTTTTTTTTTAATTTTTTTTTAACGTTTATTTATTTTTGGGACAGAGAGAGACAGAGCATGAATGGGGGAGGGGCAGAGAGAGAGGGAGACACAGAATCGGAAGCAGGCTCCAGGCTCTGAGCCATCAGCCCAGAGCCTAACGCGGGGCTCGAACGCACGGACCGCGAGATCGTGACCTGAGCTGAAGTCGGACGCTTAACCGACTGAGCCACTCAGGCGCCCCTGGATTTATTATAATGAAGAGGAATGGTTGTATTCATTAGGATAATGGAGCCTGTGACTACAACGCTAGTCTCAAAACGTGTAATCCCTCAAACGCAGCACAAGGTTCTCAGTCATCAAAAGTTAAAGACAGGTGTTCCTGACTGGTGGTTGATTCCGCTCCAAATGGCAATTTAGAGACCTAGGTCCTTTCGTATTGTGGGCCCACCGTGTTCAATGTATAGCTTCCAGGTTTGCTAGGCTTGTCCCCATGAAGCTGGCAGAAGGAGAAAGAACATGGAAGATGGGACGTTTGAATAGCCCGATCTGAACGTCACTTCCACTCAAGTTCCATTGGCTGGAACTTCACCATGTGGCCCACAGCTCGCGGGGGGGGGGGGGGGGGGGGGAGGGGGCGGTCGGGAAGTGTAATCCCGCTGTGTGTCCGGGAGAAGAGATGGGTTTGTTGGTCACCTAGCAGCGTCTGCCACAGGCTTCATGGTGGCAGGGCACTTAAGATCGGTCTTGAAGCGACGTGGAGTATTCTGACAGAGATTCGAAAGCATTAATCCGGGTAAAACGCAAAGCATGAAAAAGGACGCAGGAGTAGTTAGTTGACAACATCAAAAATGAGAGCGCACCCTCGGAAAATGAGAAATGGTCCAGTTATGAAGAGCTTGGCGTGAGCTGCGTGAGAGAAACCGATGGAACGATAGGTGGGGGCTGTTTCCAACCTGAAGCCACATTTTTAGAGGTTTGCAACTCATCCCCAGAAGCTTACACCCACCAGGGGGCGTTTTGTTTTGTTTTGTTTTGTTTTGTTTTGTTTAACTACCAGAACTCAACTCCCACTTGCAGGACAGTTAGGGTTGAGATTGATTTTCTTGCTTTTGCTTCCTACTCTGGTCTTTCCTAGAAAGTGAGTTCTTCTGTTTGTCTCCACCACGTGGTGGCAGCGGCCAAGAGGGGGTGAAGACCCTCAGTGTGAGCGGCTTCATTCTGAGCTGTCAGAAATCTCCAGGGGGGTCTCCTGTGGAAACACCAGTCTAGAGCATGGTATTTGCTGAATGCTGTGTTTGGGATGGATCCCAAGTTCAGTAGAGGGAGGAGGGCGGTGGGGGGTGGGGGCAGGGAATTCCTTTCTTACTCTAGGACACCATCAGCTCATGCTCAGGATCCCGGGATTGAATTACCCATATTGTTTTCTTAGCTTGCATAGCTGTGTCTGGGGCTCCTAGTTATAGAAGTATCCGGTCCTCTAAAGCTCCAGCCTCAGCCCTCAGCCTTATGACCTCCTGACAGTGATTAATTGGGAAGGGTGGGAGCTAGGGAAATCCTTTCCCCTCCCTTTAGATCTGCCAACTTGGCTTTGAACCTGCAAGAGTGTGTGAGCCAGGAAATGTATGTCCCCACACTCTCCACCCCTTTTCTTACCCTTATGTCTGTTTCATGCTGCACTTTCTATTTGGCAATCATATACAGTCATACTTGCTAAATGAATTTTGACCTAGGCTTTACTCTGTGCTGACACTGGGAAGCTTCTGTGTGACTTATTCCACCTCCTTCCTTCAGCTTCTGACTATGAAATTAATGGCTGTGAAAATTTACCTTTGATCTACAGTTTGGGGAGGATTTCTTTCATTGTTCCTACCAGGATATAAGTGTGATTTGTATATCTTTCTTAGGCCACTAAAAAAAATACACAACAGAACCTTTGATATAACCCTGGGACATCTAAAAAGTGCTTCTTTTCAAAGCAAACTTGAAAGAGATTTAGCACAAAATTTTTCCAGATCTTGAACACATCAACTATATTTGGTATTATGGAAAGGAAGGTGTTTGCTTTCCTGTGGCAAGGGTTTCTAGATATTCTGTTTTCTCCAGCTGGCCACAAAGTAAAACCTAAAGAAAACAAAAAAACCTAATGAAATCATGATTGCATTGTGTCCTCTGTCCTTTACGCATCTTTCTTCCTCTTCTTCACCAAGACACCCGTCCTGGTTCCCGTTCCTGGCCACCTTCTGTGCTTATACCCTTTGAAAAACTAGATCTTGTTAGCGGCAGGCATTTGGTGTTTTTTTGCTTTTTGTTGCTTGCTTGTGGGAAAGATGAAATTCGTTAGGTCATTGGCACAGAACGGGATCATTCCCCAACATACTCTCTGAGCTCTGTATGTCTCTTAAAACATTTGGGGCGACAACAAGGTATCGTGGACTGGAATGTGAGCAGAAATTAAGCAGAATGTGGGTCCAAATTCTAGCTCTGCCTCTTACCTCTGTGGAATCTTAAACAAAACACGTGACCTCTCTACTCGGCTGAGCCTGAATTGTGACAGCATTGATTAGTTTTAGCTGTCCTTGAAGTGGATGTCAATGGGACGCTACAGTGTGTATTTTCTTGTTCCCCGTTCCTTTTACGTGATATGATGTGTGTGAGATTCATCATGGGGTTGCATGTAGCGGTGGTAGGCTCAGCGAAATTTAAGGTAGCGCCTTCTATATCACAGAGCCTCTGTCCGTTCAACTCAGTGGACATCCGGGTGGTTTCGGTTCTTCCGAATCGTGATTCTGTGATCATTTTGTGTAAAATCTTGTGTTCGTATTCTGTTGCGCACCGTCCTACACTGGGCTCCCCAGGAAGCAGCTCGGAGAGAGATTTGCTTGCGGGAAGTTTATTCCTTTCTGCCCATCCAGATCAAACGTGTCTTCAAAACCAGCACCTGCTGGGGGGAGTGAGGAAGGGGATTGGACAGAAAGAGAGAGGTTGGACTGCAGTGCAGTCACGACAAAGACCTCAGCCAACCTACGCGGATCTCTAGAGCTGAAATGGCCCTACAGAGTTAGGCCAAATAGGGGCAAGGAGGCTAGACCTTTAAATATCCCACATTGACCAGTCATTGGATGTGGACTGACCCAGGAAAGGGAGCATGATATTTTTAAAGTTTGTTTATTTATTTTGAGGGAGACAGAGACGGTGCGAGCAGGGGAGGGTCAGAGGGAGAGGGAGAGAGAGAATCCCAAGCAGGTTCCATGCTGCCAGCTGCAGAGCCTGAGGCGGGCTTGAACCTGCAAATCGTGAGAGCATGACCTAAGCTGAAACCAAGAGTCAGACGCTTAACCGACTGAGCCACCCCAAAGTGGTGCCCCACTTTGGTGCCCCAAAGGGAGCATGATTTTGAGTGAGGTATCTCTCTTTAACAGAGAGTAGGAGACATATCTGTGAGCTGTTAGCTATCAACATTTCTAACAGCTGGTAGAGTAAGTCTTTCAATCCTAAAAGTCCTACAGTGTGTGTGTGTGTGTGTGTGTGTGTGTGTGTGTGTGTCTGTAGATATTGTCCAACAATATTCCAAAGTGTTTGTAACCAACCTCCCTCTTAATTTAGATTCTGAACTCCCCAAGTGGGATCTTACCATAAAGATAAAGGAACATTTATAGAAGGGAAACATAAATGAGAATATTCTATACGTTAACTTAATATTTTCTGTGTTATGGGGAAAGCAAAACTGAGAAACATCAGAATAGGCTATTTGTCATTTTCTACCTTAGGGCTTAACATCCTGAAAAATGTCAACACTGACCAGAATGTTCTGAAGTCTAGTTATGGAGTTAATAAATTCTAAAGACTTCCTTCTGTGCTGAGAAAAGAAAGGAAAAGAGATATGAATTGACTGTTGCCTTGAATTTAATTTTTCAGAGTGGCCAAATCGATGAAGGTTCCTGTGTATGAGACCCCAGCTGGATGGAGATTCTTCTCAAATCTGATGGACTCAGGACGGTGCTCTCTGTGTGGAGAAGAGAGCTTTGGCACTGGTAGGTTTTTGCTGACGTAATGTTACTGGAGAGGGTGGCTATAGCCCTCTGTGACCCCAGTTTGGAGACCTGTGACCCCACTGTGAATCAAATGCTAGAGGAAGAGATAATTAGAGGGAAAAAAATCAGAGAAACCTGGGGGGATATGTGCTATGATACCCTCGTCTCTTCTGTCCATTTTTTTTTGTTTGTTTTTATTTGGGTCATATGTAATTCTACTTTTAATTTTTTGAGGGACCTCCATTTTGTTTCCCATGGTGGCTGTACCAGTTTCTATTCCCACCAACAACGCATGAGGGTTCCCCTTTTACCGCATCCTCACCAACGCCTGTTGTTTCTTGTGTGGTTGATTTTAGCCATTATGACAAGTATAAGGTGACATCTCATTGTGGTTTTGATTTACATTTCCCTGATGATTAGTGATGTTGAACATCTTTTCATATGTCTGTTGACCATCTGTGTGTCTTCTTTGGAAAAATCTCCCTTCAGGTCATCTGCCCATATTTTAATCAGATTGTTTGGGTTTTTTTTTTTTGGGGGGGGGTGTTGAGCTTCCTAAGTTCTTTATATATTTTGGGTACTTACCCCTTATCAGATATATTACTTGCAAATATCTTCTCCCATTCAGTAGGTTGCCTTTTTGTTTTGTTGATAGTTCCCTTTGCTGTGCAGAAACTTTTATTCTGATGTAGTCTCAATAGTTTATTTTTGCTTTTGTTTCCCTTGCCTTAGGAGACATATCTGGAAAAATGTTGCTATGGCCCATGTCAGAGAAACTGTCTGTTTTCTAGGATTTTTTATGGTTTCATGTCTCACACTTAGGTCTTTAATCCATTTGGAGTTTATTTTTGTGTATGATGTATATTTACCCCAAGGAAACGAAAACACTAATTTGGAAAGATATATGCACCTCTATTTTCATTGTGGCAGTATTTACAATAGCCAAGATATGGAAGCAACCCAAATGTCCATTGACAGATGAATGGATAAGGAAGATGTGGTGTAGTGTGGTGTGTGTGTGTGTGTGTGTGTGTGTGTGTGTGTGTGTATACATACATACATACATACATACAGTGGAATATTACTCAGCCATAAGAAGAATGTGACCTTGCCTTTTGCAACAACATGGATGGACCCAGAGGGCACTGAGTGAAATTGGTCCATCAGAGAAAAGCACGTACTGTATGATTTCACTCCAATGTAGAATTTGAGAAACAAAACAAATGAATGAAGGAACAAAGATACAAGCCAGAAAACCCTCTAGACTCCTTTTTAAAAAAATGTCTTTATTCTTGAGAGAGAGAGAGAGAGAGCAAGTCAGGGAGGGACAGAGAGAGAGAGGGAGACAGGACTCAGGACCTCTGCTTAGTACTGATGTAAGATTCTGGGCCCAGAAAGGTTTCCTACCCTTTCTCCAAAGGGAGAAGGTTTTTGCTTCAAACCCTATTCCCATAGCAATGGATTTTTGCATGGGCTTTCAGGATGAGAAAGTTTGCAACTTGTGCCTCCAAAAGTTTAATTAAGCCTTTTGTTTCCTGTGAAAGAAAGGTTTGGGGAACTCAAAGGGCTTCATGCTTATGTCTCAGAAGCTGCTCCTTACCTGCATGCCTGCACCACCATATCTCTCTCTCTCTCTGTTTCCAGTCTTTTCTGTGATCACCCAGTGAGTTGGAAGTGTGTCCCTTGTTTCTGGGGATTCCAAGCAATTTTAAACTAACATGACTAACATGACTATACTTGGCCTTTAAGAATTTTTGAGCCTCTTATGTGACTTCTTAATTTTTACTTATATGGAAGCATCCTCTTTTTCCTATGCTCTCCCAAAGGGGTGACAGTTTTGTGTCTTGTTTCTCCTTGAAGGGGGTTGTCAGTTTTTGGAATTCACTTTATTTGCCTTGTGATCTCAGGTTTCTGATGGGTTCAAGAAAAGTTATGATTTGGTAGGTTTCTGGCCTTTTCTTATTACTGGGATAGGAGTAACATTCTCTTGGAGATTTCTACATCCTAAACAGAAATGCAGAAGTGGAACTCCAAAAGTAATTTTTAAATAATTTCTCTCCTATTCTCACCCCTTCCTTAATAGTTTTTTTCCAGTTGGGATCCAAAGATCTTTAATTTTAATTTTTTTTAACGTTTTATTTATTTTTGAGACAGGGAGAGACAGAGCATAAACAGGGGAGGGTCAGAGAGAGGGAGACACAGAATCTGAAACAGGCTCCAGGTCTGAGCTGTCAGCACAGAGCCCGACGCGGGGCTCGAACTCATGGACCGTGAGATCATGACCTGAGCTGAAGTCGGCTGCTTAACTGACTGAGCCACCCTGGTGCCCCGGGATCCAAAGATCTTAATATTATAACTGATTGATATCTCTTAAGTATCTTTTATCTTTTATTTTTTTATGCTTATTTATTTATTTTGAGAGGGAGATTGAGTGAGCAAGGGAGAGGGAGAGGGGGAGAGAATCCCAGGTAGGCTCCATGCTGTCGGTGCAGAGCCTAACATGGGGCTTGAACCCACACACTGAGATCATGACCTAAGCTAAAACGAAGAGTTGGGTGCTCAATCACTGAGCCACCCAGGTGTCCCCTCTCTTAAGTATCTTTTAATCTGCATATCATCCTTTCACGTGTTCTCTAATTTATTAATTGAAGAAACTGGGCCATATGTCCTACAGAGCTTTTAACAGCTTTGATCTTAATGTTGATATCCTCGTTTTTCTTTCTAATTTCTTTGGTGCATATTCATATAGGGAGAAGCTATTGATTAATATGCCTTGTCTCTGAGGTGAAACCACCTTAGGACATTCTATTATTAATAGATATTTTCTTTTCTAGCATTTTCTTTTCTAAAAACTCTACAGTCTCTTGTGACTTTTTTTAAGGTATGCAGTCATATAATCTATGACTAAAAGATTTTTTATGTTTCGTTTTTTAATATTTATACCTCTTATGTCATATTCTTATTGCATTAGGTATAATCTTCAAAATTGTATTTAAAAATAATGGTGATAACTCATGACTTTAATGGAAATGGATTGACTCTTTTACTATCCATTGTGGTGATTGCTTTTTGATGGGGGTAAAATCTTGATCAGGTTTATATATAATTTTTCCCATTCTCATTTTAGTTAGAATCTTATTAGAAACTGCTGTTGGATTTATCAGGTGCCCTTTCAGGACCTAGTGATACACTAATACTTTCTTTTCTATTTTATTATGCACGTTATGAAATATCATGATCGAGGTGCGGATGTCAAACCATCCTTGAATTCCTGAGACTAAAGTCCTGTTTGGTCAGGCTTAAACAGATTGCTGTAAAACCACGTTAACTGGTCATAATGACAGCACTTCAGGCTATGTTGGGGTTCTGAAGAAATTTCATCCTGGGCAGTTTTCTTCTCTTACCCAAACTGGTTAGACCCTGAACTAGAAGGTATTTAGAATACAAGTGCTTAAGATCACACCTTAAGAAACTCAGGTCTTTGGTTACATAATTAGAAAGATGCACAGATGATATTCTACAATGCACAAACTTTAAGTGTCCATGATAGAGGAATAGCAAAAATGCTGTGGGAGATGCGAAAATGCTTTGGGACTGGAGGTTCAAAGGAGACTCCAGGAAAGATCTGGAATCTGGGCTAGTTCTTAAAGAATGGGAAGGATTTGTACACACAGAGATGAAAGGACCGGCCCTTGCCAGATGGAGGGATCGATGCCAAGAAAGAAAAAAGAGGTTGGAGAGCAGGGGATATGTGTTACCAGTAGCCAGTTGTTTGGTTTGTCCGAAGACATGTTTTCCAAATACGAATCAAGACTCATTTGGGGTCATGAGATTAGTGAAATGTCATGAGCAGCTTGTGAAAAGCAACTGAGTAGGCTAGAAACCTGTTGGAATGCATCGTGTTTAGTAAAGGTAAACGTTTATTCTGAGAAGTGTGTATATATAAACATGCCCACAAGTATCTATGTGTATGCTTGGTCTCCTTGTAACGTGTGCTTATTGTGGGTCGTGGCCAAAAATTTCTGGAAAAGACGGGCCTGTAGCGGAGGTCAGCAAACGTTTCTGTAAAGGGGTTGGAGAGTAAACACTGAGGATTTTGCAGACTACTGCCTTTTTCGCGGTTCCTCAGCACTGCCTCTGTAGCACAGACGCAGCCATAGACAATACATAAATGGACAAGGAAGGCTGTGCTTCGGTAAAAACTTACGTAGAAAAATAGGCAAACCTCTGATTTGTAGGATAGGTTAGAGGAGGGATTATCAAGAAGCAGTACCAGGAGGAGAGGTGAGGAGGGGTCAGTTTGTGAAGCCCTTCACCTGCCTAGCTTAGACGCTGGGGCATGATTCGACCGGAACTGGGAAACCGTGTTCTGCACTGGAGGGACTTCTGCTCGAAGACACCTTTCAGAGCCCGACGCGGGGCTCGAACCCACGAACCAGGAGATCATGACCTGAGCCAAAACCAAGAGTCAGATGCTTAACCCACTGAGCCACCCACGTGCCCCTACTTACAGGCACCTCTCGGCAAACTTTGCTCTTGGACAGTTACGCAGACTGCAACTTGTAGGCTGGCCGAGAAGGGGATTTTAAAAGTCTCTCGCAGTCGGGCTTAGTTACCAGTTTTTCCTTTTAAGGAGCATGAGGCATTGCCTCCTCCACCATTCTTCAGGTTCAGGTGACTTTAGCCTCATTAGCCTGATTTGACAGATAAAGCTCCTGAGCCCCAGAAGTAGTGAAGTGACTCACACAGGGCCGCCTGGCTTGGAAAATGTCCCTGCTTGAATTACGTGACCGTTGACCCGAAAGACTGGTTTCCTGCCCTACACTGTGCCATTTTCCACCATGTCGATCAGTCTTTCTGATGAAAGCATTGACGAATTTTATTTTTCAAGCACTCAGCAGCAAAGGACTATTAGGTGGCCTCAGTAGCTGGACCACTCAGTCTTGCAAGGAGAAAATAGCTTCATTCTGCTCTTATTCTGGGCTTTATTAATGCCAATTTTTGAGAAGCACTGAGCTGGTGTGTCAGAATCACCTGGGAAACTTGCTAAAAATACGTATTTTCTATCCTACCCTTACTTGGAATATCAGGGAGGGCGGAGCCTGAGAATCTGCATTTTAAATGAGTATAGTTGTGTGGTTTTTTTACAGTTTGGTTATTTTTGACAGAGAGAGTATGTGTGTGTCTGCATGAGCATGGGTGTGTGTGCACAGGTGTGGGGGAGGGGCAGAGAGAGAGAGAGAGAGAGAGAGAGAGGGAAAGAGAATCCTAAGCAGGCTGTGCACTGTCACTGCAGAGCCCTATACAGGGCTTGAACTCATGAACCATGAGATCGTGACCTGAGCCGAAATCAAGAGTCAAACACTCAACTGACTTAGCCACCCAGGCGCCCCTGTGATTTTGATGTGCAGTCAAGAGTAGAAACCATGGCTCTAGTGAAAACCAGTATTTTTGGTTTCTTCAGGAATGGTAGAAAGAGTATCCTTGATGTGCCACGGGGTGTGGTCCAGGAAGTCTAGAGGCCCCAAAATGTGAGGCTGATGAGTATGTTCAAGACCCTTACCTGTCAGTCACAAACAAGCCGCATGGCCTCTCTGACCCTCAGGTCCAGTCTGTAAAAGTCAGCTGATCACGGGAGTTCCCTGCCTTCCTTGAGACGTGATTTTCAGAAACAAGTGAGCTAACTAAGGGAGGAGAAAGTGACAGATGGAAAGTTTTAGACCTGAGACTGCAGAGGTGCTTCTAAAAGTATCCAAGCTTTCTGGAGTGGAGGCCTTTTTCTGTGTCCCCGGGGCATAGATCTGTGTACCAACTAGGAATGCATATTTCAGTGCCAAGAGAACTTGAAAATATGGATCTGACTCAGGCACAAGAATGTGAAGCTTTTTTTTCCAAGATGAGCAAGATGTATTCTGAGTGGAAGTTTCCCTTGCCAGCTTCTTGAGCTCCTAGAACTTTCCAAAGTGACAAGCTGGTCATAGGATCGGAGTTCAAGCTTCTCTCCTATGGAAAGGTCCACATCCTGGACAATAAGAAACCCGTATTTATGACTCTGTCAGAGAACCAAAGTCACTTAAGAAGCCAGACCATCTTTTGTGCTAGGACTGGTACTCACCTACTTCCTGGGGAGAGCCTTGGAAAACTACTTTATAGAGAGAAGGGGTGCTTTATAAATTCTCAGATCTAAAGAGAAGAAAACTATTCATCTAAATGGCATTCTGGCTACTTTTTTAAAGTTCTGAATTTGAAGGAATCTAGACTTGTTCTCATACACAAAAGGGGACAAATGAAACAATTAAAACTAAGGTCAATAAAACCAAAATTTTGGAAGATTTTTTTTTTGGCATTTGTTGATGAGGTTCTACTGGTTTCCATCATTGACATCAACTTTCTAAGAAGTGATACCATTTTGAGAATGTATGAATTGTTACAGCCCGAAGCATTTTCCCTTACGGGCAACACAGAAGAATCACTATGTTCACGAAAGCCTGGGTGAGCTCCAAGCTTGAACACCATCTTGAAAATTACTATTACTTTTATTATATATTTTTAAAAAGCTAATGTCAACAGTCATACAAATTTGTCAAATCAAGGAATACAACAATGTTTATTATTGCCAAGGAAGCGCTCTCTGTTGGGTTTCTCACAATAATAATAATCTCTTTGAATGAGCACTGAGTATGTACTAGGGCATTGCTATGCCTTTTGTTTGCATCCATTCTTGAAGATTTGGAATTGAATCCAGGTCTCCTGGCACCAATATGACTTGTCCATCATTGTCACACCAGCTTTTTCCACTGTGAACTTTGGAGTACAGCCTGGTGCTCTTGAAGTTGGCTATTTTTACATCTGCTCAGCCTCTTGCAAAAAAAGGGAGAGACCCAGAGTATGTGTGTATTCCACATCACAAGAAATTTCAAATTTTTGAGATGGGTTCAATCCCTCTGCATGCCATGCAGAAATTCTAAATGCTGAGAGGACAGGGGCCATGACTATTTTGTTCAACTCTATTTCTTTGATATCTGGCAGGCCTTGAGTGTTTGCAGATTAGATGGAAGGATATAAAGAGGGATGGAATAATGGAAGGAAGTTAAGGTAGGAAGAAGAAATAAAGGATAGAAGGAAGCCTGGAAAGATGGATGGAAAGTGGGTGAATTGAAAGACAGAAAGAAAGAAATAAGGAGGAAACAAAGAATTTCCGTTTTGATATTTCTTCTTTGCATTGTTAGTACTTAACATTTTTGGCATTTTCGAGTGGATATATTTCTGGAGATCTGGGCATTTCTATCCCAAGATTTGGGAGGGTTCATAAAAACAAATGTAGACCAGTTGAAAGGGAGTGGGGGAGGGGTTTTATGAAGTACAGTAAAATCAGAGTTACATAACATTTAAAAATAAGGTTTTGGTAATTTCAGTCATCGTGTAATGATTAGCACAAATTATTAGCTAACACAGGGCAGAATTCTAGGAAGACTCCTTCCCCAAACCTGTGTTAATGAATGGATTTAAAATTTTAAATAGTATTAAGTATTTGTAATCTGCTTGCTTTGCTTACTTATTTACTGTGTGTGTGTGTGTGTGTGTGTGTGGGGTTGTTGACAGTAAATAGCTGCAAATAGCCACATGTTCAACAGTGGGCTACGTTCTAGCTTTAGTGAGCTTTTGTAAGTGTTAAATTCTTATAGCCTTCAACCTAGACATTCTCTGCTCTATTGTCTTATGGTTTATAGTATTGACTTCTTTTCCAGTTGCTTTATGAAAGGAAATTTTCTTTCCCCTAATAGTGGTATAGTTTATAACACCTCCGGGGCCATGCCTTTCCTTTTGTTTATATTTCACACAAGACCTATGTACATCCCAACTCGAGACTGGGTTCACAGTATTGCTGTTGAACAAATATTGAATAGGTTCAACTGTCTCTTATTAGACAGTGATGTTACTTAACATTGTACACTTTCCAAAAGGTAAAATCAGGGCAAATTTTAGTCCATTCCCTATCTAGATGATCACAAACTGTACAATGGGCTGTTTCCACTTCGGTTCAGTCTCTAGGACAGAAAAAGAGGCCCTGTAGACATATGAATTTCAGATTATTGAGGTTCTGCCACATTTCTTTCTCCTATTCGTGGCCAGTTGTGTCAATTTGGCTGGGTAATAGATGTGATGTCAGAAGGCTGTGGTGACAGCATTATCAGTGCTGGGAGAGCAGTTTCTCCACTGGACTAATTGGGACAGGCTGTGTGCGCATGCACAACTCAATCTAGGCTAGACCACAGTGCAGAGGGGCTCTGGTTGACATCCCCAAGGGCCTCCTCATAAAGTCTGAAAACTGAAACTCCCTTCTTGCCCATCCACAAACTATCTACGCCTGTGCTGGGAAACAGATCTCCACCTGGAAGGGGAAGAATGTCTCTATCACATAAAATCCTTTTCTTGGGATCTCCCCATTTCCAGTTGCATTGACCTTTCAATTCATCTTCTAAGCTGATGACAAGTAGCAAGAGAGGGTGTGGGATGCCTACGTGTGAAGCAGAAGCCAAGGGGTGGACCTCGGAGGCTGTGTCCACACTTCCCAGTGCATTCTGGGACTGAGAAATCACTGTCTGCAGCCACAGATCGAAGGAGTCTAGATAGACCATGGGTTTCTTTTCATAGTGACTACTAAGAGACTTCTAATGAGGGGGCCCATCCCTTGGTATTTAAGATGCTGTTCCTAAAATTGTTCTTGGAGGCTTCCCCATCTGCTCTCTAGCAGTTGCTAGGTGGCTCCACTGAGAACAAAGTATAGTGACTATGGTGGTTATGCCCTGTGGTTGCAGACTTTAAACCCTCTGGAGAAATTTCTGGTTCAGCTTGTGACCTGTCAAAGAGTAGTTCCCGGGGAGTTGTGTTGTTTTCATGAGCACTGGTGACAAAGGAAGAGGGTGGGATGTATGAGTTAGCAGATCCCACTGTGCCTTACCTTCCTGTGCTTCTGTGCTCACTTGAGGGAATTGTGTCAGCTGACCAGCCACCATATTGTTAATGCTTTCGCCTCCTCTGGGATGGATGGCTTGACTGCCTCGGGGCACATGTTAATAAAATAGTGCTTGCTAATACCTATTATTTCTTGAGCACCTCCTAAGTGACAGATGCCATGCTTAGGACCTCCTATACATTATTTCACTGAGATTTCTCAACAATGAAGTGGAGACCATACAGTAATTGAGGTTTAGGGAAGAAGATCAAGCCAAAAGCCACTGGCCAAGATAACACTGACAGAGTCAGCATTCAAACCCAAACTCACTGGCTCCATAGGACCCCGCTGTCCCTGTTTAAGGAAATGCAGAGGGGTCATTTACTCCCATGTGGTTATTCTTTTAGATGGGGATGGCATGAATGTCAGGGGACTTGGGAGAACGGTGTCATGGGAACAGCACAGCACCAGGAATTAAGAACTGGCTTCAGTCTCGACTCCCCCTCTGTGTGGTGGAACTGCCTTACACAGATGGCTTAGCTTCTCTGGGCCTCAGTTTTTCAATGGGATGATCTGTGACATTTTTTTCCAATGTAGCACTCCGGTTGCTTCTAGCTAGCTAGCTCCTTTTAGTGAGGAGTGAATCCGATGAATTAGATCAAGCTACATACTAGGGTCTCACTCGGTCATTCATTTATTCGTTCAATGAATATTTACTGCATACCTTCTGGGCTCAGAGAGTGATGCGTAATTTCAGACACAGTCCCTTCCCTCAAGGAGCCTACTGGGTATTGCCATGATCAGGATATTAGTCAAATGCCCTGCAGTATATTTGTATCAAACACTGTCGTTGTCGTCTCGTTGTCATCATCATCATTGTCATCATCAAATATATTGCTATATAACATTATTGGTTGGGATCCGTGTTGGCCGCAGCTCATTCTACATCTGCCAGTTACTGCCATCCCACCTTTCTGAGCTGACAGCTGGCTCTTGTATACTGCGGATATATATCCTGACCTGCTTATACACGGAATAGTTGTGCTGTTCTCCAATTGGTGGAAATTTTAGAGCATTTGCTTTTAAAAAGCATCCATTTTTAATCATGGAAAAGTGATGATTTTTCCATGAGCCTCTCTTTTTGGCAAGATGTGAAAAGCTGAATGTAAGTGGTTTGAAACAAGGCAGGGGGGGTGGGGACAAACAACACCAGCCCCCCAAAACCAACCTGTCCCAGTTCTATGGCATGTTTTCAAATCTCCCATTCACCTGCAAAGGGTGTCTCCCCGTTTTTCCTCATAATACCCTCTTTAGAAAAGACAAACCCTTGTCTTTGGTGGATAAAAAGAGGATGGGAAGAATTTCACTGCAAATGAGTGAAAACTGCATCCGTAAATGGAAAGGCTGAATTGATATGAGGAGAAAAGCAAAGGGAAATTGGCAACTTTCCCTGACTCTCTAATGTGAGAAGGAAGAGGTGCGTGTTTGTGTCCCTTATCTTCAGAGGGTCTGCCTCTGCCTCAGCCGTGTGGGGCATTTCCCCTGCTGCGTTGCAGCCCCCAAGGACCGCTGTCATTCCTGGGCTTTCTGGTTGTAGTGAAACCCATCAGCGGGAGAGCCAAACTGCCCAGGTCTGAGTCTTGTTTTCACCCCTTAGTTACCGTGTGACCTCGTACAAATGGCCTACCCGTCATCTCTTATTTGTAAAAAGAGCAACTCAGTCGTGGAAATCAGCTCATCGATGTGTGAAGGAAGGTACGGAGTATGGTGCTTGGTGCTCTGCTGTTCTCTTCCAAGAATGGAATGGAATCCGCTTTGCAATCCTCCTTCAAAAGCCAGTGCACATACCTCCCGTCGTCGTTTCTGGTTCCACAAACTGCGTGTGCTATGGCAGGTGCTGAACCTGCACCGATCCCCAAAACCACCAGGGACCTCTTTGAGCAAGTGGCCTTTCTTATTAGGTGACCAACCATCCCGGTGCGCCTGGGACTCAGAGGTTTTTTGGGATGTGGGACATTTACTCTTGTAATCGGTAGAGTCCCAGGCAAATGGGGATGCGTTGGTGACCCCAAAGTTGGCAAAACCCTCATAAGTTTTTCAGACAAAAAGGGCAGAGAGGAGGCATAATACTGAAGCTGAGTCCAGCAAAAGCCACCCGCTTGAGCAAGGCCAGTGGCATCCCCTGAACTATAGACCGGTGGCCGCTTTCTTCGTTACCATAGTTGAACAAAAAGAGGGAGAGGCTTCACTACCCCTAAGCAATATGTCCCTCATATAGAACTATTTTGACCACTCTTCTTCTAGAGCAGAGGCTCTCAACCCTGGCTGCCCGTGAGAATCACCCGAGGAACTTGAAAAAAAAATCCTGATGCCTAGATCCCATTGCTAGAAATGCTAACTTTAATGGTCTGGAATGAGGCCTGAGCACTGCTATTTTCCAGAAGTTCTTTAGGTGATTCCGATGTGCAGCCGGGATGCAGAATCACTAACCCCTGTTCCAGCTTGGGGCCTGCAACAGGTGCAAAATGATTTATGTTTTCCTAATTGACAAATTCAGACTTTCCTGATCTGAGTCTCAGCTGAAATGACTTGATCTGTTGGCAACATGTGTGATGTTTTATTGAGTTGATTTGCCCGGGCTGGGATTTCCATTTGAAAAAAATTCCTTTGAGATGATTGAGTACTCTCTTTGTTTTCCCCTTTCCTCTTGTGAGGCCACTATACTTACCCGTGTACTGCCTGGCTCAAAGTAATTACAGTTTTAAAGCTGAGAAAATGCAAACTTGAATTTGGGTGGCGGGGGGATAGGGAGATTTCTGATGAGAAAAAAACAAACATCTTTTTTTGTACCAGCTTTTGCTGGAGGCCTGGTGGGAAAGAGCTGAGCGCCCTCCTTCTGGTATCCAGGTGGGGATGGCTGCTTCTCTGGGCTTTGGGCTGGGCTGGCCTGGATGGATGAAGGCTAGGCGAGTGGTACCTAGGGCTTTGGGAATATGGCTAAAAGCTCCTGGTAAGGTCCTCAACCAGGTGGCCAGGATTCTAGAGGAAGCAGGTTTCAAAAATTGTACTGTTATTATTCAGTGCTAAAAAGAAATGAGCTGTCAAGCTATGAACATTCTTGGAGGAACCTTAAATGCATATTTTTTAAATGTTTATTTATTTTTGAGAGAGAGAAAGAGAGAAAGCAAGTGGTGGGGGCAGGGGGTGGGGGGAGGGCAGAGAGAGAGAGGGAGACACAGAATCCGAAGCAGGCTCCAGGCTCTGAGCTGTCAGCACAGAGCCCGATGTGGGGCTTGAACTTACTAACCATGAGATGATGACCTGAGCCAAAGTCAGACACTTAACTGACTGAGCCACGTGGGCACCCCCATTAAATGCATATGATTAAGTGAAAGAAGCCAGACTCCAGAGGCCCCATTCTGTGTGAGCCCAACTGTGTGATAATCTGGAAAATGCAAAACTATGAAGATGGCAGAAAGATTAGTAGTTTGCCATGTTTTTCAGAATCATTGAATGTTCACCAAGAGCGAACCGTAGCATTAACTATGGACTTCAGGTGATAGTAACGAATGAGTGTATGTTCAACAGTTATAACAAATGTCCCACCGGAATGGGATTGGTGACAGTGGGGAATGTTGTGTTTGTGTGGGAACTCCCTGTACTTTTCATTCCCTTTTGCTGTGAGGTTGAAGGTAGGCTCAAAACTAAGCTTCTGCAGCTTCCCCCAAGGCCACGGTGGACAGTTCAGCTTCACACCCCCTTGCCTGTCCCTACTTTCTGTTAGTTACTAAAACCTTACAGGACACTCCTGATTCGAGTCCTGTGAGACCCCCATGGAGGATGGTCGTAGTCAGTCTCTGTGTTCTAAAAAGCTATTACTCGGGGCGCGAGGGTGGCTCAGTCAGTTAAGCGTCTGACTTTGGCTCGGGTCGTGATCTCACAGTCTGTGAGTTCAAGCCCCATGTTGGGCTCTGTGCTGAGAGCTCAGAGCCTGGAGCCTGCTTCAGAGTCTCTGCCTCCTCTCTCTCTGCCCCTCCCCCACTCACGCTTTGTCTCTCAAAAATAAATAAGCATTGCAAAATTAAAAAAGTAAATAAAACGCTAGTACTCACTCGAAGAAATGGGATGATTGATAGGTTCAAAGCTCATCACCTCTTCATAAGGGGTAGCAATCCCTTTAATATCCCAACTAGCTCTTTCATAAACGGAAGTGAACGGCTTCAAATGTGCATTTCTACATACCACCAAAAACTGAAAAAGTTTATTTTTTTCTTATAATGAAAAAATACATGTTTATTGTGGAAATAGGACAGAAGAAGAAAACACCTGCGATTCTACCACTTGGAAGATAACCACTGTCAGTGGTTTGGTGGTCATACTCTCCTTTACCTGTGCACGTACCCATAGACATATCTACAAACATTTTTCTACAAAAATATACCGAATATTCCTTCTGGGTAAACCGATTTTTTCCATTTATGAGAATTGGATGAGCATCCTTCTCTTTCTTCTTCACTTCTTTGCACAATAAACTTTTGGATGGATTTTCCACCATTACCCTGGTGTTTAACAATTAGCATTTATTTTTTCCAATTTTCCTCTCTTAGCTGCTTTAGCAAATGTCCTTGTGACTGAAGGGTAAAAAAAAAAAAAAAAGAATAGCTGGGTCCAAAGTTGGGTGATACTTTAAGACTCTTGATTATTATTGCCAAATTATTCTTAATCTTTATTTATTTTTGAGAGAGTGAGAGAGAGACAGACAGAGTGAGAGCAGGGGAGGAGCAGAGAGAGAGGGAGACACAGAATCCGAAGCAGGCTCCAGGCTCCGAGCTGTCAGCACAGAGCTCGACGCGGGGCTCGAACCCATGGACCTTGAGATCATGACCTGAGCCGAAGTCGGACGCTTAACCGACTGGGCCCCCCAGGCGCCCCTATTGCCAACTTATTCTTTCCAACTGTACACATTTACACGGTTTCTTTGCTGTTATTCCCCTTCCCCTGGTCTTTGCTCATTTGATAGTCCCCGAACATTATCCCATTTTGTGGATTTTGACTCCAGTGAGACTGACCGTTTGTTCAGATGTTAACTGTCAGTATTTTTCTCTTAAAAATGGCTCATTTCTGCCCTTCCACACGGTTGCCTGTTGGGATTTCTCTTTTTCTCATTGACTCATAAAATATTTTCAAATATGAAATACACTAGCGTACTTATAAGTAAGTAGTGGGAACATTTCTCCCCTCTGTTTTTACCCTGTTTATGGTGGGGTTTCAGAAAACCGTTTGATACCTGTGTGTTGTCTGTATTTCTTGTTTAATTTACCTGTCACTGATATGGCATTATAGTTCATTTGCTTTAAGGAATTATCAAAAGGAGGGTTGTATCCCCCAAACCCTCTCCAAAGCATACCATGAGCACCCAGCGGAAACACGTATAATTGCAACATCATCAGTGTCTGTCTCCCCACCTCAAAGAGCTACAAAGAGCACAGTTCGTTTTGCTAGATCGTTGGCCCTGATGAATTTTGGCGAATGTTTAACTTGCAGGCAAGGCTATCCAAGCCAACTCACCATCTAGGATGAAGTTGGCTACAAATGGTTGAGGTAGGTTTTTTGTTTCTTTTTTCTTTTCCAATCCTGCTAGAAGAACTTTATGTCTCTTCTCATGAATTATGACATCTTATCTTAGTGAGTTAATAGTATCTAATGGTTCCATCTCCAGGTAACGTAATCCAGCTGGAAATGCAAGGTATGCAGAGCCCATGTTTGAAAACAAAAGAGTATTTTTCTCCAGCCAGTAAATAAAAGTGATTTTTCAGCTATAAAAGGACAAAAGGTTTTGAAATGATCCCACTGGGCAGGGTTTCCTCGACTTGTTTTTTTTGGCACTGAGCCATGGAGCTAACCCAGCATCTTCCAGACTTCTTCCATTTTTGTAGCAGCGTGAAGAGTTTGCTAGATAAGACTAGAGTACCCCCCTCCGCCCCCCCCGCTCGCTACGGCGTGATGATTCACGCCTCAGCTCCTCTCACCCTAGAAGCAGCTGCAACCTAAAAGTGTCATCAGCAGATCATTGATCAGCATGTAGGAAGAACCGAACAATGATCGTTTTTCCCTTTAAATATCTTCACTGCCCTCTCAAGGTTGTATGTTTTTCTTCTCAAGGAAACGCATTTAACATTTACCACTGCAAACGTAACGAGACGAGTACACGGCTCATAGCTCCGTTGAGAAGTTGTCACGAGTGTCTAACTCAACGGACATATTATCTCATTCTCTTTCCAAGGTTTAAATAGCTCTGGCACATCGGGTCTTCCTTTTTGATTTTCTGTATGTGTTTTCATGGCCCTGAAACCTAAGAGTGCTGTTGTCCATTCTCATCGCTCTACTGTAAGAAGAGATGGCCCTCCCCCTGGTCCCGGTCCCCTTTCTTACGATATTGCTGTTGATAGTGTCAGAGGATGAAATTATATGAATAGTTGAGAGCAACCTGCCTCCAGGTACGTATTAAGGAATCAGAGCTTCGAGCTGGCCAATAGACAAGTGCTTCAGTGGACCTCTCGCACATTCACCTGGTTCTTTTTGCGCAGAAAGCTACCTGTTTAGCTGGCGCTTCTCTTTCTTGTGAATGCCGCAGTACAGACTGCCTCTCTTTCTGTAGCGTAGCCGGTAGGATCAAGCTTCCCAGTTTATTCCTGCATCAGGGACTTTGCGGTTGCTGTCGCTTGGCTTGAAACGCTTTGTCCCCACCTCTCAGCATGGCTGACTCCTTCTCAAGTGTCCGCCCAGATGTCATCACCTCAGCGGAGCTGACCAAGACCATCTGTGTTCATTTCCTAAGGCTGCCGTCGCGAATTCTCATAGACGGGGTGGCTTAGCACAACAGAAATTTCCTCTCTCACTGGAGGCTAGAAGTCCAAAATCAAGATGTTGGCAGGGTCATCCTTCCTTTGAAGGCCCTAGGGGAGAATCCTTCCTTGCTTCTTTCTGATGGCTGCGTACGTTCCCTGGCTTAGGGTAGCATAATTCCAATCTCTGCCTCTGTCTTTATGTGACCCGCTCCTTTGAATTTCTCCTGTCTGTGTCTTCTCTTCTTCTAGGAACACTTTTCATTGGATTTAAGTTCCACCTGGATAATCCAGGATCATCTCATCTCAAGATCCTTAATTACATCTGCAAGACCGTTTCCCCAAATAAGGTCACATTCACAGGTTCTGGGTGAACACATCGTTTGGGGATGCCACTGTTAGCCCTACTATAGATAAGCTACTACTCTAGATCAAGCAATTCTTGCTGCTGTCGTAGATGTGACGCTATCACTCAGTTTATTTTTCTCATCGCCCTTGTCCTTATTTAATGCATCTGTTCCCTTGTCTATGTCTCTGTTGCCTGTCTCTACCCACATGAGTTCAAGCTTTGCGAGTAAAGAGCTATCTTACTCACTGCTCTGTCCCTAACACCTAGACCAATGGTTGCTGTATTGTAAGGGCCACCAAATATCTACTGAGTGAGCGATCCCATTGGGCAAACGTAATCTCAGCTTGACTCTTCGGTACTTTTAACAACGTCCAGGAATTTAGTTTATTTTCTGATGTTATTTTATGTTATTTGAATTTCTGTTGGCTGGTTTTGGAAACGCAAGGGTATCGTGGGACGTATATTTATCACGATGGATAAATCTGCCCAGCCATTTCAACATTCCATTGCTAACTGGTCTTGATAGTTCATTGAGATTTTACTTTTCCCCCAGGAACAAATCCTCAGCAACATATTTCTTTCTCCCTTAGGCTCTGATCACCTCCGGGAAAAAGATGGCCTCTGGGCGGTCTTGGTCTGGCTTTCCATTCTGGCTGCCCGGAAGCAGAGTGTGGAGGAAATTGTCCGAGATCACTGGGCCAAATTCGGCCGCCACTATTATTGCAGGTGAGAAGGGGGGAGGGGGACTTCTCACTCGGGGAACTATTGTTAAGGAACACTGGTGGGCTAGAACCATAAGAAGGAGGCATCTTTCAGGACAATCTGAGGAACTTGGGGGCTGGAGCCCCTGATAGGTGCTTGGGGGTCATGTCAAGGACACCCAAACTGGAAGGCACAAATTTCCCCTCCCTTAGTGACCTTCCTCTGTAATCTTTTCATCAGTGTCTATAAAGTGGGCAGCCATCCCAAGAGGGAATCTGAACTGCAGAGCCTTAAAAGTCCTTTGGTGCCCAAGAGAGTTGTATAATCCAATCAGGGACTTTCCTTGTTGGTTCTCCACCCATAATTATCAAGGCAGGGAGGCAGAGATCAAAGCTGTGAAGGTTAGCATGCTTCTGTGATCCTCTCCTTCCCTCTGCCTTGTTTTCCCACTAATGGTCCCAACAACGTCTAAGGTGCCTGAGCTGGTTCCCTCTGAAGAGGCCACATGGTCCAGGAGCCCCAGATTTTGCTAAAAGTTTGTCCCTGTGGAAAGAGATACAGAAAACGGAAGTGCAACCCTGGGAGGGAGGAAGGGAGAAGGTCAACGGCTGAGGGTTGGGAGCCTATATCGCTTTCCTGTTTTTGAAGTAGGTGAGGGGTCACAGTCTTCTGGCTGCAAGGTTGCCTGCTAGATATGTGTCCCTAGACGTGCTAGGTTTGTGTACCTAGTGCCAAGCTGTGGATTTGGGGAAGCAGTGGTAGAAACGGCTGTTAACTATGGAGAACCTGGGAATGGGGCAAGGGAATCCTTGAGTATTCTGAGAGACGATGTACTGAAAACAGAAATCGTGGCTCATTTGCTTTGTTTATGAATAGTTAACTACTTGGGATGTTTGGTTACGTTTCAAGAGCTTAAGGAACAGAAAGAAAGCTCTAGACTTCCCTTATAAGGTGATTGTTTCTTGTCTTAAGAAGTCATTTAGCTAGATAAATATCAGAGAATAAGAAAGCCTGTGATAGGATTCCTCACAATCTAAAGGATCTTGGTGCTCTGGGAAAAGTTGACAGTGTTATAACAGTCTTTGTTCGTGTCCAGTTAAGAAGGCAGAGGTTGTAATCGCCTGAAAACCACCTCAAATTATTCCTTGTACTATAAAACAAAGACTCTCAAGGCAGGTGGGAATTTGTTTTACTTACCAGTGTTTCTAACAAGTGCCAAAAAATCCTGATTGTTGTGGGCCTTTTTGGCATACCAAGGAACTAATTGGCACAGCAAGGCTTTCTATTGCATGAAGCCGTTCCAAAAAAGCCCAACCTGATAAACTATGTTATGATTGCCAGCCTCTGTCTTAGTGAGATCACTCTGAGTTAGGGATGTGTGCCTCATAATTCGTGCAATGATTATCTAGCTCTCTGCCAGGGTTTTGAAGACATGGTGTTATGATAAGTGTATTTATAATACGGTTCATTTTTGTGTGTGTGTGTGTGGCCAAGAGCTTACATGATAATTACTTTTTTCATAACAAATACCATATTAGAGAATATAATGCGATGGAGATTTAAATTCTTGTAGGACGTTGAGTTATGTTTCAGATTTCTGTCCAAAAAGATCACAGAGATAAAGGAAAAGGGAGGAGAGAATAGGTAGGATGAAAAGTAAACACTTTTTTTTTTTTTCAGGGTCTAGCAAATGCAGGTTGTGAAACAGAATGACTTCTAGCTGTTTTGTTTTTTGTTTGTTGTGTTGTGTTTTTTGGTGGGGAGGAGAAAATAAAAACAATTTTGGCTTAACTATTTCTGAGCCTGAAGTTGTGAGAACCCCGACAGATTTGCCTCATACGAGTGGACCCCAGAAGGAATTCTCCATTGAAAGATTTCCTCCCTTGAAGCTGTGTTCCTCTGGTGGTCAGAGGGGGTTGTCGGCCGTAGGGCAGGTGTGGGGTTCTGGAGTCTGCTTGCCTATGAACGTTTGGGCAGGCGGGCAGGCTGGTCTGATGACCTCAGCCATAGACTTGAACGTGATCTGTCACAGTAGTGGATTTCCTCAACTTCGGAATCTCTTCCAGTGCCTCTCTTGTATCCTAATAAACCCTCTTATCCCATCCGCATGCCTCTCTCTGCTTGGCTCGGTCTTCATCTTCCCCCCAAAAGACTATCTTCAAAGAGAATTTAGGCTCAGTACACATACACTGCTGAGAATGTTCTGAGAGAGTTCCTGGTTGTTTTGTGTCTGAGGGCGGGGAGGACACAGCTGTATAGGAGGGAGAGAATAAAAGAAAGAGCTATAGGGACAGAGGACTCATTGCTAGAAATGGCATCATTCCATGTTTTCCATTTTGGCTAATACCCTGCTGTTTCCTTAAAGCCTTGAAAGATCTTGGGTGAAGGAAAAACAGTAACGATGATTCGTGTTCCTTCTTTCAGCTCACCGAGAACTCCCACCCTGTCCCTGTGTTACACAGAAACCCATCGGAGATCCCACCATAGCCAATTGTGCAAAGTTGCACCTCTGAGGGCTTCTTTCTTTTTTTTTTTTTTTTTTTAACATTTTTTATTTATTTTTGGGACAGAGAGAGACAGAGCATGAACGGGGGAGGGGCAGAGAGAGAGAGAGAGAGACACAGAATCGGAAACAGGCTCCAGGCTCCGAGCCATCAGCCCAGAGCCTGACGCGGGGCTCGAACTCACGGACCGCGAGATCGTGACCTGGCTGAAGTCGGACGCTTAACCGACTGCGCCACCCAGGCGCCCCTCTGAGGGCTTCTTTCTTAAACAGATCCCCCTGGATGTGCCGTTAGGTCTTGGTCAAGACTGTCCACCATTGGGCAAGACCCTTTGTGATAGTTACTAAGAATAAAATCAATTAATAGTTTTAAGCAAATGATGTCTGGCACTGGACCACCTACTTGATGTGCATTATGGTATTTAAACACCACAAAAACAAATGAGATAGGTGTTATTTTAGTCTGTTTTTTTTTTTTTTTTTTTCTAATCACTTTCCAGCCCCATTGTTACATTTGATGTTCTTGGCTGGGAGGATTTTTTTTTTGTTTTTGATGGAACAATTGTGCTATCTCTTCCAAGTTTCCAAGAGAGTTTTGTGGTACGCGGGGCTCCCTTCCTCCTTCTTTCTTCACCTCCCTGGATTCTTCTCCCTCCTTCCTTCCTCCCTTCCCTTCCTCGAATTTTTCATCCCACTACTTAGAAAACACTTACTACTGGGGCGCCTGGGTGGCTCAGTCGGTCGAGCGTCCAACTCTTGATTTCAGCTCAGGTCATGATCTCATGGTTGGTGGGTTCAAGCCCTGCATCAGGCTCTGCACTGACAACGTGGAACCTTCTTGCATTCTCTCTCTCCCTCTCTCTCTGCCCCTTCCCTGCTCTCTCTTTCTCTCTCTCAAAAAATAAATGAAAGAAAGAAAGAAAGAAAGAAAGAAAGAAAGAAAAAGGAAGGAAGAAAAAGAAAGAAAACACTTACTACTTATTAAGAAGCAGTGGAGAACAAAACAGATAAGGTCTCTGCTCTCCTGGAGCTTGTGGCTCTCGTGGGCAAAGGCAGATAAGAAGTAAACAAACATTTCAAACACAGTAAATGCAGATTGGGATCGCTACCAAAAGAAAATATAAAGAGCAACGAGAGAGAGGGAGACATGGAAGGCAGCATCTTAGACGGATGGTCGGAGAAGGTCACTTTCTGGAGGTGACGCTAAGTTTGAAAAGCGATGGACGAGAATGTGCTAGGTGTTCAAGGGGAAGAATATACCAGGTCAAAGGAACAAAGAACAAGAGCAAAGGCCCAAAGGCAGGAAAGGACAAAGTGTCTCAGAGGCCTGGAGGGGAGGCCCATGTGGCCGTAGCATAGTGAAGGAGTGTGAGAGGGGGACAGATTCCAGGGGGTGGGATCCCCCAGTGCCTTGTGGTCTGTGGTTAGAGTCTTGGTCTCCGTGTGATGGGCACTGGGGAAGGATTGAAAAGAAAGGACGTGACTTGACTTTATTTTTGCAAGATCACTCTGGCTACTGTATAGGTCCGGGATTCTGTGGGCCAGGTAGCAGGTAGGGGGTGGAACCAGGCTTGGATTGTAAAAGCCAGGTAGAAGGGTGTGGGGACAGGTCTGGGGTGCTTTTCTGTGCGGCTCTTCCATGAAAACAAAACCAATGATGAGATGACCTCGAGATGTCCACCGAGTTTCTGGTCTTCCGATTAGGGTTGTGTTCACCCTGTGTCCTGCCTTCCCTCACCAGGTTTGACTATGAGGGGCTAGAGCCCAAGGCGACATATTACATCATGAGGGACCTGGAGGCCCTGGTCACAGACAAGTCCTTCATCGGCCAGCAGTTTGCCGTGGGGAACCACGTCTACAGCGTGGCAAAGACAGACTGCTTTGAATACGTGGACCCCGTGGATGGCACCGTGACCAAGAAACAGGTACTTGGCAGCAAATTACCAGAACAGGCAAAGCCAGGAGCCAAAGTATCCTCTAGCTGGAGAGGTCTTTGGGAATCATCTACTCTGAGTGCTTTTTGATACACACGAGAGCCTTGCAACCTTGGTGAAGGTTGCCTACCTGGTCAGTGGCAGAGGGCACAGTAGCGCATAGGGCCTTGACTGTCTGTCCAGGGCTTGTTCTACTCGTAACTGACAGACCAATACCACACATAGATACAGACCCAATATTTCCTTGGGAAATGCTTGCAGCCCGCCGGCTGTCCGTCTGGTGGCCATCAGAGATTCAGAAACGTTTCCAAGAGCAAAATATCCCTTTTCCCCGGGGCTCCCAGGTGCAGGGATGTTTCACCTTTTATTACCATATGTCATTAAGAGCAGTAGGAGCTTAGCCCGATGGGTTCCTAGGGGAAGAAACAGTTGGAAAATATGCCCCACAGAGTCCAAAAGGAAGATTTGTGGTGGAGAATTACTACAAAAGATAAACTGACAAAATCAACAGCTTCTATTCCGGTCTCATCTTTGTGGATTGTGTAAGAGAAGGTGACCGCTCTGACAATCATTTTTTCTCCTAGGCTTTGTTTATTTCTTGGCTAGGGCAAAAACTGACCACTCTGGGTGCACATTTTAACATGTACAGCTCAGATAAGACACCGAGCGATGTTAAGAAAAGTTCCGCTCTAAAATCCCAAATTCTTATCTTCTTCATTCTTCTTCATTGTTATTCTTCAGTAAGTACAGACAACAAAATAAACCAGCAGCTATAGGGTTTGGGGGACTGGATATACTGGTAGTTACTGATATTTTTATTTTGACGAATAGTTCGCACATCGTCCTTGTCCTGAGGTCCCCGACCTGCAGATGTTCCAAAGCCTGATGCTCCCCTGTTACTTTCTTGGTATTCCCCCCCTGGTCTGCTGAGTTTCATGGTGATCTTTCGTCTCTATTAAAATGTGATCAGTTTTCTATTCTAGAAGGCCTTCTGAGGCTGGACAGATTGTTTGCAGTTTTACTTTGGAAAGGTCTAGGGTAGTGAAGATAGGAGTGGTCAAGAAGTTGGAAGACCCAGAATCAAATCCTATCGCTATAGGATACAGGACTTCTGGAAAGTTCCTTGATTCCTTTGAGCCACAGTCTCCTCCTCATCTGTAAAATATCTGTCTCACAGAGCTGTTTTAGAAACGTGATAGAAGTGGAGTGCCTGGGTGGCTCAGTCGGTTAAGCATCTGACTCTCAGTCGCGGCTCAGGTCATGATCTCACGTTCTGTGAGTTCGAGCCCACATCGGGCTCCGTGCTGATGGTGCAGAGCCTGCTTGGGATTCTGTCTCTCCTTCTCTCTGCCTCTCACCTGCTTGTGCACGCTTGCCCTCTCTCTCAAAATAAATAAATAAACGTAAAAAAAATGCGACGCAATAAAATACACAAAAGCTCCTAGCTATCCTTTCTACAAGAAGTATACGCTACATTTTTTGTAGTTGTGTTGTGTTTCACACGAGGATGCTTTCTGGTGGACGGGATTGCATCATCTCCAAAATAACATTAATGAATCTCTGGAGATGTGAGGTCAGGAGCCCAGCACATGGGTGGGACCTTGAAGCCTCTAGGTCTCAGATAAATCTTTTCCAGTTTTGTACCATATTTCCTACTTCCATTTTTCAAAGGAACCTCAGAACAAACTTTTCACAAATCCAAGGCTCATGTAGAATTCCAGAGTCGTAAAATATGTGCTTTCTAAATTATTCTTGGGAGGATTTTGTTCCCTGACGAGGAAGGTTTGAAAGCTGTTCCCTGAAAGGATTATCTAGGCAACACTAGGTTCTGGACTTAATCTGCTCAGGAGAAGCTTGTCTGTTGAGCTAATTTGTTTTGCTGTTAAATTCACTAACACTCTACCTTGCTCCTTCGTCCGTGCACATTTGTATCCTTTCCTTCTTGACCCTTTTAACAGTTCCTATCAGGATAATTCCTCAGCTAGATCTCACGTGTAGATCTCTCTTTATTCCTTGTCCCCTCCCCTGCAACCCTGAACACTGGTTTCCGTTTTTACTCTGGAACTTTTTTTTTTCTTTCCATACTCTTTCATATTAGCTCAAATGTGGCCGTAAATAGTAAATGCTACCAGGAGCTGCTCTGGGGAGTTTCTCTAGAAACAAAGGAAGGTCGTTGTTCATCTTCCCAGTTTCCAGGACCCCAGTGACTGTTTATCAATTGGTGGCCCTAAGTCACCCTGGAGTTTCTCCGTCGGTCTGCATTTGGCTCCCTGAGGGTTTTGGGAGACAGTTAACACTTAGCAGCATGACCATTGTCAGTGAGTCACAGATGGTTCTTTTGCACCGCAGTTTGGTCCTATTGGAGCAGAGGAGGAATTCCTGTGTCCTGGGACTGTTGGGAAACTTCCCAGCACTGAGGCACACATCTCTGCACTCCTGGAAGTCCGTAGTCCTCTGAGCGTTTGATTCCAGGGATGGTTAAGTCTGGGGCACGAGTCATATGACGTTGGTGCAGAATGGCAGTGTCTACTCCTAAAAGATATACTTGAATTTAAATGAACATGTATTATTTTCAAATAGCCGTAATGCACGTGGGGGCATTCAGTCAGCAGATATTTCTTGAGAGCCTACCAAGTGCATAATAATTGTTTTTTTATTTTTTCACGGAACAGTTTTCGAATATAAATGTAGAACAGCTTTATTGAGATGTAATTTACATCCCAGACAATTCACCCACTTAAAGTACAATTCAGTGGTTCGTAGCAGATTTATAACGTTGTGCGATCATTATGACGGTCCATCTTGGAACATTGTCGTCACCCCCAAAAGAGACTTGTACTCTTTAGCCGTGATCTCCATTTCCAACCCTGGCAATCCCCAGCCTCCTTCCTGGGTCTATGGATTTGCCTATTCTGGACATTTTACACAAATGAAATCATACAACACGTAGTCTTTTGTGACTAGCTCCTTTCTCTAAGCAGAACAGACCATGTGTCAGTATTTCACTCTTACTGACGAATAACGTCCCATTATGGGGCTAGACCACATTTTGTTTATCCACTCGTCAGCTTGCGGCTATTTGGGTCGTTTCCACTTTTTTGACTGTCATGAATAATGCTGCTGTGAACATTCACGTAAAGTTTTCGTGCAAAGGCTCTCCGTTAACCTGGGCGAAGAGCTAGGAGTGGCATCGCTAGGTCAAATGGTGACCGTAGTTTCACCTTCGAAGAAACAGCCATATGGTCTTCAAAGCAAATTACACTGTTTTACATTCCTGCCAGCCGTGTATGCGGGTTCCAACTTCTGCACACTTTGGCCAACTTCTGTTACTATCTTTCTGATTAGAGAACGCTGCAAGTTAATCTATCAAATGATGTGCTATTTTAAAATTAAGAGAGAAGAGATTGGATCTCCATACGGACAAACAAATGTTTGCTGTGGGAGGCAGAGGACTGTGGTCTCTCCGGTGTTGGGTCCTGTTGGAGGCAAACAGACAGACTTGAAGGCTGGCTTTGTCATTGCCTGCATTTGTGACTTTGGGCATATTGCTTAACTTCGCTTGACTTGTCGGGGCAGGTGGGTGGCATGCTGGTGATAAATATCATATAGGGTCACAGAGAAGGTTGGAGGAGAAAGTCCTGTAAAGCCCCAGGCACGGCGGCTGGTATCCATTTGATATTCAAGAAATATCCGTTGCTTCCCCCTTTCCAGAATCCTCAACTTTGGAGGAAAGGGTGTGAGTGGTGTTCAAGGGTACAGGCTCGAGATCAGAAAGTCTCGGGCATGAATCAGCTCTGCCACGTCCTTGCTGGGTGATTTCGGGAAGTTTCTCAACCTCCCTGTGCCTTTCCTTGTCTGTGAAAATAGGAATCATAACTGTCGCTCCCTCATCCAGCCATGGGGAGAATTAGATCATACACGTAAGGCCCTGACACACAGTAACTACTAATAAACGGTTAACTAAAATAAGTTATGTTCAAAGAGCATCCTTGGGAAAGAACGACTTTGACATCTCACGAGCCATGTTTGATGAGAAAAGCGGGGAAAAGCACACCGAACAGCGTACGACTTTGCAGGGTGTCGTGTGAAGACATGGGAAGGTCTCTTCAGTTTCTGAGTCATCTGTGAATTGATTCAGTCGCGTGTCTCTGCCTTCCTCAAGTCTCCCCCTCCCCCATCTCTCCCATCCCACTCGGTTTCAGAAAAGAGAAAGTGTTTTACAAACAGCTCTGTCTCCTTTTGGTCCTTGATTTGGGGTCAAAGTCAGGAAACAGACTGTGGGGGGAAAAGAAAAGCCCATTTCACATATATCTCTAGAGATGAAGAAAACATGCTCCTCCGTCCAAAATGAAATTAAAATCCTGTTCTGGTGATAAGCCCTGCCCCCCTATCTGCTTCACTGCTGTGGAAAATGTTCAGGAAAGTCTGTCCTGCCTGTGAGACCGTGCGGAGGCCATTTAAGGAGCAAGAAGGACACCCCCGAAGTATTTAACCCCTGACATGAATTCCCAGGGACCTCACTGGCCTTCCTGTCGCCTGTCAGGTCTCGTGGAATTTACTATGGCTGCCTCCAAGCGGCTGATGTTTTCATGATGTTGGGCACCAAGAGGAAAGCTGATGTGTGTCTTCCATTAAACAGGACCCAAGAGGAACTCTGATTTAGAAATAGCAATTTAACGAGGCATGGTTCAACAACTGTAGTTCATTCTCTCCTGTCCCATGAGGATGTGTCTCTGTTTATTATCAGGTAAAATTGAGTCACATGAATGAGTAATAATGCCTTCTTCAAATATGAGTGGGAAAAACAAGCCAGTAGCTCCTATGAGAGTAGGGGGTTCAATCCAGTGGCCGACTAACTTAAGAGGCTCCCACTGTATTTAAGAGGCATATAGTTGGGAGAAGGGAAGAGTTGAGGGAAGGGTAGTTACCTCCCTAAGGCTTGACAGGTGGTCCACTCTTTCCTCAAGGATGAGTTCATTGTACAAACGTCAAGATTTTCCATGGAGCTAGGCACTCTCTCTTTTCCTCACCTATCGCCATCCCAAGCAACATCGTTAGTACCCAGGTTACCTCTTACCTTTATCCTCCCCCACATCTGCCTTCTAGCCAAAATCTTCTGGAGTCACCACTCAGTGCCCCCATCATTACGACGCTCTCCCAGCTGTGATAGAAGGAATACCCCCCGATCCTGGTAGCGTGAAAGGACAACATGACAGAGGGTACCAGCACTGAGTGACAGCATATTGCCACTGGGGTGGACATCAGTTCAGAACCACGCCCTGTATTGTGAAAATTAACTTTGAAGAGAGAAACCTCGACACCAGGAGCGGAATTTGAGGAACCAAGTCTCTCTTCGTCACCCATCCCACACCTGTATTTCCATTTAACCAGATCAAAACTCATGAAATTCCACCAGTGCTGAAGTCATTTAGAAGTCACAGTTCAGCTGATATTTAAAAACCTGATGTAAATCAAAGCATACCGGTTAGCTGATGTGGAAAACCAAATCCAATCTGATTATGTCAGGCTAATGCCGAGCTTATTAATCCCCCTTCGAGTTGTGCAGGCTGAGTGGAAGCATTTTGATGTTGTCCTCATCCTGGAAAAAAAAAAAAGAACCATTTGAAATTAGTTCAGAGAAAAAGTACACTTTGAAGCTTGCTTGCAGAGTCAACTTGCTTTTAGAGGTGTTATCTTAATGTGCAGGAAGGTGTCTTCACTTTATCCTCTCAGTATTTAGAAATAATGAAGGAAGTAAATTGGCAGTCTTGAAATCACATTTTAGTCGGGCATTTAGTGCTTTAATATATACTGTGGTGCTAAGAACCCCTGGCCAACAGGTAGAGAGAAGTTTACCAAGCACATATTTCTGGAGGCATCCTATGAAGGGAACTGAAAAGTGCCATCTGGAGAATCTGGGGGCCAGGACTGAGTTCTCTATTTAAAAAAAATTTTTGTTTAACGTTTATTCATTTTTGAGAGACAGAGAGAGACAGAGCATGAGCGGGGAAGGGGCAGAGAGAGAGGGAGACACAGAATCCGAAACAGGCTCCAGGCTCTGAGCTGTCAGCACAGAGCCCGACGCGGGGCTCGAACTCACGAACTGTGAGATCCTGACCTGAGCCGAAGTCGGCCGCTCAACCGACGGAGCCACCCAGGCGCCCCTGAGTTCTCTATTTAGAGTTAACTGGTCAACCTTCAACTTTCATCTCATCCTCATCAATGAACCAACTGAGAGGCTGTCGTGAACAGCTTATCTCTATCCTATGCCACTTGCTGGAGTGAGGTTCGTGCATCCGGAAGTAGAATTTAAGAAATCATTTCAGCCATGCTGGTTGCCCCACCTTTAGAATTTAGTTGAATCTGAAAGTTAGTACTTACAAATAGTCCTTCTCTGTTGAGCAACAGAAATATTTAGGAAGTGAGGTGTTGTCATTACATGTATCCTGTGATTACATCTGGGTTAAAAAATCCTTTTTTCGTTGCCAGTTGAAATTTTGGAAAAAAAAATCTGCATAATAAATATCCATCCCTTTCCTACTTTAGTACGATACAGTGAAGATTGTTGAAGCGTGATTCATTCGTGTCTTCATCTATTCATTGAATGTTTACCAAACACCTGCTACATGCCGGGCAGCTTGCTGGGGCGTTAAAGATCCCCCAGCCTGGGTGGCTCAGTCGGTTGAGCGACCGACTTCGGCTCAGGTCATGATCTCGCGGTCCGTGAGTTCGAGCCCCGCGTTGGGCTCTGTGCTGACAGCTCAGAGCCTGGAGCCTGTTTCCGATTCTGTGTCTCCCTCTCTCTGACCCTCCCCCGTTCATGCTCTGTCTCTCTCTGTCTCAAAAATAAATAAACGTTAAAGATCCACCAGCATACAGGACAGTCTAGCAGGAGAGACAAACTGACATGCGCTTTGTAATCACTATAGAGTTTATTGAAAGGTATTACAGGGAAAGCGCTTACTTGGGAGTGCATCGTAGGCGGTACTCAAGTAGGGGCTCTGGGGAGGTGATAGTTAAGTTTTGCCCTGAAGAATGAGTGGGAGCCAGCCCACGGAAGACCATCTTGACAGACTAAATGCCTTTCTTTAAACTAATGTCATTATACCATTGTTTGGCTTTCCAGATAAAGAACTGGGATTTCCTATAGGTCATAGCATTCTCAACGGGGTGGCACAATATTTTTATTCTCAGTGTCCGTGCGCATTCTACAACGCTGCAGTTTTGTTAAATAAAGACACTTGGGCCTTCTGGTAGGACACCTTGAGAACCATGGGTTAAAAATATTTTTTAAGTGTTTATTTATTTGAGAGAGAGAGAGAGAGGTGAGCAGGGGAAGGACAGAGTGAGAGGAAAGGGAGGGAGAGGATCCCAAGCAGGCTCTGCACTGTGCACACAGAGCCTATTTGGAGGCTCAAACTCACGAACCATGAAATCATGACCTAAGCTGAAATCAGGAGTTGGGTGCTTAACTGACTGAGCCACCCAGGTGCCCTCCCCATTTTTTTAAATGATTTTTTCAGTTGCTTTTCCTGTGATTTTGCCTATTTGTCTTCCAAAGACCAAACACATATTCATTACTTTATAAGGACTTGTTGGCTGGTTTGAAAATAGGAAGAGGGAGACACTTTCTGGCTCATTCTAAAGTTCTTACTGCTTTGCTTCTGATTCACTGGAGTTTTATTATAATGAAGTACCTTCTCCTGACAGAAGCTGATTGCTTTAGGACTATCTTCTAAAATGCCGATAGAATCCCACTAAGATGTATGATAAGAATCCAAGCATTCTGGAATGAATAACATCACAGTTACTTCCTACTGAAATACCAATGTCTGTCTGTAGTCACGAGGGTGACTATCACCGGGAAACATAATTATTAAAGGAAAAAACTGCAGACTGTCACAGGAACTCAGGGAGGAAGCGACCCCTGTTGTCTGGGTAAAGTATGTCTGATTCCAAAATATCCCAGAACTGGGGCTGGTGTTGAGTGAACAGGGATCAGCAGCCGTTTTGGCCAAAGACACGGGAAAATGGGATATGTGTGACCTAGTTCCATTGTTCCAAATTTGATGGTTGGAATCTGGATAACTTTTAAGTCCTCACTCTCCAAGAAGCCCTCTCATCACCTAATGTGTTTTTTTCCAGATGTGTGTTTTAAAAGCGCACCTACAAAGTCGTTTGACCTTGATTTCCCCCAAAATAGTTATTTGCAATGATTGGTCTCAACGCGTGCTGGTTGGTTGTGAAAAGGCTAGGTGAGAATTCCTCCAAAAGTAGGGCAGGTGGGTACGGCTGTGCAGTCAGTGCACTGCACAAAGGCACTCAGCCTAATGGGGGAGGAGAAGCCAAAGTCTAGGCCAGCCAAGAAGAAAGATGCTTTTCTATAAATTGTCTTCCTGTTTGCAATTTATATAAGGGCACGGTGTGGACCAGCTGCTGCCCTGCTCAACCACTTTTGAACTCACGCTTGCAGCTAACTCTATGACTTAAACAAAGAAAAATGGGTCATTCTAGTTAATTTTTTTCACGGAGAGCTATGTCTGTCCCATCCAAATCTTCTGCTTTATAAGCTGCCTGCTTTCTTCTACAAAATGTGGTTCAGATGTTTCACAGGAGTATTTTCACCTTGAAGCCTTCCAGAGAAGTCCCTGGGATTTCCTGTGGGAGGTAACATCTGAGTGAGGCTCCGAGTCTCGCTCTTCCACGCCTGTCTTGTCTCGGGGTTCACAGGCCTGGTGTGGCCAACTGACTGTGTATATGTGATGTTGTATTAGATTGCAGGGCCATATGCTGTTTCCCCCTGGAATTCATCCTAAGGCACTACTCGACTTCCAAATCACTGGTGGTAATGGACAGTTCCTCCTTCCCCGCCTGGCTGCAACATGTCTTAGATTCTCCAAGCACACATCTGGCGGCTCTGCGTGTGTTTAGCAACTCGCAGATTTCCCTGCGTTGATTTACACGAGGGCTTCAAAACAAAAAACAAACCCAACATGTACGCAGCCAACATGTATCGGATACCTGCTCTGCTTAAGGCTCTGTGCTCATCTGGGGGACCGTACAAAACACATGAGACAGGGTTCAAATAGTTCATGGGAAGCAATGTGGTTCACCCTAGAGTGACAGGCCTGGGGTCAAAAGACCTCATGTTCTGGCTCCTCGATTGGCTCGCTGTTACCTGAAGCAGTCTTGAACTTCCCCTTTCTTTCCAGTGAAGGGAGGAAGTGGCCTAGATGACTCTGAGGTCCTTCCTTCAGGACCATGATGGTCTCAATTGACCGACTTAGGAGGGGCATTTAGTTGTCGGAGAAGCCAGGCCAGTGGGAGTTCTGGAGAAAATAAATGGTAACAGATCCGTGAGCTTAGCAGTGATTGCAGAGAACATGGCACAGTTCTTAAAATAAAATTAATCTTAATTCTGCCTAATTTAAAAATAAATGTGCCATAAACTCTTCCCATTTAGGCTTTATTTGGCAATCTTCTGCAAAATCTGGAAGGTTGGATGGCTTCGAGCACAGTACCATTTTCATTAAAAGCTTAACATAAGAATAGTATTTATAGACTGATTTCTAATTTTCAAAGCACGTTTCGCATATAGTCTCTGATCTGTTGCTCACAACAACCCAGTAGGCCTGGCTGTATTGTTTTTCAACCCTTTTTAGGAAACTGAGACTTACAGAGCGTAAAGTGACTTACTCAAGGGGCGCCTGGATGGCTCAGTCCCTTAAGCGTCTGACTCTTGATTTTGGCTCAGGTCATGATCTCATGGTTTGTGGGTTGGAGCCCCGTGTCAGGCTCTGCCCTGACAGTGTGGAGCCTGCTTGGGATTCTCTGTCTCTCCATCTCTGCCCCTTCCCCATTCATGTGCGCGCTCTCTCTCTCTCTCTCTCTCTCTCTTTCTCTCTCTCTCTCTCAAAATAAATAAACTATAAGAAAAAGTGACTTGCTTAAGACCACCAGCCGAAAAGCCAAGCCAGAATTCCAGCCCTGTTGTTCTCCAGTTGTTATGCCTTTATCATTTCCAAACTGACTTTCTACAAGCGACAAACCAAAGAGGGGCAAATGCGGGGAGAAATTGAAAAGCTCTAGTGATAAATGGAAGCAAATTGGAGGATGTGGGGGTGGAAATACCTGCAAGGGAATGTAGCTCTTTAACCATCTTCCACTGGGACAAAGCTGAGATGGGCAAAGCCTCGTTCTTGTCACCGAGGCTACACCAACAGGCACTCGGTGGGAAGGAAAATGCTAAGCTGGAGGTAAACGTGCCCGTTTGGTACCCCGCTCCGTGATTGAGATTGTCTTAGGCCTCGCTGATTCCAATGCGCAGCAAATTTTGCAGTTAATGGACTTAGGATTTGTCTCGTGCCACACAAGTGGGGACAGGAACCCACCATGATTCAACTCCATTGTTTTTAGCCAAAACTGAACTTTGCCTTAAAAATGAAGGATGAGTAGATCCAGCATCATTCACAACGGCCCTTCAAGGTAAACATGTTAACCCCGGTTCTCTGATGGAGAATATAAGTGTGTTTTCATTGGGTCTGTGAGTCCTCCTTAAATGTGGGAGGGGACATCCCAGGGGTGCTCACTCCAGTTGTCAAACACGCAGTGACATTCATTCGGGGTGTTTGCAGAGAGCCTGCTGCATGCCAGGCATTGTCCTGGGCTATGGGGATAAATGGTGTGAACAAGGACCATAAGGCTTTGGCCTTCCAGAGCTCACCAGCTGACGAAGGACCCAAAGACATGTTTCAGCAGTTCCAACACTGTAGGGTTAAGGCTAGAAGTGAGAGGAACTCCTTTTATTCATTTGTGCCGGGCCCTGTTTCTTCAGGAGGATTTGTGGCAGCAAAAACGTACATAATGAAGTTGTTAGGACATAAATAAGAAACAGAAATCAAGACTAGGGAAAATATAAATAAGAGTAGAGAGTCAAGAACAGAAGAAGAGAAATTCATAGTTATGCAAGTCATAAGGATCCACTTGGGCTGAACCTCAAATTTGGCATTAAGTGTTCTGGCAGCCATATTGAAAAGGGAACTATGGTTAGTTATTATTGACAGAAGACAAAAAATACCAGTTCCTCAGGGAAGGAAAGGCTTTCCTAACACTTGGCTCTTGAGGAAATGTCTCATGTGGAATTTTATACAATTTCCAAAAATATCCCGGAAGTGACTATAAAAGTGGGTTTTATAAGGGGGATACCTTGTAGACCCAGCAATGAAAGTGAGGATATGAAACTGAAATGCATTTTTTTTTAATTTGAGAGAGAGAGAGAGAGCGCACATGCGTGCGAATGGGATAAAAGGACAGAGGGAGAGAGAGAGAATCTTAAGCCGACTCCATGCTCCGTGTAGACTCTGATGCGGGGCTTGATCCCAAAATCCTGGGATCGTGACCTGAGCCTAAATCGAGAGTCAAATGCTCAACTGACTGAGCCACCTACCCCTAAAATGCAATCTAATAAGTCAATTTTTGTCGTGAGTAGTCTGTCGGAAATACATCGATTTGGGTAACATGTATGTCCAGATGAATCTGTGGCTGGGTGCTAGAATAACTGGGGAAAATGCATGGATTAGACACTCTTATTTATACAAGTCTTCATAATTTTTCTCTATTGGGATTTTCTTTTCTATTCTTCTTTAATAGGAAATTTATTGTCAAATTGGTTTCCATACAACACCCAGTGCTCATCCCAACAGGTGCCCTCCTCAATGCCCATCACCCACTTTCCCCTCCCTCCTACCCACCATCAACCCTCAGTTTATTCTCAATTTTTAAGAGTCTCTATTGGGATTTTCATAAGCGCATAGATCAAATATCTTCTGGGAAAGGGTTGAAGGATAAGTATTTCGTGTTGCGGATCACATAACGGTTTATACCAGGAGTTAGCAAACATTTTTCTGTAAAAGATAGTAAATACTTTTGCCCTCGTGGGCCAGTTTCTGTCATAACTGTTCAGCTCTGCAGTTTTAACACAAAAGCAGCGTAGATAATACGCCGAATGGGGACAGCTGTGTCCCAATAAAACCCGATTTATAAAAATAGGTGGCAGGTCAAATTGGGCTGACAAACTATATTGCCAACCCCTGATGTAACCTACAAATTAAAAAAAGAAAAATTTATGACTGGTATCCTTTTTTTGGAATTACAGAACATTTAGAAACTTGGCAAGTCTTGGTCAGTGGCGACTTTGGCCTCATAATTTAATTGAGAGTAGGCGATGCATGCGGGAGAGAACATAGCTCACGTTCAGGGTGCACGTTCATTAGGTTCACTGGAGGAGCATGCAGCGCTAAAGCAATCCCATACAACTTCACGCATCAAAGTGACACTCAACAGACACGAAACCAGAGTTATCGCAGCACAGAACTGGGCTGGGTCTGATTTTTTTTCCACCCATGCAGAGGAAGAGAATTGTGGTGCTCCTCACTTGGAGGTCTCACACAACACCATGGGTTCTCGTAAGATCCCACGGCTGGTTCCGTAGGAAGGAGAGACATTGGGCTAGCCTTTATCATCTTTTCAAGCGCCCAGTCAATTCCAGGATACCCGATGTAGATGCTAACCGAAATTCTATGAATACGGCCAAAGCTATGGTTACCCACAAGGAGAAAAATCATAACATGATTTCACTGTAAAAAAAAGAAAGAAAAAAAAAAAAGCTAAGTTGTGAGCTGATAACACATTTTGATGGTCTGCTATGGCCCGAGTTCTTAAATACCTCCCATTGGCCATATACCAATTGTGTAATGAATGGGAGCTACAATAAAGGGTTGAGTTTAGTGGTCATCGGAAGAGGTGGCCTTGAGTGGTTTGGAATCTACAACAGGTGGTTAGGGCTTCAGCCTTAATATTATTTTAACCGACGTCTGCATAAGTCCTAGTCCTGAGCAACCGGTCACCTACTCATGTGTCCCATATATGGTGGCAAGGGGAGTGCAGGCTTAAAAAGAAATAACAGCTTCAAAAGAGTATGTAAAACCATGACCGTGGATGCAGTTATGGAACCTTTGGGGCCTTATTGTCAGTTTGGGCATAATTTGGTATGTAACACCGATTGGTAGGGGATTGCTTCCTTTACTCTATTTAGAATGTCATAACTATTCACTTCTCTGGCAGCACAAGATGGGTAAGGAAACGGTTACTGCTCGTTGTAATGTGGTCACAATGTGGTCCAGGCTTACAGAGACCAAGTACTGTGTCTTTGTCTTCATATACCCAGGGCTTGGCCCAGGACTCAATCCCCAGGGACGATAAAATGTTTGCCCATTGAATGAATCCTGGTTAGCACCATCCTGTTTGCAGAGCTAGTATCATAGAGAGAGACAGGTTGCCAGGAAGGGAGGGGGCTCCTTTTTGTTACGCAAATCATGGCAGACAATGAATCGCTCCAAAAGAGGCTAAGGCTTTTTTGGGACTGGACAAGAAATGCCTGCAAAATTTAAAAAACAGAAAGCCATTCAGATGGAATCATAGTGCTCCCGCCCCACCGCAGCATTTGGGGGGTGGGGGTGGGTAAGGCATTAGCAGTCAGATTTATATGGGAGGTATATTTTTAATAATGGCTTATTCTTAGCAACCAAGATTTAAGGCCAGACAAGTTTCAAGGGCAAATGTCTCAGGGCAAATATCTGATGTCAAAGTCGCTCGAGACTTCTCCTTTTTCAGACATAACAACTGACCAGACTTATTATTTTGTTTCCTCTTCTTCTTTCCTCTGCCCCCTCCCAATATGCTTGTTTATAACAAGGGCTTTATCAGTTGTCTTAAGAAAACAAATTTCCTTCAACAAACATTACAGTATGATCTTACGGTCGTATTTTTCAAATATCCCTGCCACTAATGAAAACAGATGCACAGAGAACGGAGACAGTCTGAGCCAAAAGCACATTAATGCTGCCACAGCTCTGCCCCCACACTGTCCTGGTGGCCAGGGTGTAGAGTAAGAAGGAAGGACAGAGCCAAGAGGATGAGGTTGTATGCAGGAACCCCAGAATCCAGCTGAGGCTCCAAGCCCGAACGTTTCATTATAGGCCTTACTTGCTACCAGGGAATGTGAGTGCGAGGAAAGAACCAAAATAGATGAACTTAAAGCAAAGGGCGGGGGGGAGGGGGGGCGGGTAACCTTAACACAGGTAATTTGCTTGACTGTCATAAAGAAATTGCCTACTTCCACTGCATCCAGGGACAAACTTTGACCCCAGGGACATTTATTAAATATCATCCCCTCCTTTTCCCTCCACCTCTTTCTGGTTCCCACATCTCCCGACCAAGGGAACATGAGCGTCTGTTCAGTTTTGCCCCTAAGTCTCCCCCAGCAATAACCACGAGTAGGTATTAATTGTTACTACCCGCGTATTCTTTGACTCACTGACCCGTTCTGGGTGTTCTTGGTCTCAGGGCCTAAGGATCATTTTCTCAGACGCCTCACGGCTCATCTTTCGGCTCAGTTCCTCCAGTGGTATGCGGGCCACCATCAGACTGTATGCGGAGAGCTACGAGAGGGACCCCGGCGGTCATGACCAGGAGCCTCAGGTACGAAAGCAGAGCTGTGTCCTCAGCAATATGTCGCGTCACTCCTGGAAAATTTAGGGAGCTCTCGTGGGCCTTTAGTGGGGGTTATCTGTCTTTCTGGAAAGTAAATTCCATATCGATGGATCCAGCTAGAGGACAGGCTTAGAGTAACTCTAAGCAGATTTCCTTCCTTCCTTCCTTCCTTCCTTCCTTCCTTCCCTCCCTCCCTCCCTCCCTCCCTCCCTCCTTCCTTCCTTCCTTCCTTCCTTCCTCCCTTCCTCCCTTCCTTCTTTCCTTCTTTCCTCGCAATGCTTGAAACAGAAAATTGGGCTCCAGCCTCTATGATGGGTTTAGACCAGCACCTCCCAAATGACTTCCCTTTCTTGACTATACTGCAGCTTGTTAATTGGGGGTGATATCAAGAGACAGCACTTGTATGGATGAAGGAATGTTTAGTTAGAGTCAAGCTGGTCACAGTCCTCAGAGCCTTAACTCTGCACATGTAAATAAAGAATCTCCAGGTGTTTGGCAAACTCTGGGCTGGATCCTGACCTTGAGGTGCACAGGTGCTACTCTGGGCCTCCTCTCTGAGACTGCTGCAGAGCCCAGATTCTCTTGAGAAGAAGGTCTGCATTTAAAGTTAGGGAGGCTAAGCTAGGCCAGCCAAGGCTGGGCCACCCTGTGTTTGGCAGAGTCCTTTCCTGTTGTCAACAATAGAGCCGATTAAGAACTCGGAAAGTACGTATCCCCACTGCCACATCCATCAATGCTGCAGGCGACATTAAAACCAGAAAGGACCCACCAGAACATTGGGTACCTCCAGCTACAGTGCTGGCCGCCCCTTGCCGCCTTGGTCTTTACTCCACCCTGGGTTCTGAAGCAGAGTCCTTGATAAGGTGGTTCCTTGAGATGAAGACAGTGGTTCCGTGCTTCTGTTGTGGAGAAGTAGAGAAGCAAAGAGAAACCCACTGCTTCTCATTTTCGAGTGACTCAGAATTTCCAGTGAGAATTTGCCGTAGTTGGGCCCTAGAATGATCTCAGAGAGGGTCTTCTTTCACTGTCAGCGGTTTAACGCGTTTTCCTTAAAATGGTACCTCTCTCAGGAGAGTCTCGAAGAACCAGATCAATATGGAGCCGTAGATCGTTACACGCGGCCCTGTAGCCAGAAGATCTGTTTGGAGGCAAATCATCCCAGATGGGGCAGTAGAGACCCTGGAGGCTGACAGCTAGTGTGAGGGTCACCCAGCGCATGAAGCAGCAGAGCAGAAAGCCAGTATAAGGTCCTTGGCCCTTCCCGGTCGGAATCACAGGCTTTCCATTCAAGGACGGGCCATGCTCTGCCAACATAATTGGTCAGTGAGTACATTTCACCCAAGATAGTACCAAATCGTGCAAGAATTGGAGGCTTACCCTCTCTTTCCATATAAAACCCTTCTCCTCTCATGTTGGGAAATGAGATTAAATCAAGGGCCTAGAAGTCCAGAGCTACAGACAGGGGGAAGAATGATATTCCTGGCCTCAGCCACTCTGACTCACTCTGACTCGAGGCTAGTTTTTCTCAGCATTCTTTTCCCTATTTGCACCGGGTAAGTGGTTATGATATCTGCTGATTTTTATTTACCTCCCACACGGACCGCAGGAATATGACATCCAGGCCTTTAGACACGTGTGAAAACAGTCCTGTGCACAAGTGAGTTTCTCGCTGAGGTGTTACACACAAGCCAAGTGGTGCTCCCCCTCGCCTTTTCTTCCCCCAAAGCTTCCTTTGAAGCTGGAAACCTCCATAGGCCTGGGTTGTGTGTTAAGTATATGCTTCAGTCTGTGGGTAAAGAAAACATAAGTAATGCTCGTTTCCACGTAGTTTCCGTTCTGTAGGTTTAAAGAGTTCACCATCGGTTGGGGATTCCTTTCATTGATCGTGTTCTTCTGATCAGTCATCTAGATGCCCTCTCTTTTCCATCATGAGTGAGGGTCTTCCCAGATGTGGCTCGGTGGGCCTCACCATATTTAGGTCACGATCCAGCTAAAAATTTTACATTAAAATCGAACTCCTTATTAAAATATCTTGTGTCATTGACTCACCAACTTAAGCCCTGTCGCATAATACATTCAAGTCGAGATGTAATTTAGAATAAGATTTTGAAAGACATCTGATCCCCTAAGGAAGGGGAAGGAGACACCAGCAGGCTCACCCATCACAGTACTGCTGAACCACACCTAGGCGCTTGACGACTTCACTATACCTCCTCATTGCATTGCTTTCCCAGAAGCCCAGCTTCTGCCTTCCAAGAGCTCTGGGAGGAAGAGCCATTGGTCAAGTGTTAACAGAGACCAAAGATAAGCCATGCTCCTCGAGTTATTACTGCTCCGGGGCCTGATGGGCAAAGACCAGCTGTGTTGCTTCCTCAGCTGCAGAGACCTCTTCACCCCCCCCCCCTTTTAGCTTGTTCCCATTGGCAGCCCAGAAAACAGAACAAATACCCCTTCTCCCCTCACCCACCCCCCACACTTAGACACCAATAAAGTATCTCTCGAATGTCTAGAGATCCCATTGATAAACGTATCCAATTCAACAGGTGTTAATGTCTCACCTGCCCTGACTCAAAACCCACCTACCTTCCAGTTAATCACCAGAGGACTAGAGAATTCTCTTCACCTGACTTCTTGGCATCTGGCTATTTTACTTGGCACGTGGAGAGTTCCTGGTCCGGACATCTCTAAAAAGTTTTTATTGAAGTTCTAGTTAGTTAACGTGCAGCGTTGCATTCGTCTCAGGTCGTACAATGTAGTGTCCATCCATCAGCCGGTGTGCATCACAACAGGGGCACTCCTTAATCCCCATCACCTACTTCACCCGTCCCCCCCCCCCACCTCTGGTAACCTCAGTTTGTTCTCCACAGTTACGAGTCCGTTTCTTGGTTTTCCTCTCCTTTTGCGCCCCTTTGCTGGTTTCTTTTGCTTCTTTAGTTCCACATATGAGTGAAATCATATGGTATTTGTCTTTGTATAATAATTTCTTAACTACATCAAAAAATATTATTTGTAAATGAGAGAGAGAGAGAGAGAGAGAGAGAGAAAGAGAATCCCAAGAAGGCCCTGTGCTGCCTGCACAGAGCCTGACGTGGGGCTCGATCCGACGAACTCATGAGATCATGACCCGAGCAGAAACCGAGTCGGACGCTGAACCGACTGAGCTACCCAGGTGCCCCATCACACACACAAATTTTTTTTTTTTTAATTTTATCCATCTGTGCCTGGGAACAGGTGGTGAGGGGAGGAGGAGAGGTGAGGGGAGGTGAGAGGTCTCTCACCCCTGGTGGGAGGAGATGCTCACTCTGTGTCCTGGGTAAATCAGGCAAGCCTCCGAGGCCTGTTTCTGGAAGATCACATCGTTTTGAAAATAGAAGATTCCTTTAATTTTACTGGCCATCAGTAGGCCTCCAATAAGCCCTCAAACCAGCTGGTAATAATTTGGAAAAAGGGATGAGCCAAAGGATCTCAGTTCACAGGTGACCGGAAACAGTCCAAGTGTTTCCATTTTCGTTCCCACCAAGTTTATTAGCAGAACTGCTAAATTAAATGTTTATTTACCTTCTTTCCTTTTCCCTTTGAGCCTGAGGGTGGAGTGGCTAACGAACAATAAAAGATCCAAAAGGAAAAGGAAGGAGAAGTTTTGCTAAGGGCTGGATAATCACAGCCTGATAATCAGCTCTGGCTAATCAACACTTGGCTTTAACACTTGGTACTTTAATTGTAGAATAAGACCACACCCTATCCCACCCCAGGTTTTGGAAGGGGCCCAGTTCTCCCCAACCCTCCTTATAATCAACGGACTTTATGAATTTCTGATAAGCTGTAGATAGAATAAGGACCAATATCTAAGCACCAGGAGTCAAATTGGAATTCATCTGTCCAACCAAGGACTAGTTGCCATTTTACTCTTCTTGTTCTTATGACTTTATAATCTAGAAATGTTAAGTCCAGAGCCATTTTGTGTTTTATATTGGGAGAACATAGAACTTCTCATCTAAACCAGGATATTTTTGAGAATGAAATGGGGCACTGATAGTAATTATGTTGAGAATGTCCCCGGTAAACCAGGATATAAGGTTACTCTAGTGACGTGCCTTTGTGCTATCCTAGATCTGCACATCTCTTTAGAGGTGGGTTCCCGAGGGCACTAGCAACATAAACCTAGTAGTACAAAGGGAACGAACCAGTTGGATCCATGGTTCTAACAAAGCAGGACCACTTGGCTGGCTGGCTGGTTGTGGGGGGCGGGGGGGTTGCTGGTGTTGATAAAGATATCTGTGCCCGGTCCTCCCTCTGAGAGATTCAACTTTAATTGTTCTGGGGGAGGGACTGCGTTTTTGAACAGCCTCCCAGATAAGTCTAGTTAGATGATGCTCTCAAACTTCAGTGTTTATTTCAATCACCTGGGGATCTTGTTAAAAATGCAGATTCTGACTCAGTCTGAGGAAGGCCAGGGAGTCTGCCTTTCTAACAAACTCTGAGGTCATGCTGTGTTGCCGGTCCAGGAGCCACACTTTGAATAGCAGAGTTGGATGAACCGCTAAGCCTTAAAGACAGGTCATTGAATTCTTGACAATTGTAGGAAAAGCAATACCTTTATTGTTTTAAAAGTTTTTAAGTTCGGGGCGCCTGGGTGGCGCAGTCGGTTGAGCGTCCGACTTCAGCCAGGTCACGATCTCGCGGTCCGTGAGTTCGAGCCCCGCGTCAGGCTCTGGGCTGACGGCTCGGAGCCTGGAGCCTGTTTCCGATTCTGTGTCTCCCTCTCTCTCTGCCCCTCCCCCGTTCATGCTCTGCCTCTCTCTGTCCCAAAAATAAATAAAAAACGTTGAAAAAAAAAATTAAAAAAAAAAAGTTTTTAAGTTCATTTATTTAATTTGAGAGAGAGAAAGAGTGTGAGCAGGGGGAGGGGCAGAGAGAGAGAGAGGGAAAGGGAAAAAATCCCAAGCAGGCTCCCTCCTGTCAGTGCAGAGCCCAACATGGGGCTCAAACCCATGAACCCCGTGATCATGACCTGAGCTGAAACCAAGAGCCAGATGCTCAACCAACTGAGCCGCCCAGGTGCTTGAGCAATTCCTGTTTTTACTGTGCTCGCATGCATGGGGCTCTAGATTTCTCTCTCCAGTAGCCCACTGGAATGAACTGGAATGTCTTCCAGGCACCTCCAACTTGACTTACTGCAGAAGCGGCCTCCTGCCAGCTTCCCTCATCCCTCCTTGCTCCAGAAGACCCCTCCTTCTTTACCTGAGGGAGTCTTCATCTCTCTCGGTCAATGGCAGTTCCGTCCTTCCCAGAGGGTTCAGCCAAAATCCTAGGAATCATCCTTGACTCTTTTGTTCTTCCTCCCATACTTCACATCCAACAGCAAACCCTATCGATGACCTTCAAAGCACAACCGGAGTCTGACCCCACCTTACCACCTCTACCATTTCTCCCCAGGACCAAGCTCCTGTCCTGGCCTCTCGATGACTGGCATTAGCTTCCTACCCGGTCTCTCTCCTTTTCTCCTCTTGCCCACTCCACCCCCGCATACCGAAAGTCTTAGCACAGCAACCAGGATGACTTTTTTTTTTTTAAGTTAGATCCCCTAATCGCTCTGGTACAATCCTCCAGTGGCTCCCTATCTCACTCGGGGAAGAGGGAAGAGCCAAAACCCGTACCAGGGGAACCAGCCCCCTGCTGGAAATGATCCCCTTCTCCCTCTGACCTCGTCTCCTACCTCTTGTCCTGTGTCTTTCTGCCCTCCAGCCGTTGTTCTGTGCACATACCAAAGACACTCTGCCTCCTGCCGCTTAAAAGTGGCTGCTTCCTCTGCCTGGGGTGCTTTTCCCTCCAATATCTCTGTGGCTTGACCTCTTGTTTCCTACTTGAGGACTCCCCTGGCCGCCCTATGTAAAATAACCCTCACATTTGCATACCGTTTATCTTTCTCACCCTGCTTTACTTTCCTCCATGGCACTTACCCCATCTCACACATATATTCACTTGCTTTACTGTCTGTCTCTACCAGTAGAATGTAAACACCGGGAAAAAAGTGTGTAAACACTTTGTCAGTGTTCTTCGCTGTTTCCCCAAGCGCACAGAATACTATCTGGCAGAAGGTAAATGCCCGATAGAATTTTGCCAAACAAATGAAATATTCAGTGTTAATTACTTCCGAACATCTCAGACGCATTATATCACCTGGGAAACTGAAGTATTCTGTACTCAGTATGAACCTTGGTGCTACCATCAGGTTTTCTCTTACACTTGAAAGTTTGAAGCAAATTGTTGTCATTTTTAAGGTCCCTGCCAAGTGCCAGGAACCATTCTAGATACGTTAGATATGCCCATTATTTTGTTCATCGTTCCAGTGCCCACCGCCCCCCCCCCCCCAGAGTAGAATTATCATCCTTCTTTTTCAAGTTGGTAAACTGAGTCAGGGAGCCATTAATAGGGAGCAGGCAGTTTCTGGATTGGAGAGGCAAACTAGCTCTTCATGAAACCCAGGTTGTCCATGCTAACCCTGAGGTCCAAGGAGAGAGGATTTCCTCCTACCTCTATGCTTGAACCCAAGGCTGCATCTGGAGCCTTAGTTCAGTATTTACTTACTGAGATACTGTTTTTTCCCTCACACCAACCAATCCCCTGTTTCTTAGACATCGGTGGGTGCCCAGCAGGTAAATTCAGTTCTGACACTAACTACCCGGAGTTAGCCCAGACCCCACAGATTAAGGGCGCAGTCCCACAAGACTGCCCCCACTTAAGAAAGGGGTGCCCAGGCTCCCCACATTTCTGTTCATTAGAATACACATTCAGGAGTTCCCATGATCCCCTCCTCAGCTTTGGTAATTTGCTAGAATGACTCACAGAACCCAGGAAAGCACTTTGCTTACTACTGGTGGTTTATTATAAAAGATACAACTCAAGAATGGCCAAACGGAAGAGATTCATAGTGCAAGGTATGGGGGGAAGGGTGCTCAGAGCTCCCATGGCTCCTCCTGGCACACCACCCTCCCAGGACCTTGAGGTGGTCACCAATGTAGAGGCTCTCTGAACCCTGTTTAGGAGTTTTTACAGAGGTTTCGTTACATAGATATGATTGATTAAATCACTGGGCATTGGTGATTGAACTTCACCTCCAGCCCTTCTCCCTTCCTGGGAGGCTGGGATTTCCAACCCTCTAATCACCTGATGGTTTCCTCAGGCTGCAGCCCTCATTCTGAAGCCATCTGGGGTCTGTAAGAGTCACGGCGTCCGCATAAACTCAGGTGTGGTTGAAAGGGACTTACTATGATTAACAAATCCACTCATGTCACTCAGGTAGTGCAAAGGATTTGGGGAGCTCTGTGCCAGGAGCCAGGGACAAAGACCAAATATGTGGTTTTTTATACCACACTTATAAATGTGGGTAAACGTAAGTGCTCTGAAAACAACCAGTTCTCCCTCCCTTAATTTGAGTTAGCAAGGAACAGGTTTTAAAAAAATCATCTAAAACATAATGTTCTAGATACATCCTCGTTGGGTTTTATACGCAACGGGGCATCTAAAGTGAGGGGTTAAAAACTAGGGGAATAAAATTAGAAATGATATGTGTGATGGGGAAGAATTGGAAACAATGGCGTTCAGAAGTGAAAAACATAAATGGATACCCACTTAGGTATTCAGTTTTCATGACAACATGAAAATGTATATACGTGTATGTTTGTGTTTGTACATGCTTATGTGTGTATGTATGTGCGTGTGGTTTGTATACATATATACATATACACACAGAGTTTTGGATTCATAGTTAAATATATGTGAAAAACATCATGTTGTTACTTAGAAAATCTGCGCAGGGATGTATTAATAGCCTTACATGAAGAAAAAGATGAGAAGGCAGTTCATTTTCTTTTTCTCCTCAGAGTTTAGTCTGGATTGCTATAATTTGAAAATATGGAGGAGGGTGGAGTGATGTAGAGAGAGTTTAGAAAAGAAACACGTGGTTAAAGGGTTGGGGTGTCAACTCTCTGGCCAAGTTAAAGAGTGGGCTCATTTTGCCTGTCAGGGAGGCATGACCTGGAGGCCTTCAGGAATTAAAAGAATAATACGATGCAGAGAAAGATGACCAGCTGTTCTCCATAACTAATGAATATGTAATGTGATGAAATAAACTCAAGCTGAACTGGAAGGGATTCAGACTGACTGTTAGAACAATTTCTCAACTGTGAGGGCGTCTGCCCAAGTAAGATGGCCGGTTTGTGCTTTTCTCGGAGTCTCTATGACCACACAGATTTAAATAATTTTTAAATAGAGGCAGGCGTGGAAAGGATGGAACAAGGTAATGTGTCAGCATTTTCTAGAACTTTAAAATTGGAGTTCTGTGACTATTATTTAAAAAAAAAAAGAAACAGGGTCTGGTCAGGTGGGTTAGATTCCCCTCTAGTGGCATAGAAATGAAATTAGGACAGCTGTGTTTTCACAAAGCCAAGTCACTTGGAGCCGAATGAAACTTGAGAGAACAAAGATGTGTGAGTTTTCTTTATTTCTACTCACTCAGGTGAATAGCCTCCTAAAGAGAGTGAGCGGAGCAGTCCTTTCTCTCCCTAGATACTGCAGTCTGCACTCGCGCTTTGCTATTCCTCTGGGTTGTTTTCCTTGGATCGAAGAACTGGGATCATCACCTGTGGGTGTGTGAAAAACTCCCTTGGGCCTTTCCCTGCCTCTGCTGGGATCAGAACCCTCTTCAAGGTACTGAATGGGCACTCAATCCTTTGTGGGCAAGCGTGTGCCCTGACGAGAGCTGACTGCGGCTGTAAACCACTCATGGTGAGCCCACAGACAAAGCCTAGCTCAATTCCCCCCTTTTGGCAATAAGCACAAAAGAGACCCTTCTTCCAAATCTTCTAAGGCTGTCTGGCATTGCCATTTTACCCCCCAAGAACCTGGTGGCCTTAAGAAGCAGAAGAACTAAAAGGCGTGCCTTGATCCTGGCTTTGGGTCAATTGTAAATTAAGGTTTAGAGACCCAAAGCCCGGAAAAAATTGTATTCCCCCTCCCTACTTCCCCCTATGGAATTCAAAATAAAAACGAAGTTAGCTTCAAAAACAAATGTCAGGAAATCCAACAAAACTTTTGGTTTTTCCTTCTGAGGCTGTTTATTTCGGTGTCTCTGCTTTGCTGTGCCCAAAGCGCATGCCTCCCCAGCCATTGGTGAACCTGGCACAGTTTGTGTCCACAAATCGCAGAGTCTTGCTGGGTCTTGTTTACTCAGCCTGAAAAGGGAGCATGAATGAATTTGCCTTGGTTACACAAGTACAGAGGGTCACTGGCCATAACTCCTCTCACCAGATGAATGGGTTTGACAACTGTGGTGAGCACAATCTGTCTTTCCCGGCATCCTCTTTGTTCCAGCCCAGATACACCGCACAAGCAAGTTTCCCTTCGGCACAAAGCTACCCGAATCTCATCAGCTGGCAGTGATTCAGGCTTTCTTTGAAGCAGTGCTCTTCTTTGGTGGATAGTAAATCATTTCCTTTGCTCATAAACAAAAGTGTTTCTTGGTCAATGAATACTGGCGGTGAAAGTGGAGGTTGCCTGTGACCTTCAGGAGAAGGCCCTGGACTAGACTATGCCCTCAAGCAGTATCAGGAGGAGACATTGCCTGGGCTCGCCACCGCGGTCGTGCATTTTTCTTGGGGAACATACGTTCTGGGTGGTTAAGGGGAGGAATGTGGCTGTTTTAGCTCTCCTGTCTGCTCTTGGATGATTTCAAGTTTGACATCCTCATCCCAGAAAGAGAAACCCTGTTCCGGATGAAGTGAGGGAGTTCTCCGTCCTTTGTTTTTGCCTCCCAGGAAAGCTGAGAGGTATGACAAACTCTGGAAGGGCAGCATTTCAGTCCCAGAATGCTTAGGTCTTAGGAGAGAAAACAGCGAAAGGTTTATGAAATTCTTGCTTTGTGGGTTGTGTATGCTTGGTTTTTTTTTTTGTTTTTGTTTTTGTTTTTTTTTTAATACTTATTTATTTTTGAGACAGAGAGAGACAGAGCATGAACAGGGAAGGGCCAGAGAGAGAGGGAGACACAGAATCCGAAACAGGCTCCAGGCTCTGAGCTCAGAGCTCAGCACAGAGCCCGACGCGGGGCTCGAACTCACGGACCGTGAGATCATGACCTGAGCCGAAGTCGGACACTTAACCGACTGAGCCACCCAGGCGCCCTAATGCTTGTTTATTTTATTTTGCTTTGGGTTTTATTTCCAAGCATTTCTGTTTGTAGAAATCATCATGGAAGGTGTTGTTTGGTAACTTGGGGCCTGTGTATTCCAAAGTTAATGATGGGCAGATGGGAGGTAATGAGGCCATGAGAGTGTTTTAATATGTAGGTTTTATTATTTAGGTATGGCGAGGCCGACAGATTAGGAGACAATCGCCACTGAAAAGATGGCCGGTTACTCCTTGTTCCCAGGAGGACTGGGCATGCCGCTCCATTCAGGGCCACAGGGGGAATCACCAATTATGAGGCAGAAAGAGTCGGGGGGGAAATGTGGGCAAGAGCTTTTATTACCAGACTTAGCAGACTGAGGAGACTTAGGATTGGCTAGTTTGAATAATTTTGGCAGGCTCTGAGGCGGAGGGGCTGTTCCTGGTTGTCTGATACCTGGCCCTTGGGTGATTAGGGCTGGTGGACCGTGGCCCAGAATGTGAAAGTCCCCTAAAGGAGATATTTGGGGATGGGACTTGGGATTGATTGGTCTGCATATGAAAGGTGTGTTGATAGGGCACCTATTTGCTACCTCTAGAAATTAGCTAACCCTGGGAGGAGCAAACCCTCCCACTATTAACAAGGCTACAAGATGTCAAAGCACCACAATAAAAGCCATGTGTCATATGGAGAGGAAAAGACAGAAACACAGTCACTTTTCCAGGTGTTTGGGGGCACCAGGATTTTGGCCCAATGTCCCATTGTCCCACCATTGGGCTTTGGAATCAGACACCCTTGGCCTTGAGCCCTTGGCAACTTAATCTGTAAGCTTCAGTTACTTTTCAGTCATATGGGGATAGAAATACTTTTTATTTCGTAGGATTGTTGCGATAATTAAATGAAATCATTCGTACAGAGTGTTTTGGACAATGGCACACGCAAAGTTCTCAATAAATGTCAGCTGTTACTAATATTGTTCTTGCCATTATTTTTATTAATAGCAGTGGAGACCAATTTTCTGATCACACGAAGATCAAAGAGTCTCAGACTAATTAGTAATTTGTTTTGTTGGGGTTGTCCAATAGTCCTATTCTATCCAAGACAGGGTGCAATTGGTTGGTTGTTCCCAACTCATTTGCCAGAGAGAAAGGATTTGAAGACAAGAGCAGGTGTGAGACAAAGGGTGGGCTCATTGGAGAGAAGATTATGAAATCTCTGTTGCTGGTTGTAAGATAAGTGCTTGATGGCTTCAGAGTATTAAATGCAAAAACTTAGCCCTACGGAAGAGGTGTTAACAACTTTTCTCTACAAAGGGCCAAATAGCAAATATTTTAAGATCTGCTAGCTGTGTTAGTTCGCTGGGGCTGACGTCATAAAGTACCGGAGGCCAGGTGGCTTAAACGATAGAAATTTATTATCTCCCAGTTTTGGAGGCTGGAAATTCAAATTCAAGGCATTGACAGGGTTGGTTTTCATCTAGGGGCTGTGAGGAAAGATCTGTTCTTGACCTCCCTTCTTGGTTTGTGGATGGCCGCCTTCTCCCTCCACTTCTTCACATCATCTTCTCTCTGTGGATGTCTGTGTCCAGATTTTTCCTTCTTATAAGGATACCAGTCACATTGGATCAGGGCCCACCCCAATGACCTCACTCTAACTTGATTGCCTCTGCAAAGACCCTGTCTCCAAAGAAGATCGCTTTCTGAGGGACTGGGGGAGGGTCAGGACTCCGACATGAATTTCGAGGAGGTCACATTAGTCCTATGGAACTGTGTTACCAGTTGTCAACTGCCATTGCAGCACAAAAGCAGCCACAGACAATGCATAAATCAATTAGTACATTTACTTATGGACAACAGAATTTGGACTTTGTGTACCTTTCGCATGTCACAAAATATTCGTCTTCTGATTGTTTTTAACTGCTTAAAAATGTAAAACCCATTCTTGTTCCTAGGCTGTATAAAAACCAGGTGGTGGGCCAGACAAGGACTACAGTTTGCTGACCCTGCCTTATAGGTTTTTAAACTCAGCACACTATTTCTTGTTACATTCAGTGAAGCATACATCAAAATGAGTTTGGCTACACAATACAGTTTATAAAAGGTAAATGGACATTTGTATTTGTGTGTGTGTGTGTGTGTGTGTGTGTGTTTATACATGAATTTTCCAGTTTTAAAACAAAGTATCAAATATCTCCGGAAACCCCCAAACTTGACGTTCTGAGATTGAACTCCCTGGCTTTTGGTCGCAATGAAGCCTGAAAGGAAAATGTCTTAGAGCATGTTTGTATTCGTGAAATCAAGTTCCTTTTTTGGGCTTCAGATTTCGTGAAGCAAGTTTCCTTCTTTTTCCTATCCAAAGCAGTTGCTGACAAATGATTTTCAGATGAGCAGCACTATATTTAGGAAGAGAAAGGAGAACTAAGGAAGAATTCGTGGATACATGGGATGAAAAAAGGAAAGCATGAGAGAGAGCCCTGGTGAATACTTGGAATGTATGGGAAACATGTCCATAGGTGCACAAAGCCAGGAGAACCTTGACATTGTATTTTGGGGCAGAACGGGGCTTCCAGGAATTGGCAACAGGCACTCTTGCACTTCAGATGCTTTATCGGTCATCCTCAAACCCACTCCCCAAAGAAGCCCCACATCCAATAGGAAGCAACAAGTCTATGACTGCTTTTTGTTCCTTGTTTGCTTCTAGTGACAGCCTCAGAAGTTACAGTTAGGATGGCCGGTGTGGTGTTCAACAAAACCTAAGACACTTTCGTGATGATTTACTAAGATTTTCCAGCTGTACTTTTTATACTGCGTGTTTTCTATGGGGTTTAGCTACGTGGGCATTTCTATAGTGGTGAATCAAGACTCTGGCCTTGACTTACACTCATAGTATATCTCATTTCGATACTGCTCAGAAGTTGCAGGCATCATCCTTTTAATGGATAAGATTCTATAAAAAGTTTAAAAGCGGCTGCAATTTAGCGTGTTTCTATCTGCGTTCTAAGCTCTTGCTACCCAAAGGACAAGTAGCATCAGCATCATCTGGTTGCTTCCTAAAGTGCAAAGTCTCAGGCCCCATCCCAGACCTGCTGAATCCGACTCTGCATTTTAACGAGCTGCCCCGGTAATCCGTGTGCACACTCAAGTTTGAGGCGTCCTACTGCGACGACCATCGGGATCCTTATTTTCCCCTTGGCTAGAGCAGAAAAATCCCTCTAAACTACTAGGAAGCCAGGTGATTGGCCTCTGCTGTTCCCTCCTCCTTCCAGAAAATCACAAAAAAGCGTAGAACACAACTCAGACAAGTGCCGCAAGACCTTTGAAGACCTGTTTCTGCTTCTCAGGATAATTAACAAAAAGAGAAGCAAGAAAGTCAGTTTCACTTTGCGTCTCCATAGAAACCCTGGCTCGCTTCAACTCCACAGTGTTAGACTGTGTTTTCTTCACACAGTTAATATCATTCGAACGGAGAGATTCAAAATAACCCAGGGAGGAGGTAAAGAAAGTTCTAAGGTGATTTTACCAAGATAGGGAGCCTTCCTAAAACTGTGGGTAGACAGTCTAGCACTACTATCACTAGGTAAAGGTCAATCATATATATATGTATTTTTTTTTTTGGTGTTTTTATTTATTTTTGAGAGAGAGAGAGAGAGAGAGAGACAGAGCATGAGCAGGAGGGGGCAGAGAGAGAGGGAGACACAGAATCCGAAGCAGGCTCCAGGCTCCCAGCTGTCAGCACAGAGCCCGATGCGGGGCTTGAACTCGTGAGCCACAAGATCTTGACCTGAGCCAAAAATCGGACGCTCAACTGACTTAGCGCCCAGGTGCCCTAAGTATTTTAAAATACTTGAGGGTTATATGGCAGCTATGTCTTTTTTTTTTTTTTAATTCAAGTTAGCTAACATACAGTGTAGTCTTGGCTTCAGGGGTAGAACCCAGTGATCCATCACTGACATACGACACCCAGTGCTCATCCAACAAGTGCCCTCCTTAATGCCCATCACCCATTTAACCCATCTCCCACCCACCTCCCCACCAGCAACCCTCAGTTTGTTCTCTGAATTGAAGAGTCTTATGGTTTGCCTCCCTCTCTGTTTTTATCTTATTTTTCCTTCCCTTCCCTTATGTTCATTTGTTGGGCTTCTCATATTCCACATATGAGTGAAATCTTATGATATCTGTCTTTCTCTGACTGACCTATTTCACTTAGCATAATACACTCTCGTTCCATCCATGTTGTTGCCAGCGTCAAGATTTCATTGTTTTGGATCACCATGCAGTATTCCATTGTATATATAACCACATCTTCTTTATGCATTCATCAGTCGATGGGCATTTGGGCTCTTTCCATAATTTGGCTATTGTTGAAAGTGCTGCTGTAAACATTGGGGTGCATTCAAATCAGCATTTTTGTATCCTTTGGATAAACACCTAGTAGTGCAATTGCTGGGTCCTAGGGTAGTTCTATTTTTAATCTTTTGAGGAACCTCCATACTGTTTTCCAGAGCGGCTGCCCCAGTTTGCATTCCCGCCAGTCGAGCAAAAGGGTTCCCCTTTCTCCGTATCCTCACCAACATCTGTTGTTACCTGAGTTGTTAATTGTAGTATATGGCAGGTGTGTCTTAAAGGCAAAGTTCAAAAGAACATGTTCTTTTGTCAAACGTGGAAGAAATGTTCAGCCACCGCACTCATAAAACGTGTATTAACCGTCCCTGAAGTCCACCGACAGTCTTTGTATCACGGAGAAGAATCTCTTCGAGTGGAGGGTCATTTCTATTTGTCAGTGCCTGGTGTTAATGACTTTTCAACTGTACTGCCTCCACCGTAGGACTCAGGCAGCCCACTAGACATTTTCTTTACCCTTTGCTTCTACTCTTCATGCTTAGTTTGGTAGTTCTTGCTAACTAGCTGCTTTGGAAACCGATACGCCCTTCAGGCGTGTGTTCCAAGTGCAGTGACGTCTGTTCTTTCGGCTTTCAGCATTGTCCTGTCCATCTGCTGTCTGATTCCATTCCCTCTGGCTGGAGAGCTGGGGCTGCAGGGCACACAGACACAAGGGGAGGAGAGCATTCCTGGGGCTGAGGCCATCTCCTGTTGCAGAGAGATGTTACTTCTTTTTTTTTTTTTTTTTGAACATTTAAAAATTTTTTTTTTCATTTTGGAGAGAGAGAGGGTACGAGCTGGGGAGAGGGGCAGAGAGAGAGAATCGTAAGCAGGCTCCACACTCATCACGGAGCCCATTACAGGGCTCAATCCCATGACCCGGGGATCATGACCTGAGCCCAAAGAGTTGAATGCTCAACCAACTGAGCCAGCCAGGTGCCCATCGAAGTTAACGTTTTTGAAAGAAGCCAAATATCGTTCGCAGATTCTTTAAAAGAAATCCTAATAGTCATAGTCTGGAAAATATTATAGTGAGTATTAATGGAAGAGAGATGTTACTTCTGATTGCAATGACTTTGGGTGCCTTTCAGTCAAGGAGCTGAGAACACTTCTGGTATTCTTAATCTTTTTAAACAAATCAGATCTTCCGTGAGAAAAGATAGTATGAGTTTCATGTTACGGACAAGGAAGCAGAAGCCAGAGAAGTTGTTGTCTGCCTACCAAAGGTCAACCTGTTGGGGTTAGATGCTTGGACACACACTTCCACCCTACTCTTCTAGCAAGCCAGGCTTCCTGCTTAAAGAATAATAATAATTGGGGCGCCTGGGTGGCGCAGTCAGTTAAGCGTCCAACTTCAGCCAGGTCACGATCTCGCAGTCCGTGAGTTCGAGCCCTGCGTCAGGCTCTGGGCTGATGGCTCGGAGCCTGGAGCCTGTTTCTGATTCTGTGTCTCCCTCTCTCTCTGCCCCTCCCCCATTCATGCTCTGTCTCTCTCTGTCCCAAAAATAAATAAAAAATGTTGAAAAAAAAATTAAAAAAAAAAAAATAATAATAATAATGTTGATTCCTGTACATGGGCTAGATAGAAAGCTGTGTGTTTTGTGTTCTTTGGTTTCTTATTGTCATCACAATCCAATAGGGTAGGTACTTAGCCATCCATGTTTTGTAAGTGAGAAAACTTTGGCCCTGAGAGTTTAAATGACCTACTATATCTAAGCAGTGTGGCTGGTATTTGAACCTAGACTCTGCCCCCCAAAAGACCCGGGTCTTAACTAGGGTGCTATACCCTGTGCTGTCAAAAACTTTGGGGATGTGCACCCCAAATAAATTCGAGTCACCGGGGTGCCCATCCTTCGTCTGGCCTACCGTCGGTGCCCCCCCAACCCATCCTCTGAGAATGTTCTCAGATGCAATCCTTGAGCCTCACAGTTCCTGAGTAGTGGGAAGTCTAGTCTAGCCTAGATTTGCTCCTTGTGCAAATCCGCCGGCCTTCCCTCAACGTCTTCAAGCTCCGCCTCGTGAGAACGTCTATTTCAGAAAAAAGAGGAAGATTTTAGTTAGAATGTCCTAGATTTCCTGGATAAGGTAACCAGGTAAAATGTCTCCTCATGAATATCAAAATCATTTCACTGCTTCTGCTCCACGACTGCTTGTTCCATGGCAGCAAATTCAGATGCCAGCGAATCCTAGATTAGGGAGTTGAAGACAGTAGGGCACAGCAGGGATGCCAGTGACACCCAGCTCTCTCCAGGTTTTGCCTTATTAACAGATGAGCCCAGCATTGCCTTATTTTCTGGATTTTTAGAAACCTGGATTTTTGTATAGAATGTGGTTTTTAAATACTGGCAGGAAAATGATCACAAAACAAAACCAAACCCCGTGTGAAGGACTTCTAGTAATTGTGGGCTAGGTGATTCAATCTAACCCTCCCTCTGGACCAAAGAGGCTGAAAGAAACACATAAAAGCATTTTTGGAAAAACATCGGTGACCAATGATCTGATAAAAGAGTAACAGAAATAGGGAAGGAGTTGGGGCTCAGGGAAGTGAGCCAGAACACTTTCTATGCTAAGGCATTTGCCCGTTTAGGGGAGGTGCTAGGAACAGCCGCTTGTGGAAAATTACATACGTGAAGGTCACGGGCCTCAGGTCTAGGTGGAAAACCTGGTCTGTTACCACCTGCCTCTGTTGCCCGGAGGACTAACCAGAGGGTCAGATAAGAGGCACCCCCGAGTGACAGATTGATGTGTGGCTGAAGGAAAACTGGTTAGAGTTAAGAACTCACCAAAAGCAGAGATCCTGGCACAACAATGCCCGTTCTAGATTGTAAACTCAAAGGGAATCATTCCAAAAATAACAGAGTACAGATTGCAGTCCCGGGGGTGATAAATCCATGACTCTGAACTGCTAGCTCCCTCAGAAGATGAAGGAAGCTATTCTTAAGTCGCAAGTTACTTCTCTGAGTAATTTCTCAAACAAAATGGCCAGCCGACTATGAAGGATGAAAGGCACTTGAAGAGACAAAGCGATGTGCACAGGAATCGATACACATACAAGATAGAGGGTAAGCAACATGAAAGATACAGTGAGGTCTACCAGAATTTAACTGGAATCTCAAAAGGAGAGGAGAGACTGGGGTACTGGTAAACCTGGAAGGGATAATAGCTGAAGGTTTTCCAGAACCAACGAAGGAAATCAACCCACTGGTTCTAGAAACCTAAGCAGGATAAATAAAGATAAATTCACTTTGAGACACATCAGACTAAGACTGCAGAATATCAAAGACGGACCACAAGGGGAAAAAAAAAATCAAAATCAAAGACACAGTTGTTTGATTGACAACTAATTTTTCAAAAGCGACATTGAAAATCAGAAGATGGAAATAACTGACAGTCTAGAAATGATGTTTCTAAAATGAGAGCAAAATGAAGACACTTAGACAAACAAACGCTGAGAGAATGGGCCGCCAGCAGACGGACCCAAAACAAGGTCTCAAGGACATCCTTCAGTTAGGAGGAAAATTACCCTCCATGAAGCCTCAAGCCTGCTGCAAAGGAAGAAAAAGCAAAGAAAGGCTGAAAAGAAGGTTGATTTATATAAACATTGACTGTATAAAACATTAATAATAATGCCTTTGGTGCTGAAAATATTTATCATGTTCTTGTATAACTCAGAGGAAAGTAAAGTTGTAGATCGTTATTAGATTTTGATAAGTCAAGGATTCATCCTGTGATTTCTAGGGAACCATCACAAAATATAAAAGGAAAGGGTTTCATTTACAATCTAAGAGAGGAAAACACAGAAAACACAACTTAAAAATCAAGAGAAGAAGGAAAAACAGGTGGGTCAAAAAGCATTTAGGGTGGTAGATTTTTAAATACAAATATATTCATTATTTCTTTAAATGTAGTTGAAATAAAAGCCCCAGGGAAAAGCCAGAGTGTGGATTTTTTAAAAAAAAGACAGAAACTCATTAAAAGAGACAGATCTTTAAAAAAATTTTTTTGATGTTTATTCACTTTTCTGAGAGACAGAGAAAGAGAGGGCACGAGCCGGGGAGGGGTAGAGAGAGAGCGAGACACAGAATCTGAAGCAGGCTCCAGGCTCTGAGCTGTCAGCACAGAGCCTGACGTGGGGCTCGGAACTGTGAGCTCATGACCTGAGCCAAAGTCGGACGCTTAACCAACTGAGCCACCCAGACGCCCCTAAAAGAGACATATCTTAAACAAAAAAAATAGAAAATCTGAAAGTTCAAAAAAAGTTAAAAGCTATACAAAATAATAACCAAAAATCTAGCTCTGTTTATTTCAGACAAAGGTCTAAAGTCTTGCTAAAGGTAAAGAGGGAGTCATCAAAACGATCAAGGGTTTAATTCCCCCAGTTAGACCTAACAGTCCTACAATTATAAAGAAGAAAATGGACGAAACTGTTAAGAAGAAATAGATGTCCAATCACCCTGGAATATTTTAACACCCCTCTCAGGAATTATTGGAACAAGTAGAAAACAAAAATTAGTAAAACTCTAGAATATTTGGACAATATAGTTAACATGCCTGACTTAATGGGCATGCATAGATACTCCCCCAAACAGTATCACCATATAAAGGCCTTGCATGTCACAGGAACACATCTAAAAATTATATGCTGGGGAATGAAATGATACAGAGTACTGTCACAAGGGCAATTAAGTGAGAAAATACTAACAAAATGGATACAGGAAGCATTTGGTGGCATGCATTTTTAAATCATCTATTTGCGATAAAAAAAAACTTTCCGGGTAGGAATCAAAGGAGAGTCCTTTAAGCTCCTAAAACGTATTACTACATCTTGGAGGCGGGCTCTCTGTGCTGACTGTATTTCTTGCTAACTAGGGAGGACCATTTGATGAATTCGTTTCGAACTCAAATAGGCTGGGGCTTCAGAAATACGACCACCAGCTCTACCTAGAATTCGTGTGTGTAACTTTCGTGGGCTTCCCTGTGATGGCTGTGTTTCACGATTCTTTTTTGGTTTCTTTGTTGGCTTGTTTGTTTCACAATTCTTAACAAGGCACTTCTCAAATAGTGTGCCTGGAACAGAGAAACCTTTAAAGCCATAAAGACAAATAGATTTCAAACATTTTTGGAAGATGGAAAGGTCCGTCTAGGGTCGTGAGATACAGCACAGCTTTGTAGTTAGAATCAAGGCGCGGACTGGGTTCAGAGCTCAGCTCTGCCGCTTGCTAGCTGAGCTGTGGGACTTTGAGCAAGCTATGTAAATGCCTCTGAGCCTCAGTTTCCTCATCTGTAAAATGGGGATAATACCACCTACCTCATAGGCCTTTATGAAGATGAACTCAATACACGAATTAGAGTCGTAGCTGGCACACAGTGGGTACTCGGTGTCAGCTGTACAAAAATCACTAAAGAAGAATCAAAACGTCAGAACCCAAGGCACAATCTATAGATGAGAGCAAAAGGAGGGATTTCCTCCTCCCAAGATTTTGGCAAAGCCGGTAAATGATTTCTCCATCTTGCCGCAGAGGCAGTCCTGTTGCCTGTGACCTAAGCCCAGCCGGGAAACAACATTTTCTGGCTTCTGAGCCCACTGAGGCACGAGCAGGCGTGGATTTGACGTTCGTATGTGCAAGCTGCAGGTTTAGCCGGCGAGGCCTCCTGACGGCCTTCAGTGACAGAGCCCAGCATGCAGGGCCGGGGATGCTGCTGGCAACCACAGGGTCTCTCATTTCATGTTTACAACAACGCTGTGAATCAGGAACTCTTCTTGGCATCCCAATTTCAGAAATGAGGCACAGAGAGACTGAGAACCCTGTCTGGTAAATGCTGAGGCTGGAATTAATCCCAAGCCCGACTGATTCATGGATTCACCCGACGTAGTGTGTGCTCTCCTACTTCGCTTACGCCTGGGCTGCTTTCCTCCCCTAACGAAGAGTCAAGCGATAGAGCAGCCTAAAGCGCTGTCTAGACTTCTTACCTTTTGCTCTGGTCAGCTACTGTTGCTTAACAAATGACGGACAGCAATGATTTCAGCATGCTCACGGTCCAGAATTTGGACACGGCCCAGTAGGACGGCTTACCCCCTGATCCAGGATGTCTGGCATCTTCCACGGGAAGACGAGAAGGATTGAGAGGGACCCACGCGGCTGGGATCCGGAATCTTCTGGAGGCCTCCTCACCGTTTGGCCAGACTTGTACACGCAGGTCTTGGGCCAACGTGGCGAAGCGACAGGGCCTTCTGTGACCCAGCCCTAAAAGTCACGTAACAACACTTGTGTAAACTCTATTGTTCGAGCGAGCTTGCCAAGTTTCAAGGGAAGAGGGACTAGACTCCACCTCTTTTTTTTTGTAAGTGTTTATTTTTGAGAGAGAGAGAGAGAGAGAGAGAGAGCGCGCACATGAATGGGGGATGAGCAGAGAGAGAGGGAGTCAGAGAATCACAAGCAGGCTCCACTCTTGTCAACACAGAGCCCACCACAGGGCTCGATCTCATGAAGCGTGAGATCATGACCCGAGCCAAAGTCAAGAGTCAGACACTTAATTGAGCCACCCATGCACCCCTAGACCCCCACCTCCTAATGGAAAGAATTTTAAAGGATTATGCAACTGTGTTTTAAAACTAACTACCCTATTCTTATCCTTCTAATCGGCTTCAGAGTATCAGGTGTAATAAAGATGGCCCCACATCTAAAAGCCAAAGGTGGTTCAGCAGCATAGAATTTCCAAGGCATATTCTTGCTTCCTACCACCTGATTTGGAAGTTGTTTTCGAAATGCATTTCCCACTTCATATCAGCGACTAGTGTTTTTATCGTCAAAATGGACTAGATAATGTCATGGTGACCAACAACTCAAAACTCTCAGTGGCTGAAAACCACCAGAGAAAATGAAGTTTCTTATTCACGTTATATATTTTCCACAGCTTGACTGGGGGCTCTCCTCCACGTTGTATGTCCTTTAGGGTCCAGGCGTCTGGAACATGGCTGGTTGCTATAATCAGAGAAGCTTTGGCCAAAAGCGAACATGTCTCCCCACTTAAAAAAAAAAAATTTAATGTTTATTTATTTTTGAGAGAGACAGAGATGGAATGCGAGTGGATTAGGGGCAGAGAGAGAGGGAGACACAGAATCCAAAGCAGGTTCCAGGCTCTGAGCGGTCAGCACAGAGCCCGACGTGGGGCTCGAACTCACGAACCGTGAGATCATGACCTGAGCCGAAGGTGGTCGCTCAACCAACTGAGCCATCCAGGCACCCCACGTCTCCTCCACTTTTAACCCAATGGCTGGGAATTGTCAAAAGGCCCCACCTGGCCATAGAAGGACCTGGAAGCTCAGCCTTCTGTATCAGGGAGCAGAGGAATGCTGGTATTAAGGTGTGACGTCAGTGGCTACCAAAGTGACCGACTACTGGGAGGTTACACTTATCATTTTGAATAATCTTTCTGAGCCTAGACCTATGTGGGCTTTGGAACCAAGTATTTGTGAACTAATCTTTTCAAAACATATAAATGTGAGCTAGCTTGGATGAACGTGAACCAGTATGTGAATACGTTCAGTTCTGTTACACAAACCGATTTTAAAAGTCCAATGAATACGTCACATCTGAGGAGACGTGGGAGGCCAGGTGGGGTTCCCAGCTGGCTGGGGTTTCATGATCCTGAAGTGCACCTTGAAGAAAAACCCATGACTACCCATATCGAAGAACCACTGGTCTTCAGAAATACCCCATAGTCCTGGTATAAGTTCCATATTGGGCCCTGCCCGGTGTAGCCCTAAAACCCACACCCTCTTGCAGGCTGGAGAGGGTATAAGATCTGGCTTGAGGACACCTTGCAGTACAGTTGGGAGCTTTCTGGTAATATATCCATAGGTCTCTTCTTCTCCATGTGAAGACACAGGGACAAAAGCCATGCTCAGAAGCAGCCCTGTGGGGGTGTCTCACTCTCACACCTACCACCCAGCACGTCACTTGGAGCAGCCAGCTTCCTGTGACAAGGCACGGGTGACTGCAGGGCCGGAACCCCGTGGGGAACCCTGGGGTCAGAAATTCAAGTGACAACCCACCGAGGTGAGTACGACAGCCAGGCATGAAACAGAGGGAAGTTGTCTGTTGGAACTGGCATGCCATCTAAAGGCATTCAATTCTTATTTTATATATTCAATAAAACCTTGGATTGCAAGTACCTTGCTCTGCGAGTGTTGCACAAGAGGAGCAAACATTTCTAATAAATTTTAACTCGATAAACGAGCGATGGCTTGCAACACAAGTCGGACGTGACGCCGAACATCACACGATCGCAACTGAGCCGGTGGTTCTTGAAATTCGCCTTGATATACACGTGCTTTGCATTACGTGCATGTTTGTGGAACTAATTATGCTCTCAAACCAAGGTTTCACTGGACGTATATTAAACAGTATTTTAAAAATGTCTATATAAATTTTGTGCCAGCAAAAATAAGAGGTAACAGAGTAGATTGGGTGGCCGTGGACCTCCACTTTGCGTGCCCCCATGTAGCCTCGGGGGTGGCTTTGAAGGTGTTCGGGTGTTAGTTCCGTTCAGTTACTGGTTTGTAGGATGACAGCAGTGCTTACACAGCCCCCCCCCCCCACTGGGTGCCATGCTTGTTCTGAGTGTTTCCTGTTCATTAGCTCATTTCCTCCTCACAGCTGCTCTATGAGGTCCAGGGCCCCCTATTCTGTGTAAGGAGCATTAAGGCTCATGGAGGTTACCCAAGCTCACACAACTCACAAGGGGGAGGGCCAGGCACTTTGGCTTCAGAGTCCCTGCTTGTAACTACTCTTCTGGACCACTCCTTATAGACTAAGTAGCACGACACTCTGTTAAGTGTGGTTTTCAGACCTGGGGATGTATCAGAATCACTCAGGGAGCTTGTGAGGACTACACACTCCTTGATTGGTCGGTCCCCAGCTTCACCAAAATGGCGTCGCCATGACAGGAGCCCATAACGGCATCCCCAGTGATTTCTTCCCTCATCCTCAGGTAACAGTCTTCTGACCAACCTTTGGGAGATTTCTTTGGAAACTTTTAATGGATCCATAAGGATCCAGGCTTCCCGGGATCTATATGCAGAAAGCCAAGCTGAATCCCATTATTGTTCCAACCCTGGGAACCATGTTTTTAAAGACTGATTGATTACCTGGACGTTGGCTTTCAGAAGTGGTTGGAACTGAAGTAAAAATAGGAGGCGAATGCTTACAAGGAGAGTCCTTTGAGCAACACCAATGGGACAGTGCTGCTTTTTTTTAACCCCTGCTTTCCATCGTGTGGTCGGATTTCTGCTAGCTGTTCCGTGAGTGGTGATAGCCGGGTGGGCAACTGTAGTTTCCCTCTATGCGGGCAAGCGTGTTCCACATCAAGGAGGCCATGGAAGTCTGTCGTGAATATACCCAACGAAGAGAACTGTGGAAGACACAGTAGGGACACTTGAGGAGGGTGGGCAGAAATCATGGTGATGTGAATGAACCAACTAGTCATTCCTTTCACATCCTCCCACGATGTTTTCGGTAACAGAAAGGAGGCTAGAAAGGGAGGGGAGAGGGAAGGAGTGACGGGTGGGGGGCAGTTCTACAAAACGTGAGCTGTCACATCTTGCAGGTTGGTTTGTGTTTGCACCGCAGGACAATGACGGGGCAACGGGACTCTGCCTGATGCCTGGCAGCGATGTCCACAAATGCTGGTCAGTGGTGTTGCTTTCTCCTCCCCGCACCCCCACCCCCCAATCTCCATGGGATTCTTCCAAGTATGGAGCCAAATGGAGCTCACATTTGAACAAATAAGAAAACCGTCTTTGTGACTCTTCTGTTTTACTTAGGATCTGTAGCCTAGAGACGCCCTTTCACCTCCTCAAGTCCCAAATCAACGGTGAGAGTGGAGGGGTTGGAGGAGGAGGCTGGGCCTGCCTGGCCACGGTGGTTTCTAACCAGGCTTGTCACTGCAGTCCCAAAGTGCTGGTTTAGTTCTTGCTTCCAGTGAACTTCTTTGGGAGTGTTTCGTCAGCGTCTGTCTTGGGGTGGCTCTCTCTCTCCCTCAGAAGAGAGATTCTGCGGAGGCCTGGCCCGTGATGTTGACAAGATAGATGGTTCCCTCGGTGTGGGGCTCAAAATTCAGATTTATGTAGTCATTTTCCACAGTCTCCATTTTGGCTAATTTTAGTTCTGTTGTGGATCAAGACAGGTAGATGTGTCAGACGAAAGAGGAATTAAAGTCAGGGCCCTCGTATGGATTATAATAAAGAGCAGAATGTTGGCAGCGTTTGGCATTTTTGCTTAATTTTTATTAGCCAAAGCGTATTTGATTTTATCTTCAGTAATAATTCCTCTTCTCGATGCCCCTCCCAAATGGGTTTAAAGTAGCCCGTCATCCTTCTTACCTAAAATCTGGGCTATTGTAACCCAGGTGGTGTCTTAGAGGGCACCCTCGTATAAACTGGAAAAACCATTTGTGAGAGTGGGTAGGGTGAAGAGGCTTTCTCCTCCCCGCCTGGCATGGATAGCATCTTTGTGGGAAGACAGGCGCGCCCCTTTCCCTGGGAAGATGTGGGCTTGCCGTCTCCTGAGATGGGCTTGGGACAGATTTCCCTCCCTGCTCACCCCTTTGGGCAGGAGCCCTTACAAACGGCCTTGAGGGTTACAGATCCCTGTCCTTGGCTCTCTCTCTGTTACCTTGTGTGTATTCTAGATACATATTTTTTTGATGTTTATATATTTATTTTGAGAGAGAGAGTACGTACATAAGCAGGGGAGGGGCGGAGAGCGAGAGGGGGAGAGAGAGAATCCCAACCAGGCTCTGTGCTGTGAGCGCCGAAGGCAGGAACCGTGAGATCATGACCTGAGTTGAAATCAAGCGTCGGACCCTTAAGCGACTGAGCCCCGCACAGGCGCCCCGTGAGTGTTCAGTATTTAAAGGGCAGTAGAATCAGAAACTTTTCCAACGCTGGGATGTTTTGGAAACAAAGTCAGAGGATGACTCCAAGTTTATAATCCTCACAGGTATGGCTGGCTGCACAACTCCTGAGATACAAGGAATGTCACATTGTCCTTGTATTGCACGGAACAGATGATCTCCAACTTGGTCAGCCCTCTCTGAGTTGGCAGGAAACTCAGTAGCTTCACAGAGTAGAGCATGAGTCCCGTATACTCAAATGGCCATTTGAGGCTCCCTCCCTTTTCCGAAGCATCTAAGACCATGCAGAAGGGACGGAGGCACGGAGAGGGTGCACGCTTTCCTGGGGAGAGTGCAGGCTTCTGTGATAGGCGGAGCTCTCAGCTCTCTGTGGGTTGTCCCCACTCTCTGTCTGAGGCACTGCTCTGGGCAAGGGCACAGGCTCTTTTCCCCAGTGGCTCTTGCCACTGCCCACTGCCCTCCTCAGTGTTGTTGCATCCAACAGGGCTCACACCATCACCATTTCCAGAATGCAGAGTCCTTTCCCTTTACTGTCTTCCCGGACTGGACAGCTTTCTTTTGAAGCCTTCACCCCAGCCCTAGCATCATCTTGGTACTTGGTGCTAATTAGAATCCCTCAAGAACCTATTAACTCTTCCCAAGCAAAGAGGGGTTCCTGGCTTAAGAAATACGAAGCCTGGGGGCACCTGGGTGGCTCAGTCGGTTAAGCGTTGGACTTCGGCTCAGGTCACGATCTCACGGTTTGTGGGTTTGAGCCCCGCGTCAGGCTGTGTGCTGACAGCTCAGAGCCTGGAGCCTGCTTGGGACTCTGTGTCTCCCCTCTCTCTCTGCCCCTCCCCTGCTCTCTCTCTCTCTCAAAAATAAATAAACATTAAAAGAATTAAAAAAGAAAGAAAGAAACATGAAGGCTGGACTCTCCTTTGGGTTGAGGAGGAGGCTATGGGGGAATGGATGGACAGTTTTGTCTCTTCCTAGTGAAGCTTCCTGATGAAGAGGCTGCCACACACAAGGTTTCTCAGATCATCCACACAATAAATGCTGGAAAGCTCACCTCATCACATCATTTCCCAAACCCGCCATTTGTTTTTTTGTTTGTTTTTTGGGTTTTTTTTTTGTTTTGTTTTGTTTTTTTTTTTTTTTTAGCATCTCTAATGGGCAAGACACATACCATGAGGGAAACAGACATATGTAAGAAAAGCTTTGCCTTCTAGTGGCTTAGAATTTACTTGAAGTGTGCAGAGGAAGAGAGAGGAGGGCAAACAACTCTACAAACTCCCATAAATCAAGGCAAAAAGGAATCAGCCGAGAAGCAAGGGAGCAGTCTGAAGAATGGAGGGAGTCTCGCTGGGCAGGGTAGGATTGTCAGAAGGTCTCGGCAGGGCGGCCTCGAGGGATGGGTGAGATTGCACCATGGTCAGCTCACCCCAGGCAGACATGGAGAAAGAAAGAGGGGTGGGTGGGCTGCCTCAGGCTGAGGGGTCACAGTTTCAGAGGTGCAAGGTGTGAGACAAGGAGAGGCAGCCGATTGAGGAGGGCTCGGAAAAGGAAGGGTGCAGTCATTTGCTGTGGCTGCTGTAATTCAGTCCCAGAGACTGGGTGGCTTCAAACAACGGAAATGGATCTCTCCTGGTTCAGGAGGCTGGCATTCTGTGATCAGGGCGTCACACTCCCTCGGGAGGCTCCGGGAGAGAACCTTCCTTGCCCCCTCCATCTTTTGGCAGCTGGAACCACATCTGCCTTGTGGCTGTATCACCCCCACCCTCGGGCTGCGACTTGTCTCAGCTCCTCTGTGTGCCTGTATGTGATCTCCATCTGCCTCCCTCTTCTGAGGACAGCAGCGATTGCATTTAGAGCCCAGCTGGACAATCTCCCCATCTCAAGATCTTTAGCTTACTCACATCTGGAAAGAACCTTCCCCCCACCCCACCACCCCACCTGAGGTCACATTGATAGACTCCAGGGATTAGGACTGACGTCTTGGGGGCTGTTAGTCTGCCCACCAGAGAGAGACCCAGCCACCCAGAGCCTAACAGCCATGCCAAGAGGGGCTGAGAATGGTCTTGGAGGGATCATCTGAGACTTGTACATCAGGGCGTCAGGTGAACGAGTCCGAGTCCCTGAAGCTCGGTGTGGTGAGGCTGAGAACAGTCAGCAGGTTCCTGCAAGCCAGGGGTGGCAGAGGAGGGAGCGATGGGGTGAGTGGGGAGTGGGGGGTCGGGGAGCCACTGTGCAAATACGACCCGTGGGACTGGTAGCTGCTTGCACATGGGAGAGAGAGAGAAAGACCCACCGAAGAGCACTTCCGGCCCAGCCTTGGGAGAGATTTGGTGGGAGAGGCTGGTGCAGCCATGAGCTGATCTGGTGAGGAAATTAATTTTGGTTGGCCAGAAGTGTTGTTTTCTAAGGGGGAAAAAAAAAAAAAGCTTTTTTTCTCGCTGGTGGTAGAAAGCTGGGCAATGCTGGTCCCTCAAAATGACCCAAGAGAAACAAGTTGGGTGAGTTTATTTGATCAAAGTGATTTTGTTTTCGTTTGTTTTAAAAGTTTGATTTATTTTAGAGCCCCCAGAGACCAAGGGTTAGCTCAAGAAATCCAAGGGTGAGTCCTGTCACAGGGCCAGGTCCTGGAGGCCAGACCTTGAACAAAGTAATAGATCCAGGCCCCCTGGTGGGAGTTAATGGATCTTTCCTTTAGAGATTACTGGGATTCACACCGTTTTTTTTTTTTTTGGTTTTTTTTTTTTGCCAACTCTTTATTATTTTCCTCTGTTGTCTTTAATCTTTATTTTTCCTGGTTTCTTTCTTTTAATTCTTTGTCATCTTTCCCAGAGTCCCTGCCTTGGCATAACCCCTGGATTACCGTGGCGCCTTATACCCTCATGGCTAATTAATTCTAACCTTGGGGTTAATTTAGCTCCCACTGGTAACTGCCTCATTCTTTCATTACCTATCAGTTTAATCCCCGAGGGAAAGAATCTGATCAGCTGGGTTTTGTCCCCTGTTATCTGAAAGGTTGCTGACCAGCCTTTGATGGCCGACTGTGAGTCAGGGACCCGCTCCTGGTCTGGTCAGCTGTGGCAGAAAGTGGAATTGTGTGATGTGAACAAGAACACCAAACTTTGAGGGGCACCTGGGAGGCTCAGTTGGCTGAAAGTCTGACTCTTGATTTCAGCTTAAGTCATGATCCACGTTGAGCGTGGAGCCTGCTTGAGATTCTCTGTCTCTCTTCCTCAGCCCCTCTCCCCTGCTTCTGCTATCTCTCTAAAAAAAAAAAATTTTAAAAACATTAAAAAAAAAAAAAAAAAAAAAGAAAAGAAAAGAAAACCGAGCTGGAGCAAAGAATTCGGCAGGCCCAGTAATCAGCACCTTGGAGCAGCGGTTGGCAAAGTGTGGGCCCTGAATCCCGAGCAGCAGCATTACCTGCAACTTGTTAGAAATGCACATTCTTGGGCCCTACCTCAGACCGCCTGGCTCAGGAGCTCGGGGAGGGGACCAGCAGTCTACACATTCACAGGCCCTCCCCGGTGATTCTGATGCACGCTCAGGTTTGAGAACCACTGCCTTAAACCAAGCCCACAGCATGTGGACTAAAACGAAATGTTGGCATGAAGTCAGGGGTGGGGGGCAGGCACATCAGCAGGAGCGGGGATGCCAGCGGCCTCTAAGGATCAGGAGCAGGTGGCATTTGTTACCAGTTCCTATCTTATTGACTCTAGAGGTCAATAAGATATTGGTCAGGGAGCTGCATTCTCCTGGGTTGTAGTACCTGCTCCCGACCAGGAACTCAAAAAAGTGCCGTTATCCCCTCCCTCCCCACATCCTCCCCACACCCACACCTCCCTGACCGCTAAAATCATGTTCCTCCTTCAAGACAGGTTCAGCGCAAGGTTCCCTCCACAAATTCTGGCAAATCTGACTTCATAAGTGATGTATTTTTTTTTCTCCAAAATAAAAAAAAAATCAGTTAACTATTTACTTTGAGTCTTGTGACATCCGGATCATTTACACCTCTTCTGTCTATTGGTTAGGGGTTTGTTTTTGTGGCCCTAATTTACACGCATATGGATCAAAACCACCACCACAGCAACATAAAGGAGGAGGAGATGGGAGAAAAGGTGAAAGGAAAAACCCACTCTGTCCCTCCAGGGAGCACGAACAGGTTACAGCCTAATATAGGACAGGGCTTAGGGTGAGGTTAGCTAGATGCACAATTTAAAAAGGCACCCAAAACTCAGCAATCAAAATAAATACTGCAATGCAATATTTTTAAAAATCGACATCAGTGCTGGGGTGCCTTAGCGGCTCCATTGGTTAAGCAGCCAACTCTTGATTGTGGGTTTTTGATCTCACAGGTTGGTGAGATCAGGCCCTGAGTCAGGCTCTGCGCTGACAGCCTGGAGCCTACTTGGGATTCTTTCTCTCCCTCTCCCTCCCCCTCTATCTCTCTCTCTCTCTCTTTCTCTCCCCCCCCCCCCCACTCACGCACACGTGTTCTTTCTCTCTCTCAAAATAAATAAACTCAAAAAAATCAAAACGTAATGAAAACCCACGATAAACAAAGCATCCGAATTTTAAGTAGGGACAGCCTCCAATTCCCTCTTCAGCCCGGTAGGCTTATTAACTAAACATGGTAGCAGATATCTCTCCCAACCGTCCAAGATGGAGGAAGACATTGGAGCCACACTGAGAGTGCTGTGGATGGATACATTGCCATCCATTTGCAGCAAGAGAAGTACTCCTTCTTGCTCTTGAGTGTAGAAAAACTATGTCAAGCACCTCTGAGAAAAAACAAAGATGTTATATTTCTCATCGATTAAAGGCTGTATTAGCTTAGTCCCTTTATTCATGAAGAGTCACCTCGGACCTTCTAACGTATTCACTTAACCAGAAACACTCTTCTTCTTACTGTCCCTCCTGCTCTTGGTCAGTGCAGATGGCCGGTCCATCCCATCTGACCGCTCGACTGAGCTGGGACTTGTGCGGCGCAGTGGGTGACGACCCCACTGTTCCGTCATCCCTCCCACTTGGCCCCTTTCATTCAGTCTGTTTTCCTGGTCATTCCTCGTGTTCAGGATTGTGGGATGGAAAGAGCCGTCAAGGAGGCATCACTATGTTCTTTGCTCAGCCACAAAACAGACGTGTGACCCTGGGCCCAACCTGGCTACTCTCTGTGTTTCCTCATCTGTGACAAGAAGATCTCAAAACTCATGTTCCTCTCTGCCTCTTGTGCTACCTCGGAAATCTCACATGCATAGGCTTCTAATTTTTAACTCCTTGGCTCACTATTCATTCTCAGGGCCTTTCCCATTGTCTCAGGAAAATTAATCTCCCTTCACTCTTTTTCTTTTTATTTTTTTTTTTAATGTTTATTTTTGACAGAGAGACAGCATGAGCCGGGGAGGGGCAGAGAGAGAGAGGGAGACACAGAATCTGAAGCAGGCTCCAGGCTCCGAGCTGTCAGCACAGAGCCCGATGTGGGGCTCAAACTCACAGACTGTGAGATCATGACCTGAGCCGAAGTCGGACGCTCAACCGACTGAGCCACCCAGACACCCCTCCCCTCTTTTTCATGATGCATGGGGGATGATAGAAGCGTTTGGGGTTCACATGTATAAAAGCTGTGATTTCTGAAGAAAACCATGACAGCAAACGTCCAGTGACCCTTCCACTTGCCCAGGGCACCCTGCACGATGGTCACAGAAGGTCTCTGTCTGCCTCATCATCTTCTTTTTACCAAGCTGATATAGCCGCTGATATCCATTGAATACCTCCTAAGTAGCAAGCACTCTTCTGAAAAGCCCTGAGTTAAACAAAACTCCTGCCTGCATGGCATGACCAATTATTCTAGAACATATATATTTACTTTATACACTCAGGCAAGAAAAAAAGACATTGCTCTATGATCCTTAATTTATAACTTGAAGCAACCATTCCACATTTTAATCTTGGGCATTTTTAGGGACCTGTCCCAGAACTCTGTAGGGTCATACAAACATCTGAAGACTTTCTGGGTTGCTGGAAAATGGGTGAAAAGACCTCAGTAGTGTTCAGTCCATGGTGATCGTCACTAATGTCCTTCTTCCCAAACCCTCATAGTCCCTTGAGGGTAGATAACTTCACAGCTTCTGTGCTGTGTTGGCCTGGAGCTCTCTGCTCCAGTTGGGGGCCCCCATGTTCAAGGTCTTCCTCATATGGAGTCTCCAAAATTGTATTTCTTTCCTTTCCTTATGCATAAGTACCACTGAAGCCTTTTTCTCTGACATGATCAAAGCGAGGGACAAGTGCTTGATTCATGAGTCTAGAAAGAGTTAAAAGAAGTAACTAAGCGCATATCTTGACCATTGTATTTTTAGCCCAAAACACCAAAGTATATATTTATTGTTCAATATTTTAATTTTTTTTTTGACATTTATTTATTTTTTTTAGAGACAGAAAGAGACAGAGCATGAGCAGGGGAGGGGCAGAGAGAGAGAGGGAGACACAGAATCCGAAGCAGGCTCCAGGCTCTGAGGCCATCAGCACAGAGCCCGACGCGGGGCTCGAACTCACGAACCACGAGATCATGACCTGAGCCAAAGCCGGACGCTTAACCGACTGAGCCACCCAGGCGCCCCATGTTGTTCAATATTTTAATAGTGATCTCAGACCTTTTCTTTGAACATGAGCACACTGTGTGCTGGTATGATTATCTTTCTTAAGAAGATTCCCACTCATTATTCATCAGTAATGTTTGCCTTTAATTTGTTTATAGCTAGCGGGAATTTAAACACACTTGGGGAGCAATCTGAAGAAAGTGTTTTGTACATTTTTTAAAATTTAAATTCAAGTTAATTAACATCCAGTGTAATCTTGGCTTCAGGAGAGTAGAACCCAATGATTCACCTTGCACATATGACACCCAGTCCTCATTCCCAAAAGTGCCTTCCTGAATTCCCATCACTCATTTAACCCATCCCTCCATTCACCTCCCCTCCAGCAGCCCTGTTTGTTCTCTGAATTAAAGCGTCTCTTATGGTTTGCCTCCCTCTTTTTTTTTTAATTTTATTTTTCCTTCCCTTCCCCTATGTTATCTGTTGTGTTTCTCAAATTCCACACATGAGTGAAATCATTTTCCTCTTAGCATAAGACCCTGTCTTACCATTTTGCACACTTTCTATTCTTCCCTAGTGTTTCGCTGTATCTCCCTCACATTAATTTCGCAGGATTAGCTCATTGCCATTACCGAACTCTTTCCAAAACATTCAACTTAATTTTCATAGAAAGAACTCTTCCTGTGTATACTCACATCTCACTGGCTTACATACAGTTTAATAATTGCATATTCTGAACAACAAGCATAACAGGTATTAACTTATTTAGGAACAAACTTAACTGATTCCTGATAAGCACATAATCCACTCGTTAGAGGCTCAAGTAGGTGAGCTGATTAGAAAGTGATGTACTAGTCACAGCTCCTGTGCTGGTGACCTCATTCAGGATGTTTTACAGACAGAAAGCTTAGGTTTGTTTGTCTCCCAGTTGGGTGGAAATCAGTTAAGAGAATGTGGCAGTGTTTATAGCATTGGTTAAAACTGTGCTTCCCTATCACCTTGCCAGTAGATGCCATCACTTAAAGATGTGGAGTTCAAAGTTTTTGATCTCGACCCTCGCAACGATGTGAAGTCAAGTACGTCTTACTTTTTTAGTTCTTGAAGTGTCAAGTTCAATTTCACTGCGTTTTCTTAAATAGACGGGATGTTGGCCCTAATCCTAGCCCTAGATCTGAGGGAGAAAAAAAAGATATGGCATATGTACACAAGAGAATATTACTCAGCATAGAAAAGAATGAAATCTTGCCATTTCCAACAACACGGATGGAACTGGAGAGTATTACACTAAGCGAAATAAGTCAGAGAAAGACTGTATGGTTTCACTTATATGTGGAATTTAAGAAACAAAGGAGAAAGCAGAATTTAAAAAAGAGAGAGAGAGAGAGAGACACAAACCAAGAAACAGACTCTTAACTAGAGAACAAAGTGATGATCCAGAGGGGAGGTGGGTAGGGGGTGGGTGAAATGGGCAGTGGGGATTAAGGAGTGTGCTTATGACGGGGCGCCTGGGTGGCACAGTCGGTTAAGCATCTGTGTCCGACTTCAGCTCAGGTCATGATCTCACAGTCTGTGAGTTCGAGCCCCGTGTCGGGCTCTGTGCTGACAGCTCAGAGCCCGGAGCCTGCTTCGGATTCTGTGTCTCCCTCTCTCTTTGCCCCTCCCCTGCTTGTGCTCTGTCTCTCTCAAAAATAAAACATTAAAAACATTAAAAAAAAATCAAGTCTTATTCACTTGTCACTCAGGACTACCCTGTGTCTACACTCCACTGAGGACACACTGGGCTATTGTGCTTGTTCTCAGGCCCTGGGCATTTGCTTGTGCTCTTGTTGTCCAGTTAGAACACATATACTCCCTTCATCCCTGTCTCTGTCAGGAAGAGGTGAGGGTTGCAAGTAACAGAATTCTCCTCTCCCCTCTGAAAATGACAGGCTTTATTCTCTTCAACATGGTATCTTTGTTTCTTCCCTTATGCCAGTATTTCCCAAATGTATCTTTTATTGGTATCCCTGTAGTGGTATTTGTCCTGAAATGGTCTTACTTTTCTTTCACTTCAGTACTTATTTATTATAGAAAGCTTTCATCTACATGAAAAAAAAAAAAAAAAAACAGTATCCCTTGATAAATAAAAGCTCAGCACAAAAATGAATCCAATAAAACCTGCAATGATACTGCCTTCCAGCTAGGTAATGCTTGTCTGAGGCACGCTCTGTTTTGGTTAATGTATTAAAGAGTTTCTCCTTGATGCATTAGGAGGATTGAAGAAGAATGGAAAACAGAGTAACTTTCTCACGTTTTGTAGGTAACGCCATGTCCGTGAACCATCTAAAATAACTTCCCGCGTCATCTATGTGTATGTGTACGTGTCCCACACTCTGGGAAACGATACCTTACTCCTGTGACCTGATAAGTAGCTAGAGGGCAAGAAATGATTCTCTTCTCCATGTCCTTTACCTTTCTGGGGACCTATTGCTTAGGTCTCTAAACCACCCTCCTTCTGGGGGACCTTAAGGAGCCTTGTGAGCCACCGTGTTATTTGATGGGAAGAAATGAACAGTTCTTTCTGCGACACTGGCCGATGGGTCGGTCTTCTTTTGGAACATCAAGATAGTAGGCTTTTCAGGCCTGGGGTCACAGGCTGGAGAATGAATGTTTTTCCTCAAGTTCTGGTGCACGTACGTGTTTTGGGGGTGTACATGGTGTCAGGGGCGGGGAGTGTAGCAGAGGAAGACTGTGGCGTTTTCTGAACTTCCTTAATTCACAGAGTTCTGTTCATGAAATGCCCCAATGCTCTGGGAGCTGGGCTGGTAGGTTCGCGTCTGAGATCAGCATTTTGGGGGGGCCGGGACAAGACTCTGGAGACCGTCTCCTCACCAGGGTCCCCGCCCTACTCCCTCCACTCTCCTTTTATGGAAGAGGAACCAGGGTCTGGCAAACAGGTGTCGTGCCAGCTATTGACTCTGCCTATAAGCTGCAAATCATACTTGAATCCAGACGCTTGCGACAGAAACCAATCACAGCAGCCCTCCTGTGACTGATGTGAGTTGTTCACAGACTGTTTTTCCTCCTTTTCCAGGCAGTGCTGAGCCCTCTCATAGCCATTGCGCTGAAAATCTCCCAGATTCATGAGAGAACCGGCCGGAGGGGCCCCACAGTCATCACCTGAGTGGAGGAAAGATCAGTGACGAGGGCCAAAAGAGAGCGCTTGGCGGGACATACTTCACCCACGCCTTCTTGCTACCTGTTTGTGCCTTTTACGACTTTGGGGAAAAAAAAAAAAAGATAATATGTTTATGGGGGGAGGGGCGGTGGGGAGGAGAAAAAAATCTGTTTTGTTTGGGTTTGGCTCAGTTCCTCCAAATGCAACAGGGGCTTCCGTTGTCTGTTAAAGCTGCACTATCATTTGGTATCCATATTTTAGCATGCAAAGGAACCTCACCTTTTGAGAAAAGAGTTAGCGGGCTGGGAAGGTGTCCATCCTGGCATCTGTGCGCCGTTGCTGTCCGGTGTGGAAAGGTGCTGAAATCATGGTCAGAGCGCAGTGCCAGAACTAAACTGACCCGAAGGCACAGGTGCCCCTGGGCGGAGCTCAGAAGACTCTCCTCGGCGTGGTGGAGGGCTTGGCTCTTCATCCTGGGTCAGGTCTCCCGTGAGGGGAAGGTTGGGCCCCTCATAGCACACCTCATGCCCACAAGCCACCGTATGGCCCCTTCGCCCACCCTCCCATCCCCCCAGAGTCCCCAAGCCGAGTTCTCTCACGCCTTCCAGAACATTCTGCAGATCACAATGGCACACTTCCAGCGAAGCATATCAAAAGGGTGTTTTCCTCTCTTATTTTGTAAATATTATTTTCGCTATTAAGCTGGCTGCGTTCTTTCCAACTCAGCCAATCCTCGTGCAGGTGGAGAGCGGTTTCTTGGCAGGACTCTGCAAATGAGTGCCTACGGTCCCACCAGCGCTCCCTTGATGCCATCATGTACGGTGACACGGGGGTTTACATGAATTCCTCCTGGGAAGACAGAATACCACCATGTCCGCTGTCTCTCTGACTTTCTCTCTCTCTCTCTGTTATCTTATAAGAGTCTATTTTAATGCAATCGTTTGGACATAGTTCACATCTTACAGCGGCTATAGAAGGAGACAATGTGATGGTGTAAAAGTAGGGAATAGAGTACTTACTGGGTGGTGGTTATGGGCCTGATGAGGGGTGGGGGGCCCCTGATGGAAACCAGAAGGTCACAACTGGCTTTCTTTGCCCAGGAGCAGGATATTGCGGCCCTAGCAGCCTCCGTCTGTACTCAGCCAGGACACTCGGTGTGGTGCGTGGGACCTGTTTGCATATGTTTTGCTTCCTTGGGAACAGCACTGTCACTTACCCCATCGTCAGCACAGATGACGTGATGCGCTTTGACTGTTAAGCAATGTGTTGTTGCTGTAGTCAAGACTCGTGCAAGCAGGGAGATGTTCCCAGTAAGGGATTTGTTTCCACTTTCTATCTCTGCTTCTGTCAGAAAGTCGCTAGGACACTTAGTAGCCAATAAAAAAGAAATTCCTTATTTCAACCTTTTGCACGGATTGTGGATTTTTGCTTGTTTGTTTCACCATATTGGTCACACTTTGCTAAGTCTGTCTTTCAGAACACTCCCAAGGGCTGGCTTTCATTAAATTACATAGATGGAACCAGAAAGGGCAAATTGCTCAAAACTGCCCTCGGGAGTCAGCAGAAAAATAAATTGGCAACTGGCATTTCATCGTTAAGTATCTTCATTCTGTAATAATGGAGGGTGGCTTGGAGCAGAGATTCTAAAGTTACGATATTTGTCAGCGACGAGCGCAATTTGCCTTAAAGCTTCGCTTCTCACTGGCTTTAAGCGGATGCCTGTGTCGGCCATGTATTCACTGCGCGGCTCTGTGTGGGTCAACACACCTTGGATGCCTTATTAGGCTTACCTCCTAGGTCAGAAAATAGGTAATTTTTCTCAAGTTGCTGAATTTTTGACCATTTCTAACTTCGAGGTTCAAATGTAAATCCTCATTTACAAATTCTGGGTTTTTTTTTTTTTTATTTCTAGCATAGGTGTCTGGCACAGCCCAGGTATTCATTCATTCATTCATTCATTCATTCATTCAGCAAACACTGATTGAACAACTACTTTATACAGAGTCCTGTTTTTGGTGCAGCAAGATGTACAAAACATGATTCCCGCTCCCGGGAGTTTGTAACTTGGGAACAGGAGGATGTGAATGTTAGGGTAGAGGTACAAGCAACACGCTTTGGGAAACGTGCAAGGTGGACTCTGAGATGACAAGACCCGCGGCACTTGAGGGATTTCCCAAAGAGTGGGGCTTCCCGGGACTTATAACCATGTATGTAATTTCACCAGGGGTCGGTGTAGCGGAACAAAGACTAAGAGTGGAGAGGTAGGGTGGCTGGAGGGGAGGCTGGCCTTGGGTCCGGTGGGAGGATGGCATGGACGAGTGAGGTTGAGGGAGACACCGCGTTATAAATACCAGGCGGGGCATGGGTCTGGGCCCAGCTATGGAAAGAAGCAACTGCACGGCCACCTGTTTTTACAGAGCTTTTTCTCAGCTAGGTTGCCAAGGAGGAGGTCGTGTAGTGACCCTAGGACACAGCCTTTCCCTCTGGAAACCTGCTCAGTTTCACATTGCCGGGATGTTCTTTCCACTCTGCATAGAATCCAAGCTTCTCTTGCAGAGCTATATATGCATCTGCTCTTGCCTTACCCTTAGGAGACGTTAAAGACAGGAAATCCCTGGTCTCTCTGTCTTAAAGGTGAATCTCCAGCCACCAGTCTTTCGGAAGAATGAATGACTGGAGAGGTCCAAGAATTTGGTGGGGACCCCAGGAGGCAGTCATAGAAGATGCTGTGGATGGAGTGTGGCAACTATGAGGGCCCCCTCTTCTACTCGGCTAATATTGAGGGGCTTACTCGCTACACCATGTGCCTCCAGAACAATGATGAGCAACAGTGTGGATGATCCAGTGGTTCCCAACCAGGGCATTGCCACTACTTACCCAGGGGGTGTTTGGAAATGTGTGTGGATACACGCCAAGGAGGCATTTACAGGGAGGAGACCACGATTCTAAATATCCTGCCAGGTGTCAGCCAGTCCCTTAGAACAAAAAAATTGTTTCGCCTCATTCGTGATTCTTGGGTTTATTAGCTGACCTTGCGAATGGCAGGCAGCCATTATTAAAATGAGATCATGTATGAAATCTTACTGATCCAAGGTACAGCCTATATCCAAAGTACTCACGGAACAGATCGTTTTGTGTGACGTTTCAGACTGAAGGCCTTGGACATGACCTGAAGGCTTTCTACACGGGAAGTCTCAGATTGATGGTTGGCCCCATGGTGGCACATTGGGCTGACAGTTGGCTGTTCTGAGCCAGCGGTCTCCGCAGATAATACAGGCAATGACGGGGCCAATGGTGTGCTGACTTCTGACTGGCCAACTGTGGGTCAGTGTAAGGCATGGGATTTACTTTGACAGCCATATCCATCCGCCATGGCAGGTGCGTGGAATCTGAGAAGCACCTGGGGGATCTGGTAGCGACAAAACAGGTGACTCCGTTTTATTATTTGATCGTGCACTGGGTGCTCTTGGAGCACACGGACACTGACATCTCAGACACCTGCCTGGAGGACATTTCCTTTCCCGAGTAGAGAAGGGCCTGAGAAAATCGTGCACCTTTCGAAATGACGTAACTGCCCGTAAATCAGTTCCTGGCCCTTCAGCAGTTACAAACAGCAAGAGATTGCCAGAGGCAGCAGAGCTTAGCAGATGCCTTTTCCGCCTCAACTGGCCACAGTCTTTATCGGTGGACGTGGCTCATGCAGTTGACAGCCCATCTGGTATGTGAATCAGCCTAACCTGTCATGGAAAATTACAGAACATGGTGTATGCATTATATACCCACATCCTTATCGTCTTTTCATGTCTTTTCATGCCTAGGACGTGCTCTGCAATATAGGGAAGCTGGGGAGATACCTCACCAAAGACCGTGTGTTTATGTAGAATACTTAAGGTATGGGTAGACTTACCAGTAAAAGGAATTTTGGAGTGGAGAGTTCAAATATACACCTGCTGCATCTTGGATATGCATAAGATGCAGCATGGTGACTATAACCGACCTCGTGATGCACATCTTCTGGGGGGGGGGGGGGGGGGGGGGAGTACTTAAAGTTGCTACTCAAGAGGGATGTTACAAGATTAAAATACTGGAGAGCCAGCACCTCTGAGGATTCCCCTTCCTCGACGGGTGAGTCTACCCTTCCCATTTGGGAGGAGGGAAGGAGGGAAGACTGTAGTGGGAGTTTGCCTCTTCCCCACACTCTTATAGCCTACAGGTCTCCCTCGCCATCCATGGAATCATGGTTCTCCACCCATCACCATTCATTTCACCACATACTTAAGGAAGAAGAGGGGATGCAGTGTATGCCTCCTTGAGTAAATCTCCCAGAGGTGCCCGGTGAATCTTACGAAGCACCACGGAACACTTTTGTTCTGAGTTGCAGTGGGGCTTAATTGTTGGGCCTCTCAAAGGTGGGATTTGTTGGGGGTAATCCCCATGTCCTTGAGGCAAGCTTGCTTCAGAGGACATATGTTTTTAAGAAAGCAATGAATCTCTATTAGTGGTCCTTATTTAAGTACAAAATTTATTGCAGTAAAGAGATCAAAACGATTCTCTTAGGTAAACCCGAGTGAGTGTGTTTCATGTGACTATCAGAAGTGGGAATAACCATCCGCTACAAATGCAAACTCTGGAAGAAAGCCCAATGACAGAGTTTGTTCAGGTCAGTGGATGCGCTCAGACCCCAGAGAATATTCCAGGAGAACAATCTCAGTAGAGCAATGGAAAGACATGACAAGAGAGAAATAATAAATTGCATTGCAGATAAACAATCACCTTCCTGTTGGACAACCATGACTGGCCTTCATATCCAGGTATGCCCTCGATGTCAAGGATTCAAATCACGGATGCCCAAATTCATGTTTCATGTAAAGGGGCCAGGATTTCCTTTCATGTGGCTTCCTGTGTATTTGTCAGGACACGCATAATCTGTGCACTCAGCAAAAAAGGAGAAGAGGAGGCCATGGAGGCCCCATTCCATCTCTACAACTCTCTTCCTCCTTGAAAGATCTTCACCCTTCCCACCACTGTCCAAACAATCTTTCGTCATCAACGGAATGAGCAGAGGCAAGGAAACTACACCATGAGGTGAGGGCCAAGCTCCTGGGCAGAAAACGTGGGGGGCTTATTTACATTTTAAAAGTGAACCCTGTTATATGTCAATGACAATGAAAAAATTTTAAATCTTTTTTAAATTAAAAAAAAAAAAAGCAAACGCTAAAGCAAGCTTGGCTGCTTCCCCAAGGGCTTTAAGGTAGTGCACCTGCCCTGGGGCTCCGCTCCTATTAGGACCCACTTTCCGAAGCAGGACTGAAGTCCAGACTGCTCCGTGGGAGGAGGAAAGTAAGACAGGGTTAACCCAGCACAAATGTTTGAAGCGAAAAATCCTCTCACGCCCCTCTGTGGACCCTGCTTCACCCTCCCGGAAACAACTGTAGGTTATCTGGAAAGTTGCTTAATGGCTCGAAGTCTCAGTTTAATGTGTCTGTAAAAGGGGAATAGCCACCGCGCCTGTTACCGAAGGGTATATTGAGGGCTAAATCCAAAGCACACAAAGTTCATGGTGCAGAGCCCATCCTATAAAAGACACTCTGTAATTGTTAGATATTGATCCCAGCATAAATTCCTCACTTGATGGAGGAAGAAACTGAGGCCCGGAGAGAAGAAGATTCTTGTCCAAGAGCTAAGACATTAAGCTGCATCTCTCCCCCCCCCACCCTGCCACCCAACTTGTCCTCTTATATTAAAACATATAATAAAATATAATAAAGCTGAGGAGGAATCAGGGGGTTTTAAAAGAAATGTCCCGAGTCAAAAATGCATGGATCCATATCTTGAGACACAAAGAACTTTCTGTTAAGGATCAAAGCATTCCACCATAGTCTCCTTTCTTTCAAAGTCTAGAGATTCACAGGGCGATTTGTTGAAATATACATGTATATTTTAATGCTTTTCAAGATTTACATCAAAATCTAGATTCATACAACCTATGGCTAATACAGTTTCTTCCCCTAAATTCTGTGCCTTATGAATTTTTAAGTCTGTTCCACTTGAGTGTCTGAGAAATCTTGTCCTCTCTGCTTGTACAACCATCCCGTTTTTAAGATCTTCCTTCAAAATTCTGTGTTCCAGCCATTTTGAAAACAAATATTACAGTTGCTGTCCACATAGAAACCACACACACACACACACAATTAAAAGAAAGTCATACAAAGTAACATTCGTGGCTTCCAAGAGGAAACCTCCCGTAAGGTGAATTACGATGCTGTCACTCTAGTTAATAGGGTAAACGGGGGGAGCCGCAAAGCCAGCCACCAAAACCTGCAAATTAAACAGGATGATGACCCTTCGTCTCCAGCACACTTTCTTCTTGCAGTTGTTGGGTAATGTACCTGAAAGCCCATGGCTGTCCATGAGCAGCACCTGTTCTCCCCATTGGGGGCTGGGGTGCTGGAGGGGGTTGAGTGAGAGCTAAAAGCCTCTTGGGGCACAGCTCCAAACGGCTGTCCAAAAGCCCAACTGGGCTGAGATTAGTGTGGATCCTTTGAAATGTGGCTTGCTGTCCACCACACCCTTCCGGGACCCCACGCTGCCCTTGCAGACCAAAGCATGTCCAGGAAACCGTAACGCTGTCGTTTCCCGCATCTCCTCGGCGTGTGCTCGTGAGGGTCCCCGAAGACCCTTTCCCTCCTATCGTCCAGTGCCCGCGTTTACTACCAGCAGCCGTATCCCTTGAGGGTGCATCCCAAGCACTAGAGAGTATCTCCTGCTTCAGCATCCTGAGCATCCTTCAAATGGTGTGGCTGTCGCCACCCCGCCTGCCACGGACTCCTCATAGGAAGGTGGGGCCTCTGGGCGGGCGTCAGGTGCATCCTCGAATCCAAGGCCCATCTCTGTGTACACAGGTGGAGGGACATCCGAGGCCTCTCCCTCTGCCGGACAGGGTTGCTTCTCCACATCAGGACTCTCTTCATACGCAGGGGGGTAGAAGTCTGGCCTGGGGATCAAAATGCCACACACGTACACATGTTATTTAAGTGGTTAACGCCAAAGAGGCATATGCCTGACTCTCTCAAATCACACTGTGTGAAGTGAAACTGTTAAGAAACATTGATTTTGAAACAGATGTACTTCTTCCCTGGCATCACCAGTTTTCTAAAAAATGTGTTTTTTTTTCCAGCAAAACCCTCCTCATCAGCCATGGGTTGTGTGACTCTACAGTCATATTTTTCCCAGTGGGTTATTCCAAGTTATTCCCTCTCTCTTGCTCACGGGAACCAGGGGCTTTCAGCTGGGGGTTCTTCTAGAGGGCAGGAGGAGGGGGCCTCAATGCTGGAGCTGCCTTCCACCCAGGTATTTAACTCATCATATCCTTGTCCTCGTGCATACACTTCTCCTTCTCTATGTGGTTGCACTCACTGTCTCAGATCCTCAGAGCCCACAAACTAATGGATGAAAACCCACGTATAAACTGGTCAGATCGCTATGTTATACCCCTGAAACTAATGTAACGTTGTGTGTCAACTACACTCACATAAAACATTAACACAGCAAAACACAAAAAACCCCAGCTCGGTGCAGTCTCCTCAACTCTGACAGATGCTCCCCTCTTTCTTCTCCCTTTTTCAAGTCTCAGCAAGCACGTTTCCAAAAAACATACGCGTTTCTCAAACTATCTCCACTGACAACTTCATGTAGATTTCACTTGCAGCCCTTTCTATGCCAATAGGCCAATGGCGAAAGGAGCCATTCCCGCCAAAGGCGATGTATTTATCGGTAATCTTGCCCAACGTTGCTAATTGCTGAATCCTTCTGGCTTCTCCATCATGAATGGGACGGGGTGGGGGTTGGTGCGAGGTGAGGAAGAGAGAGGGTGAGCTTGATGGGTTTATTTATAGCGCGAATCCCTCGGTGCCTACGGGGAGTGTTTGTGGTATGTAACCACAACAGAACAGAGACTGCCATTTGTGGCCACAGCTCCATTCCAAATATCACCAGGCCCAAAGCCAGATGGCTAAAGACGCTGTCTACTGTATGGCATAAATCTCAGCCTTCACTCAGAAGTGTCACAGGGCACACGCATAAAGACACTGAAGACAGAGAGGTGAGCTTTTGCCTGGAGTGATTTGAGAAGCTTCCGGATCACTGCCACCCGCCCCCAAATCCCTCCACCTCTCCCAAACCCGTCCGCCCACACCAGTTCTCATTCTCGGAGCCCCACGTTCCACCACTGCAGACTCCTCTGCTCTGATGCCTCGGTGTGGGTTCCCATTTTGAATGCAAATGCTTCTCAGCAATGCAACGTTTCCTTAACTGACTTACTGGCCGCTCTGAGTAGGCTGGGTACCTATTAGGTGCCGTGGAAAGAGGCAGGTCAATGTGGTGTCATGATAGCCGCATCATAGATCACTAAAATAATTCAGCACGCTGGGATGTTATGTGTGTGTTAGTAAATTCGAGCTGCCTCCTATAGGCAATCAGTTACTCTTATCAGGGATTCACACTCTCGAGGCAATCATCTAACATTTATACAAGAAAAAAAAATCATCCGAGAAGCATCATCTATGATCATTTCAGTTATCTTAATCTTTTATCAAACCCAGAGACCTTGCTAGTTAGCATAATAAACATTGGAAATGGGGGTTGGTTATTATAATTAGTATCTTATTAATTAGCATAATGCCAAAAATCAACCATCATGGGTAAAATTGCTTATAATCAAGATACATATGGGGCACCTGGGCAGCTCAGTCCGTGAAGCGTCCGAGTTCAGCTCAGGTCACGATCTCACGGTTGGTGAGTTCGAGCCCCATGTTGGGCTCTGTGCCGACAGCTCGGAGACTGGAACCTGCTTTGGATTCTTTGTCTCCCTCTCTCTCTGCCCCTCCCCTGCTGGTGCTCTGTCTCTGTCTCTGTCTCTCTCTCTCTCAAATATAAACAAACATTTAGGGAGAAAAAAGGATACATGCAGTAGCTGAGATATTTTATTTTTTTCAATGGTTTATACTATTTATTTATCTATTTATTTATTTATTTATTTTTAATATATGAAATTTATTGTCAAGTTGGTTTCCATACAACACCCAGTGCTCATCCCAAAAGGTGCCCTCCTCAATACCCATCCCCCACCCTCCCCTCCCTCCCACCCCCCATCAACCCTCAGTTTGTTCTCAGTTTTTAAGAGTCTCTTATGCTTTGGCTCTCTCCCACTCTAACCTTTTTTTTTTTTTTTTTTTTTTTTTTTGCTTCCCCTCCCCCATGGGTTTCTGTTAAGTTTCTCAGGATCCACATAAGAGTGAAACCATATGGTATCTGTCTTTCTCTGTATGGCTTATTTCACTTAGCATAACACTCTCCAGTTCCATCCATGTTGAGTAGCTAAGATACTTTAGATCAAGAAGGCAAAAGAATTTTTTTAAGGAGTCTTGCAGCCTGTGTCTTAAGGATGATGCTTGAGGTTTTATCCCTGAATGGTCCTGTGTTGGGTGGCCCAAGAGTGAGGAGGGTTTTGGTTGTCTGATACCAACCCTCAGGTGAACTGCATTTGGCTATACTGTGGTAACATATATATAACCTGAAATTTACCACTTATCCATTTTAAGTGTACCGACGAGCGGCATTCAGTACAGCCACACCGTTACGCAGGCATCTCCAGAACTTTTCCATCATCCCAAGTTGAAACTCTGTACTCAGTAAATGGTAAGTCCCTCCTCCCCCACCGCCAGCCCTGGTCACCCCTGTTTTACTTTCTGTGAATTTCGCTGCATCTCATATAAGTGGAATCATACAGCATTTGTCTGTTTGCGTCTGGCTTTTTTTACTTAGCATAATGTCTTCAAGGTTCATCGACACTAGCATATGTCAGAATTTCCTTCTCTTTATGGCTGAATAATATTCCGCTGTGGGTGTAGACCACACTTTTTTGTTCCTTCATCCGCTGGTGGACATATGGGCTGTTTCCACCTTTTTGCTCTTGTGAATAAGGCTGCTGGGAACAGTGGTCTACAAATATCGCTTCAGGTTCCTGCTTTTAATTCTTTTGTCTGTATACCCAGAAGTGGAATTTCTGGATCAAGTGGTAATTCTATATTTAAGCTCTGTACTATTCTTCATAAAATGATTGCACCATTTCACATTCCCACCCGCAGTGTATAAGGTTTTGGATTGCTAACACTTGTTTTCTGTGTGTGTGTGTGTGTGTGTGTGTGTTTTAAACAATAGCCATCATAATGGGTGAGAGGTGGTAAGATTAACTCAACTACCTCTGGAATGTTATTATCTGGCCTTGAATCAATCTTTCATGCAAGGTGTGATCAGAACACCCAAAAGGTCCATAAGCTGGGACCACACGGAGTTCATGAAGAGGTGGCAGGACTAATTCTATGCCTGTCTGTTCATTTGTTGTGTGGCAGAATTGGGCCTGGAACTTGCTTTCATTATAACCCGGTAGCCAGGCTGTGGGGGTAACTTAACCACCCCCTGCCCCTAAGGACAGCTCCCATGATACGACAAAAGAACCTAAGAGTTGGGCCTCTTAAGTTGGCTGACGTAGCTCTTCAACGGGGGAGAGGTGGTTTCTCTGATATAAGTTCCCTCTACTTGACGGATTTCCCCAGAAGCAGCCCCATTCTTCCTAAGGATTAACCCCAAGTAATTTCCCAACAAGAAAGCTCCATTTCTAGACATACAGCCTGGCAGGACGTGGATATTATCCCACTGTGGGATTAGGGTCATTCCACTCTTCCAGAACTCAGCCCCATTGCAGCTCCCCTCTGTCCCCTGGCTTTTCAGCACGTACCTGTCGACTGTGGCCAGGGGCAGTGCCCCGTGAGCAAGGTGTCGTCTGAGCACGTGCGTGAACACCCCTTTGCTTTCCCTGGCCTGGCGGTAGGTACTCCAGAAAATTCCACTCAGAAGGATCACAAACCCCAGGGGCAGAAGCATATAGGCCAGGATCAGGTTCCCTCGACAGTTGAACATCGATCCTGAGGAAATGAGGAAGGCTCCCAGGCAGATCATCAGGAAGCCCGTCAGGAGGACAAGGGCACAGAGCACTAGACCGGTTCTGTTCCGCATCCCTGCCCCTCCGTAGCCCTTCCTCTCCCCTGCTTCCCTTGCTCCTCGAGAATGCTTTCATTAGCCAGCTCGAAGCTTTATATGCTCTGGGACCAAGTGGCCTTTGGACAATTAAGTGAAGTAGGCACTTAGAAGCTATTCATTAACCATTGAAAGTAACCGTAATATCCTTGGAGGATTAACCTAAAAACAGCATTGTGTAATGCAGGAAGGCGTGGCTTCTCACTGCTGTGTTGCTCTTCTGAGCTGGACCCTCGGCCAACCCCAGTTGTTTGAGGGAAGGTCTCCTTTGATTAAAAGGGCACGGATCTCTTTTTCCCCCTGGTGGGTAATTCTCCACCAATGCTCGAGAAATTAGCATTCCTTGATGAACTATCTTCTTTGTGGTTTGGCAGGGGATCCTTCCCTGATTTCTTCTCTCTCTCTCTGCACTTGAAAGACATTTTTAAAGCTCTTAACAAGTATGTCTTGCCTCTCTCAATGGAACTCCCTTTATTGCCTTCGTCCTATGTTACTGGGAAAAATTCCAAGAGAAAATCCCGTGGGGATGAACTCCCTGATTCCTTCTCTGTGGATAAGAAAATGAGCATCCACAGGGGGAGGAAAGGGAATTCTGGACAGAAGGATTGTAATCAGCGGAGCTTTGGGAGTTTGGGGGGGAATTTCCGGGGATGGTTGGAAAAGGTGATGATCTGGTGACTTCTCTGATTCTGGTTTTGTATCTTTCCCACTGTCGGACCCAAACGTTGAGATCGTGGGGTCACTGCTGGTTAACACACAGGTGTTTGAGAAAAAATGTTTGCTTTTGCTCAACTGTTGGCAACCATGCTTGGCTTAACTTTCCTGCTCTTGCAAGAGGCCACAGGTATTTAATAAAAGAGTATGCCCTAAAATGTGTACCATGTCTCCGCCACTGCACCAAACAGACAGACACGTGTGAGAAGCGGTGTCTGTTCAATCCACACCCTCCCTCACGTACACCTTAGGGTGTCACAAAGCATAGTAAAGCCTCTGAAAAGTCCTGCAGTCTTTCTTCCCCTCTGAAGACACATATGAAATGAAATTTGTTTTGGTAGCTGCCGTGCAAAAAATGTTCCCCGTCCTCTCCCCTCTACCTTGCTCTAGGTAGCTTCGCCTCAAAAAAGGTTTACGGAACCAGCCTTCTGTTTTCTGTCTGGGGCTCGCTTCTTCCGTCTTGACCGTCTTTGGTCACGGACACCCCTTTCTAGATCTGGTGCGTGCTCCGATTCCTTCCAATTTTATTTGACGGTTTGGCATGTCCCTGCCGAGAGTCTCCTGCCCACCGGGACTCTGGGTCACATTTGTGCAGAGGGATTGTCTTCAGTCCCTCCCCGCTGCTCCTCTACCCTGCTCCTCCGTTACGATTATTTTCCATTTACTTTCCCAACGGGAAAAGGAATTCTTTGTGCTGTGCCCCAGTAGTTCCATGCACATCCTTTCGCCATATACCCATCATCTCATGTTATGGGCTAAAAGAGAGAAAGACACGGGATCAAAAATGATATAAGACGCTTCCCTATTCCGCCTCCTAACCTCTACCCTTATTAGCTTTAATATTTGCCCCGATCTACTTTCTTCTTCTAGTGTTGCTGTTATCCTTACAGTCTGAAAACAACCCTTTTGTTCTCCCTTCTTCCCCAATTGGTCTTGAGGTTTTCAGATTTCCAGGATGGCCCCTGCTGATCCCCGCCTTCTGTTATCTGTGTCCCCTTGAGTGTGGGCTGGACGTATTGAGGGTAGGCTGGACACAGTGACTTGATTCTAACCAGTAGAATATGGTTGGGGCACCTGGGTGGCTCAGTCGGTTAAGCACCCGACTTCGGCTCAGATCACGACCTCGCGGTTCCTGGGTTCGAACCCCACGTCGGGCTCTGTGCTGCCAGCTCAGAGCCTGCAGTCTGCGTCAGATTCTGTGTCCCCCCCTCTCTCTGCCTCTCCCCTGATGGCGCTCTGTCTCTTTCTCTCAAAAATAAATAAAGGCATTAAAATTGTTTTAAAAAATAGAACATGGCTGGCTGTCACTTCTGAAATTAGGTTGTAAAAGATGGCAGCTTCATCTTTTTTTTTTTTTAACGTTTATTTATTTCTGAGACAGAGGGAGACAGAGCAGGAGCGGGGGGGGGGGGGGGGGGGGGGGGGGGGGGAGACAAAGAAGACGAAGCAGGCTCAGGGCTCTGAGCTGTCAGCACAGGGCCTGATGTGGGGCTCAAACTCACGAGCCGTGAGATCATGACCTGAGCTGAAGTCAGTCACCCAACCGACTGAGCCACCCAGGCTCCCCACTAGCTTTGTCTTTCTAGCAGACTTTCTATTGTCCTCATGGCTTATACCCTTTGAAGAAGGGCATGGCTCTATGGGAGAGGCCCGTATGACAAGGAACCGAGGGCAGCTTGTGGCCAACAGTCAGGGAGAAACTGCATCCTGCCGACGATCATGGGAACTTGAAATCAAATCCTTGCCCAGCTGAGCCTTGAGATGATTATATCCTAAGTAACACCTAGTTTGAGAGACCGCAAAGCTAAGGACCCAGCTTTGTCACACCCAGCTTCCTGCCCCACAGAAACTGTGAGATGATAAGCGTGTGTTGTTTTAAGTTGCTGAGTTTTGTGGCAATTTGTTAGGCAGCAATATATAACTAAGACAGCTCTTTGGGGACAGCCCTTTGTCTCAAAGGGGACAAGCGGGGTTAAGTGTTTACATGGTGTCTGCACACAGAACCCACCCCGTGAAGGTAGGCTGTGATCACGCTCACCGTTTTTGTTAACATCATCAATACTGTAATTATTGGTGGTGAAATTGGGTAGGAAGGGGCAAGATCCAGGAGACAGCAGGAGGAGGAAAGGAGTCACTTACTTGATCGAAAATAGAGGGCACGATCTTGGGCTCAGAAGAGTTGAGGAGTTTCTCTGCGGGGAGGTGGGGCATCAAGAAGAAAGACCAGGAGTATCTGTAGTTTGTGAAGGAAGTAGAGAGAAAGAGAAAAAAGTCAATATGGAAACATGAAGCATGGCTGGGAACCATGTGTCTCCCTCACGGCGGTTGAGATGTCCTCCCGTAAGCTTTAGGTGGAAGTTATTTTTGTCTCTTTGTGTTTACTATTATTAAAGATATAAATTATTAAATTATATATATATAGAATCACAGTAATATATATATATATAAAACTGTGATTCTGCTTCAGTTCTGAACCACATGCATGACTGCTCTCTGAGCATTATTCTCCTTTAATGCCTCAAAAATGGTGACGGTGAAATAGCACAGACATTGAGAGAAAGCACCCTGGTCTCCGTCAGTCTGGAAGACGCAGAACCTCAAGCAGAAGGGAGGTTGTGATGACAGAAGAGAAAACACAGGCTGAATCCTCAGGGCTGGAGAGAATTTTTAAAAATCCAATAAAGAGCCCAATACCAAAACATCACCTGAAAGATTCAGTTTCAGGAGCTCTCTGAGCCTCTGGCCGGCTTCCTTATGCTCTGTCCTGTCTCCTGGGTCTGCTTTGACCGCCCAGGCCAATGTTCCTGATCTTGTCCACCTCGCCAATCACCCAGCACTAAGTGTGAGAAGGAGGGGCCAAAAATATCGACTCCATTTAAAGGGAGAGAGACTGAGACACAGATTTCTGAGTCACCCGAGTGGATACAGACGGCTTGGGACTGATGGGAAGAAGAATACACCAGAGGAATATGGGTAGAAGCCCATCTCTGTTAGGGAGATGTTCTGGGACCCAGTAGAAGCCAAGCCATAGTCCTCCTGTCCCGAGTCCCCTTCAAGAGATCCATCCAGGGAGCGCCTGGGTGGCTCAGCCAGTTACGCGTCTGACTCTTGATTTCGGCTCAGGTCATGATCTCACGGTTGTGGGATCGAGCCCTGTGTCAGGCTCCACGCTGAGCATAGAGCCTGCTTAAGATTCTCTCCCTCTCTCTCTCTCTCTCTCTCTCTCTCTCAAAAAGGAGATCCATCTAGAAAATGTCTTGCTTTTAAACCAGTTTATTTATTCATTATTATAATTCTTAAAAATTCACTCGGCAGCAAAAGCTCCTGACTTGGCAATAGACAGTAAGATGTTATTTGGCCCCCAGCCAAACCATCTTAAAACATAATCACTCTTTCAACACTGTTCCTTTGAGCATGACTGACCCATGAGCACTTCTGAACATTGAGTGCAGCTGACGTCCAAGCGCTGTTTTGCCTCCCGTGTCAGAGCCCCCTGAACCCTCACCCTTCTTTCGGACTCTCCTGTGTAATATGTAGATTTTGTGCAGCTTCTAACAGCTCTCTGCACTCCGGCCTTTGTTTATCGTGCACATGGGCCAGCGCCCTTCTCTCAAAAACGGGAAAATTGTATTGTTTTGGATGAGAGGCTAATGGGGACTTTGGAAGGAAGCTAGCTAATGGTGTGTAGGAGCTGTTGCACAGGAGGGGTCAAGAGCTGGGGGAGAGTGGCCAGATTTCAGAAGGTCACTTTGGTTTAGGAAGTGAAGCTTTGTGGGAGGGGGGAAAGGTGAGCATATGCGTAGCCAGCCATGTCAGCCCGGTCCGATTTCATGGTGGTGATTACTGAGTGATTTCTGGATTAGCCTTTCACACGTGCAGGTTCATTGAGCACTGGCCACTTCCTTCTCCTTGTTTTCTTTGCTTTTGAAACTTTTGCCCCACCTCTCTTTTTCCCCTCACTCACTCAGGAAGATTTACATGCAGACATTTTTAGGTTGGCAGGGAACGACAGCTTCTCAGAAAATGTGTGGCACCGTGCGGTAAGGTGATATTAGACCAAGGCACAAGGCTCGCATTCACCTTGGGATGGACCTAGTGAGCACGAAGGACAGAGAATGCCCAGCAAGGCCAGGACCGGTGAGACCTGTGAGTTATTCGTTTAGGGTACAAAACTTCTGGGGTGCCAAAACACTTAGGAATCAAGATAAATCGTATTCTTGAACAGTATTTTAAAAACTCAAATTGACAAACTGTGACCTATGAGCTGGCCACCTGTTTCTCTGAATGAAGTTTTGGTGAGGAAACTGAGTGATGTCTATGGACCAAGGAAGAAGACAAATTCTGTTCTAGAAAGAGCTCAGCTTCCAACTTAATCCAGAAATAAGCCAGAAAAGATTTATTTTCTTTGTGGATCTGTGGAAAACTGAAAAGAGACCCTACTTCTGTGACCATTTTGAATCAGAGCAGAAGGCGAAGGCAGGGCAGAATTGGACGGCCTGCTTTTACACCAGTTGGCATGATGGTCAATTACTTGTAAATATAATGTGGGTTCTGTGTCCCACCTTACAAAATTCTCTTTCATGTTGATCGTCTCTTGAAAATTTTTTAATGTCTATTTATTTTGAGAGAGAGAGAGAAGAGACTGAGTGTGAGCAGGGGAGGGGCAGAGAGAGAGGGAGACACAGAATCCGGAGCAGGCTCCAGGCTCTGAGCTGTCAGCACAGAGCCCCATGCGGGGCTCAAACTCACGAACCGTGAGATCACGACCTGAGCCGAAGTCGGACGCTTAACCGACTGAGCCACCCAGATGCCCCGTGATCTTCTTTTGCAAACAGTGACAACCCAGCAGCCATGAGCATCCACGGTACTCTGATTATTGTCTCTATGTACCATCCCACCAAATAACCCAACTATCTTGGGAGAAGTGGCTGATTCTGGGGCTCAGGCAGAAGCTCCAGGAGATGTAATGTTAAAGTGGAAAGCAAGGAAGTGAATGAACACTCCAAGAGTTATGCCTAATGGGTATGGGAGCCCCCCTGAAGAGGTCTCCGCTAGCTCAGGGTTTCTTATCCTCAGCACTATTTACATTTGGAGCCAAAAAATCCTCTGCAACAGGGACTCTTCTGTGCATCGTGCAGTGTTTAGTGGTAACCCTATCCACTAGATATCCAGTCACGGAAATCAGCAATATCTACAGACACTGCTAAATGTCCCCTGGGGATCAAAACTGCCCCTGGCTGAGAACGATTGCACTAGCCCTAGATGGGACGATCTGAGCACCAAAATTTCAGAAATGGAAGTAAATAGAAACACAATACATAAAAATCCATAAGTTTATAATATCTCTTCAGTACTAAACAACAATCATCTCTGATTTTTGTTATGTCGTCCTATCTATTCTCTTTGTTCCTTCCCTTACAAACTCTTTAGATACATGTGGGAGCTTCTGGAAATTTCTTTATCCCTGCCTTGTGTTCTGGAAGCGTCCCTTAGCCAAATGTTCCAGCTCATTAATTTAATATTCATCTGTGCCCATTTAGATACTCAGCTCAATTTTTAAGGAATGGTGATTATATTTTTAATAATCCAGAAGTCTGATTATCTCTTTCACATGGCTGCTTTTCTGTTTTATGGCTGCAATAATCATCCCAGCGAATTAAGTGCTGATGATCGGGGCCAGCTTTTAGGGTGTGCAGGTAGATGATCTTGGTGTGGGAGGTTCTTCTCTACAGCATATGAGATCTGGAAACCTCTCATATCAGAAGCATCTGGTGCTTTCCTCTTCTTGTCACCTCTTCCCACCCTGTTCCTATTGTTGTATATGTAGATTTATCAAGTTCTACTCTAATTCTATGTCCAGAGTCAGCCCTTCTGATAGGCTAGCCCCCAGGTTCTCTTCCTTCCTTCCTTTCCTTCCTTTTCTTCCTTTCCTTTCTTTAAAAAAAATTTTTTTCCATTTATTTATTTTTTGCGAGACATAGAGAGACAGAGCACAAGTTGGGGAGGGGCATGGAGAGAAGGAGACACAGAATCCGAAGCAGGCTCCAGGCTCCGAGCTGTCAGCACAGAGCCCGGTGTGGGGCTCGAACTCACAAACCGTTAGGTCATGACCTGAGCCGAAGTCGGACGCTTAACCGACTGAGCGACCCAGGTGCCCCGTTTCCTTACTTTTTTAGAGAGAGAATGCACAGGCAGGGGAGAAGGGCAGAGGGAGAGAGAGAGAGAAAGAGAGAGAGAGAGAGAGAGAGAGAGAGAGGGAGAATCCCAAGCAGGCTCCGCACTCAGCTTGAAACCTAACATGGAGCTCGACCCCATGATCCTGGGATGGTGAACTGAGCTAAAATCGAGAGTCACTCAACCAACTGAACCACCCAGGCACCCCCAGGCTCACTGTCTAAAACAGTTACAAGGCTTTAACGTGGAAGCAAACACCCCTGTTGTCAGAATGTCAGCATATGAAGGACATGGGCAGATCATGACCGGCTCCTGAGTTCATAATGCAATCTTTTAATTTACTGACCAGATTATGATTGACAAAGACCCGCCCTACATGCTACAGGTTAACCTTGATCTTGAAGTTCCTCCAGTTAGTGTACAAATAGCTCTTACCTTTGCAGTATCCTTTGGCTTTTTAAAAAGTTTTTATTGCTCTGTCAATCCAGTTTTCTTCATTTCATTTTCTAGAAAATCCTCACATTTTCTGATCTTCCATTCTAACTTTTCTTGTGTGGCGTTTCAGTAGAATTTGGGGAGGGACAAAAAGCATACAGATGTTCTCAGCCTGCCAATCTGCCCCTAACGTTTTTTGGAGTATACGATGACACGAGTGGGCATTATTTACACAATTAGGATAAAACCATATATGTGATTTTGTATTTCACTGTCTTCACTAGAACAACATGTGCCTTTTGAAAACATTATTTTTATGATTGCACACTCAAGGATGAGCCTTTACAGACCATCCAGTTGGAGTATAATTACTAATTTTCTTTTATTTCTTCAGCACTGAATAATAAGGTCCTTGAGGACAGAGAAATATGTTATCCTGAAGACTAAAATGTGTGCCATGTGGCAGCTTGATAAGTTCTCCTGACTCACTCTGATTTTTTTTTTTTTTCAGCTGAGTAATCAGAATCAAGGCAAAGACTTGGGATAGGAGATGGAGAAGCACGCAGGAAAGAAGGTTCATTTGGGAGCCGAGAAGACCAATATAGGCATTCCTGTCTTCTGACTTGATTTCCCCTCTTCTACTTTTTGGTGCTATTGCAGAAGTGGATCCTTAGTCGGGCTGGGAAATACGGATGTTCAGATTTTCCTTCCTCTTATTAAAGCCCTAGAAATAGGAAGGTGCCCTTGGCACACCGTATTTCTTTCGGCACACATCAAAATACGTATAAAGTATTCAGAGGGGATGTGTTTCTACATTACAGGTGTATTAAAAAGTCTAAAGATGGTGTTCATCTACCCAGGTTGCTATTTACTGCCTCAGAAGGATGAGTCATTCTCTGTTTACACTGAGGGACTGAAGTTATGTCTGTTTGCAGCGAGCAGTATAACCAAGTCGTGAAGATGCCATGACAGTGACTGTAAGCTATCCTGGGATTGTGACATGCACAGTGTTAGAAACCTTTATTTCAGTGTATTGGGATGAATAGTTCAGTACGCTTGACCAAGTGTTGGAAATCAAGATTAAAAAGCAAAAGGCAACAATTACTCTGGGTTCATCATCAAACCCAGGATGATTTTTCAAATTTTATAAATATAACTGAGATTCTTAAAAGCAGATGATTCCCATTTCCTATCCACACGCACATACACACACACACACACACACACACACACACACAACCTGGAAAACAAATCCAGGGTCTTATTTTTTTTCCTCTTTTTGTCAGTGCCTCTGTTTCTTTAAAATGAGTCACTGGTGTGTAGCACAGGGGAAAAATGAATAATTCCTTAAAAATAGTCCTATTTTCCAATGAGAAGCTGAGATTTAGACATAAATTACTATCTCAAAACAGAGTAGTCTCACAGGCTTTTAAAAACAGTCAATAAGGGCCCAAATTTGTTCATATTTTGAAAGATGTATGGAAGAAGGCCGGAAGGGACATTTTGCCACTGACCTGCAGGACGGGAATAATTCAGGTGAAATTGAAATCTGTATGATTTCTCACATTTCTCGCTTTTCACATGGCCTGACTTGAAAAACTTATCTAAAAAAACTGTCATTATCACGTATTGAGTTCCGTGTGCCAGGTACCATTGGTTTGCTTTCTTTAATTCTCACAACACTGCGAGATAAATATAAGCTCCAACTGGGACTGGAGGATGCTGAGTTCTAGGAGGACCAGCGACCGAGGTCACTTACAGCCAGTCGGCAAACCGACGGCTAACTATCCAGTCTTCATCTGACCTCGCGGTGCCTCCCTTGACAGCTGACCTTAAGGCTGGCAATTTTACTTGATTAGCTTACAACAGATAAAATTACTAATTGCTGTTTCCAGTGGATGTAACAAAATTATAGACTTGCAGTATTTCTTGATCACCTACCATTTACAAATATCTCACTCGGGACGGGCTAGGCTTTGCTTCAGAGCAACCAACCCTAGATGTCAGTGAGTTTAAATAACAAAAGTGCATTTCTTCGTTCACTCAACACATCCATCATGGGTCAGCTGGGGCTCTAAGTTGACATTACCCCAGCCGAGGGAGGAGCTATTGTCCAGAACATTAATAGTCACAATGGCCAAGAGAAAAGACCACACTGATTGTGATTAGAATTTCGGCCCAGAAGCGTCACGTACCATTTTATGTACGATTCATTGGTGGTGATTGGCTACATGTCCCTAATCAACCACAGGGGTCCAAGAAGTGCAAACCGGTCAGGCCCAGAAGATTCTAATCGGCAGAAATATTTGGTGAGCAACACTAACTGTGTCTTACCGGGCACGCAGCTAGGTGCTGGGGGGAACAAAACATAAGATGTGGTCTTTGTTCTTAGAGAGCTTACCGTTGACACATTGGGGGCGTGGGGGGGGGGGGGGTGGGGGGAAAGGAACCGTAATGCAGAGAAGCATAAGGGCCAGAGTAGTTGGAGCATCATGTTAGAGGAATACAGAGGAAAGAGTTCATTTTTCATCGATTTAATTTCACCGTTAATTTTAAATGGCAAGAGCCCAGAAGCCTTTGTAGAGAAGAATACAGATGAGTTTCATAGTTTGAAGGATTGCAGGATTTTAGGGAGAAAACTACCGCCACCAAGGGAACTTCGGGAAAGGGGTGGGCGTGTTCAAGCAAAGATGGGTATACCGGCGGGAAAGCGAGGCCGGTGGGTAAGACAAGCGATGAAATCAAAGAAAGGAAAAGCCATTTGGAGGCAGATCTCGGAAGTGTCCGTGCCATGTAAGGAAAGAGTGCCTTTGCATTGAAGCTGCTGTATCTTATCAGAACTCTGTCGAGGACATTTCGGACGAATCCATGTTGTCTCACATGCATTACTATCGTGACACAGTCACCATTCTTAGAAGGGTACGTTCTCGTGCCCGTTTCAGTCAAATCACAAGATCATCAGAGCAGAGCCCCTGGTACGTGACAGGTGCCCAATAACTGGACGGATGAATGAGTAGGAAGAAACCTGAGAAAGACATTCTGCGTGCATCCTTTGAGAGCTGGTCAACTACTGAGTGTCCGCACTTAATTTTGTTTTTTTTTTTTTAAAGAAAGAACAAAAATTCCTGAATAGAGCCACTTGCGTGAAGCCTCCGTAAGATGTCCTCCATTTCTGCACGTTTAATGCGTTCCCTGTCTTCCTTTCTTCAGCCGCAGGTTATGTTAATTCTTAACGTTACCTTTTAGGTTCGATCCTCCAATTCTGTAACCAAATTTGTCTTTTCTCCGAAATTTTTCTAGGCTCTCTGGGCGTCTCAGAATCTCAGAGCCTCCAACTCTGGATGCAACTTGCTACACCAGACGCTGCCCCCTGTAGATTGGGCGAAAGGAGCTCTAAGAAATTAACCAAATTTAAAAAACAAACAACCCCCGCCAACCCTGCTTAGGGCTGTTAAAGAATACAGAACATTCCAGCAGCCAAGTGGCATTGTCAGCGGTGGGCTAGGATTTTACACCTCGTAGGAACAGAACGGGGATGGGGGGGGGGGGCGGTGCGGGGATCTGAGGGAATAATATTAATGGCTTGAGTTGGTCCCAGATGGAAGCTCGCTGTGTTTATACCAAAACGCTGCTCTGCTTCCTTATGCGGAAGATAGAGGCTCTGTTGAGTCGTTTAAGCAAAACCTTGCAAAGCACACGTGGCCGTCTGGGATTTGCGGCAGAAGAACAAGCCAGTGGGAGAAGGAAGGGAGACAGAGCCAGGCCACGGGATGCAATGTGGTAGACACTATGAGCGTCTCCGGGTGTCTCAGCGCTTCCCAAACTGCTGGTCTGGGCAAGCCACCTGAATTCTCCAGAACGTGCAGGTTCTCATAAGGCAGGTCTGGGGCGGGGCTTGCAATTCTTCATCTCTAACAAGCTCCCAGGTGACGCCAATGTTGCTGGCCCCTGAACCACACTTTAAGTAGCAAGGAGTCAGGGTAACTGCTTCACCTGTCCTCTTCCTTGGTCGAGCCCTAAAGGTCAGGTGCTTACCTGCACGGGGTTCAGCGAGAGTAACTCCCTCTGGGTCCCACCGGGCGAGCATGTTAATCAGCCCAAGCCCATCATGGTAATTCTACTCCCTTTGCCAGTGATTGGCTTGGGACGGGCCATGTGACCCATCTTGGTCAAGGAGATAAAAGGAAAACCGTCGGGGGTGGGGAGAAAGACATGTTTTGAAAGGCCTTCTCTCCCCTCTCCCC